>NW_026596152.1:7354380-7385753 GCF_907164565.1 Psammomys obesus
AAGAAAGAAAGAAAGAAAGAAAGAAAGAAAGAAAGAAAGAAAGAAAGAAAGAAAGAAGAGGCCTCTGGAGTGTTTCTTCCCGGCCTTGTCCTGCTTTAGAGTCTACAGATGTTCCTGTGGTTGTGTCTCCTTGAGCAAGTCAACTGCCAAAGGTGAGTTTCCTCACAAGTGTCACAATGCCAGGATTAAAGGGGTCCACACATCTAATGCTTTGTAAACTGCAGCTTTATATAAATATAGTTATACACCTGCCAAGCTACACTCTAATAAAGATCCTTATTCAAAAAAACAAGACATTTAAAATGTCAACACTGGACAAATGTTATTCACAACATAATCTAAAGATTCCCACAAAATTTACAGTAGCTGCAAAAGAATTCAGCTGCCTACAATAGTTTACATTTGGTTTAGTCTATAGTATATTGCTTTATCTTAGGAAATATCCTTAATACAAATATGTGATTACAATATCCCATTATAACAAGAAAAAATAAATTCGTACAATGTTTTATAGGCATTTCTTATGCCACGTATTTAAACAATTACTGTCATTATTACATAAGAATAACATTCTTATTAAAAGGTGATATTTCATTAATGCAGAGACCTCTAGGAGATTTCAGATGGTTCCAGAGAGCTCTACGGCCACAAAAGAAACACGGCAGCAGAGGCCCCTGAGTGTCCACCACAGCTACAAAGACCCACTGTGTCACACAAACCTGAAGTAAACTGACTTATTACCAAGTAAAAACAAATTTTAAAAATCAGTTAACACTACTGCCCAAATTTGGCTTTTACTTGCTTTATACAAGTCTAAAATAAGAAATTTTACCATAAAGAACATATTAAAATTAACAACTATTTCTAATTCATACATAAACTAACATCTTCACCCTTACCGCTAAATCAAAACTTACCCCTAAGAACAATGTACAGAAATAATGTGCAAACACCGAGATTTGAGAGAGGCTGAACACCTCTTCCTACATTGTATGGATCAAAATGCAAAGATCCATCAAGTATGTGAAGGACACGTGAATTTGGGACACGTTGCTGTAACAGGTCTGTCTACACCTACATATACCACAAAAAAAACTCTGACATTGTTTGTGAGAGTATTGGTGTCTTTAAAAACCCAGTTATGCCATGTGAATATGTTTTTGCTTTAATCCCAGGTGTGGGATAAGAGGCTGCTTCACAGCAGGTGATTACGATTTGCCTCGTGCGCTAGCAGGGGCATGGTTTTTGCCAGGTGCAGATAGTTTACTCTTGGAAATCTGGGCACTCTAGAGAGGGTATAAATGCCAGAGCCCAGAAAGGGACAGGGGTGCTCCAAAGAGGCAGCTCCTGCTCCTCATTGCTGCTGTTGTAGCCTGATGAGAAGTTGTTTGAGATATTCTGACAGAGAAGATTGGACATGCCCCCAATGGCCCTAATCAGAAGGAAGTAGTCTAAAGAGGTCTACGCCCTCTTACCCCTCTAACCTTCCTTCTCTCCTACCTAGTGTTGGGGGGTTGGAAGAGTTAGGGTTGGATAAGGGCTCGAAAGGAGGTAGAGGTGTAGGAGCCCAATAAAGTAGCAAAATCAAATAAGCCCACAACGCTGTCTCCAGAAACACCACACTCTCTAGCCCCATGTGGTTTAAGATGAAACCAGGTTTCCTTCATTAAGTGACAACACCCCACTCTGCAACACAGACTGAGCTCTAAACACCAGAGTCTTGTCCGTTGTCTCCAGAGCCCATGACACACAAACTTCACCTTTACTCATGAAGTCTGAGTATTTCCCGTGTTCTGCAACAGAGAAAAAAATATCCGTGTCAGCTCACTTCACATACCATGGAACTCACAGCACAAGACTGAAGAAAAACACTGCATTTGTAGCAGCACCAGCCCCTACATTATGCTATTTTCAAAACATTATTATTATCATTTTCATGCTTTAAAAAGCAAACACAATACAAAAGAAAACCTGTGGATTCTGCCACCCACTCAGGTCTCCAGCTGGTCATATTAAGCAAAGTGATGCCAGATTTCATGAGATAAAACATTAATATTATACCAGGTTCAAGGTCAATAGCAAAGTCCCTCCCAACTTAAAACACTAAAATCCACAGGGGAAAGACTAATACACTAAATCTGAAAACCAACACAGCCAGGTTGGTGACCCACTCCCCTAATCCCAGCACTTAGGATGTAGAAGCAGGAGGTTCAAGGCCAGCATGGTCTACATAGCAAGTTTCAGACCAGCCAAGGTTACAGTGAGACAATGTCTCAAAAAAAAAAAAAAAAAGAAAAAAATCCCACAATACTAAAGCATACTCAAAATGTAGACCATAGAATGAGCTACACAAAATTCTAACAGTGAAAATCATGTCTAAGATGGTTGCTCCCGTGTGTGTGTGTGTGTGTGTGTGTGTGTGTTTCTCTCCCTGCTTCTTGTCTTCTGTAATGAGAAACTGTGAAGTAAAATGAAAAGGATAAGCTTCTAGCGCATGGGTGGCCATCAGGCTTTGCACTTGGGCAAGTCACTTCGCCTCTCAGGTATTTTGTCACTCAGTGTAACCCTCAGACATCAACTTGTTAGAAATGCTAACCATGCTATGCCCACATCTGCTGAAGAGGCAGCCTCGTGAGTGGAGTCTGAGCTCCCTGTCCTTTCTAACCCTGCTACCACACTAAACCTAACTGGAGTATCACAGTATAAAGACCTAATGGATTTCCAAAGACATTTAACCAAACCTGCAACCAGAACTACTTCATTGTCCCACTGAAAACCTCAATTTCAACCACCATACTGGAGAAACTATAAAATAAACTTTGTGGGCTGGAGAGAAGACTCAACAGTGTAGAACGCTGGCTGCTTTCACAGAAGGCCGGGGTTCATTCCCAGCATCCAAATGGTGGCTCACAACCACCTATCGCTCCAGTCCCAGAGGAGCCCTCTGGATGGCCACACTGAGCTTCTGTGGACACCAGGCACAAATGTGATACACAGATCTGCATGCAGGCAAAACACTCATACACACACAAAATAGAATAATTCCAAAAATAAATAATAAATAAAGCCTGTATTCTGAGCAGGGGGAAAAAATCAAAGTACTTTAAAAGCAGTACTAATGATAATGAAGATCTTATTTTTTCAATTTCTTTGTGCTTATAAGCCCTGAAACCATGCAATATACACTCTTTAAGAACTTTCATTTAAAGGAACAAGCATAACTAAAAGTAACTGAACTTGAGGTAATCTATGAAAAATGAGTGATTGCTAACGATAGTTTATTTCTCTTGGTTTCAAAGTAAGTTACAAACCAATAATGATACATTTCTGAAACGTCCTAAAAACCTCCAAAGAGCAAGTGAAACATCTCTGTTGTTACATCATGTTTAAATAATTATGAAACTTAAGAGCCACAAAGCACCTGGTGGGCTGGAGAGATGGCTCAGTGGTTGAGAGTCCTAGATAGTCTTCCAAAGGACAGTGTCTGATTCCCAGCACCCACATGGCAGCTCACAGCCATCTGTAATGCCAGTTCCAGGAGATCCAATCAATGCCCTTTTCTAGCCTCTGTGGGTACTGCACACATGGGCTTCCCTGACATGCAGGCAAAACATCCATACATTAAAAAGTTTTAAGGAATTTATAAACAAGCATTTGTTAAAAAGTAAACTCTGCAGGAGTCACACATTATTGCATCAGTCACAGATTACATCTAGAAAACACCTACTTGTCGTAGAAATTGCGTTCCAAGATACGAGGTAGCCATGCTGGTTAGGTTCTTGGTGCCCACTTTACACCGGATATAACCATATAGGTTGGCACCTTGCAGCACCACACCCATGATCACGACAGCCTGGGAGAGGGGAAACAATCAGTAGTTAGGAGCCCAAAACTGACTGCTCACTGTGCCATTAAACGAAACAAGGCAGACTGTGCCGAGAAAGGAAGTGCTGTCAGTCAGAAGCTGAACCAAGGAGACTCCTTAGCTTGCTGAAGGGACCTTCCTGATGCTACTCTGTAGAAGGCACCACATCGTTCCCAAGTGTCGTCATTTTCATTCATATTGTTTTAGTCACTTTTCTGTCACTGTGACAAAACACCATAATCAAGACAACAGAGAGAAGAAAGTTTTTCTTGGCTTATGGTTCCAGAAGGTTCGCGTTCATGATGGCAAGGCAGGAGCTCAGGCAGGCATGGTAGCCTTCACACATCCTGAGGCTCACATCCTAAGCCACAAGCACAAAGCAGAGAGCAAAGTAGGAATGGGGTGAGGCCTTAAGCTCTCCAAGATGCACCCCGTGACAGACTTCCTCCAGCAAGGCCACAACTCTGAAGGCTCAACAAACATCGCCAACAACTGGAGACAGAGTGCTCAAATGCCTGAGACTGTGGGGGAACATCTCACTCAAACCACTACTCATCCACATTCACGCTCACATTCAGGCCCATTTTCTTTCTCTCTCCCTCTCTCAAGCTGAACATGGAGCAAGTGAGAAAGATCTACCCAGTACACTGGTGAGTGCACGCCAGCTGGTCACGGAAAGGGAACAGGCTGCTCTCCCCCGGCAGGAGAAACACACTGTCCAAGGCTGCCTGGCCCTGGGGTCACCAAGACAGACAGCTGGAACCGAGAGGAGAGAGAAGACTCATGCCTGCTCTTAAACGTGGCTACAAAAGAACTAACTAATGGGATGATGCCCTGCAACTAAATACCCTACAAAAATCTGCAAACAGTACAGTAATTTATACCCGGCGGTCTATTACTCAATTCTATTGTTTCTCAATTCTACCACTCCCAAAGAAGCCAGAGACAACATGCAAACAGGCCAAGCTGGCTTCAAAAGAGGACGAGGGCAGATGTCAGGCAGGAAGGCCTGAAGTCCAGTGCGCTGGCCCCTGCTCTACAATCCTGTCAACAAGCACACACAGCAACACTGGCCTCTATGAGACAAAACAGCTAGACAGGGTAGTACTTTCTGAATCACAGTATCCTTAACCTGTTTTAGGTAAGATTTAAACATTCAGCTAAAACAACGGGTCAAAATTCTAGTAAAAGGAGTTAAAAAAAAAAAAGGGGGGGGGAGGCATCCAAGAGGGAGGGCCTGAGGAGAGAATCTATCAAGGTACAAGAAACCTTTGAATCAAATACCTTTATGAAACTTTATCACTATAAGGTGAACATAAGCCTGTAACTTAAAAAAAAAAAAAAAAAAAAAAAAAAAGTACATTGCAAAATGACCCGACTACCTCAAATATTTAAATGGTAGTCTGAAAGAACTATCTTTATTAAAATAAAAGCCAAAAGGAAGCAGAGCTTCCGCTTTCTGCTCTCATCTGACATTTCATGGGAATGCACAGAAGACTGGAGACTGTCGCCAGATCCCTAAGTGAACGTAAGCGTCTGCTTCAGTGGTCTCAGCAACTACCCAAGTGCACACTGGGACGCTCCTGGGAGTGATGTGCCAGCATGTCATGGGGCAAATCCACCTGGTGATGGAGCATGGGGCCTGATGGATAAATGAAATAAATGAAAACAAATTTTAAAATGTGTTTTTAAGTTGAAGATGGACAGTGAAGTCACACATCACAATCTCCTTCCCCTTGCAAGGCAACAAGTAGGCTTTTAAAATTATTTTAATTCTCTCTCTATCCCCCTCCCTTCCTACCTCTTTCTTCTTCTCCCCCCTTTCCTCTCCCTCTCTTTTTCCTTCTGTGTGTCTGTGTATGTACGTGTTCATGTGTCTATGTGCATATGTGTGGGTACACAGGTCAACGGTGGGTATTTTTTTCACTCATTTTCCACCTAACTGAATCCAGAATTTGCTAAGTTGTCTACACTGGCTGGGCAACAGGCCCTAAGGATCGTGGACTGATCCTCCTCTTGCTTCCCCAGTACTGGGACTAGAGGTGTGCATGCTGTACTAGCCTTTCATGAGGAAGCTTGAGGCTGAACTCAAGTCCTCACGCCTGAGCAGCAAGCACTCTACCACCTGAGCTGCATCCCAGTCCTCAAGCGCATTTTTAGGAAAAGCAAATCAACAAGTAAACACACAGAAGAGCTGCTGGTCAGAGAAAAGGTCTGGCACTACTCTGCAAGAAGCTCCAAGAGAAATAAACAAACGACTGTCACCTCGAAACTCACAGAGAAGCATAAAGTCAAAGGATTTACACAGCTGTAAGGGAAAAAATGCAGAAATGCAAGACTGGACTGACTTGCATTCAGGACCGGAGGCTCAGAAAGTGTTCACAGTCAACCGGAAGACAAGAATGGCACCCCCTGGGAGATGGCAAAGCCCACATAAGCTAGTCAAGGCAGTAGAGCCCGGCGGCACTCCTCCTCACACCTGTGTGTGCTGACCACCAACCATAGCATTTCCGTCCCAATTCATGGCAGTGACTACAAGCCTCAGTAAACACATGAATGCCATCAAGAATTCCCTCCAGGACAGCAGCGCAGGCAAGATGCTCTACCCGAGAGCTGCCACAGTGAACGTCAGCAAAATGGGCAGGGAAAAAGGAAAGCCACTCCACAAAACCTCACAGCAGACAACAAAGCAGCATGCTGCCAAAGACAGGGCAGGATCCATGCTGGAAGGGCAGAAGGAAGGTCTATAGACCCGGAGCTGAGAGTGGAGGCATGCCAGCCTCAGCCTTGGCAGCCCTAATCTGCTGCAGCTGCCCGCCTCCCCCACTTCCCACCACTCCTGCCACCATCAGGTAAAAACTCCACTTTTCAGTGTCTGTCGATCACTCCCCTAGAACAGGAGCTCTGCAGGACAGTTACCTTGCTTCTCTACTTGTTATGTCCCGCTCCCCAAGCAGCTGACAGAAGAACTCTTAAGACATCTACTGACCAAATAAATAGAAAAGTGAAAGAGTAGAGTAAGTGGAGACAGTGATGGAAACACATATGAATGACTCAAGATAGAGACAGATTATCTCAGAACTAGACAAGTGAAAAAACAGAAAAATAAACTTAAAGGTTAACACAACCCAATTTTCCTGCTAAACCAAAACCTGAGCTTGCAGAGTAAATGGGCACAGAGTACCAGAAAGGTTGATACATAATAAATGCAGACATGTCCGACCTGTGGCGCTTTAACAATGGGAGAGAGATAAGGGAAAAGAGAGAGAGAGTGATTATCAAAGAGAAAAAATGACTCAACATTCACATGGCTCTGTTTTTTTCTCTTAAAGACTCGGTAGCTTAAAGCAGACTGGAGTAACGAACCGAGTCATCCTTCGAAGGTAACCACAGACATTTGTTGGCATTAAAAGCTAATGGAGAATTGTAATTTAAGAAATTACAAGTCATTTCTTAAAATCTCACCCCACAGTAGAATGTAGGGAACCAAAAAGCACAGGAAGCTGCAACAAGCAGGTCTAGTGAGGAAGGCACTCGCCAAGCACATGCACACACAGCTGAGCCCAAGCCCGCTGCAGGGGCACACACCTGTGACCCCGTGCTGGGAGGCAGAGACTGGGGAGCACTGGCGAAGAAACAAAACAGCCACCAGAGGTCTTGCTCCACCTTCTGCAAGCACCTGTGTTCACACCCATGTGCTGCCTTCCCACAAACACACGCATGAGTGCCCACAAGTAGATCAAGACCAAAGAGTCAGAAAGTACAACCAGGGTAATTGTTCTCAATCCCAACAGTCAAAATAACACAAGAACAAACAAAAATGGAAAGCAGACAGGGACAGAGGAATGTTTCTTTTCATCTACATCAAGTCTTTAAGTCAGTGGTTCTTAACTTGTGGGTCTCGAACCCTTTGGGGTCGCATTTACCGTGTGATTCATAACAGTAGCAAAGTTCCAGTCATGAAGTGGCAACAAAATAATTTTATGGTTGGGGTCACCACAACATGAGGCCCGCAGGACAGGGTCACAGCATTAGGAAGGCTGAGAACCACTGCTTGAAGTCAATAGAAACATGTAAGTACAGAACTTGGAGTGATAAAGAAAAGCACTACACCTGAATTAAAGCCCCAACAGACTGGGATCCGCCAGTGGGAGAGGATAAATGCTGTCTCCTCTACCACTGCAGCAAACCCATAAACACTGACTGCGTCTCCTAATTTGTGAAAGATTATGATACAAATATACAAAGATGATTGTTAAAAGTAAAAACAAATGGAGCTCCCACATCCTAACAGGAAGATATGAGTGTATACACACAACACCAAGTTGTTACGGGAAAACATGGACAGGAGACACTAAAGCCTGGGAGCAGGGATCCAGTTAGGGCCCAACGCATGACAAATGCAGTACACCCAACTGTTACAGAGACAGGACTCCCAGTTTGGCTCAGGTGGCAGGCTGCATCTTTCAAACCCAGCAGGAATAGTACTTCTGCCTCACATGCTCTCCCACATCCTAATTCCCGGAAGTGAGAACCCAATTTCCATTGAGCACAGTGAGTGGCGGCAGTGAGAGCGCAAACCACAATGAATCAGCCCATGAGCTGGACCAGCTGACCCGCTGCCGAGGGCCGACACACAGCTGACAGTCGTTCTAAGCTCCTGAGGTCTGGGGTGACCTACTACCTGCACTAGGTAGAAGAGGTTGCCAACCAGTTTCCTTAAAGGACCACAACAGCCACTGACACCATGGCAACGGGCGAGTGGCTGCGCCCCAGTACTCAGGCAAAGAGTTGAGGCTGGAACTTGGAAACACCAGAAGAAGCAACCCAGTCAGGATGGGCCCGATGTGGGGGTCAGATGATGACCAACTGCAGTTACCCTTGAACGAGGCTACTTACCAGCCACTTCACTCTGAAGGAAAAGAGTGCACTGAAGGCAAAAATCACCCACAGGACTGGACAGGCGATGAGGCCTAACCAAAAGATTCTTGACTCAGCCTCAGAAATGGTTTGGTTGTCTTGAGGAGTTGACTACAAAAACAAATGATGGAAACGTTAAATCAACCATCATCAGGTTTATCAGTAAAGGTTTCTGTTTAAATGGAAAACACATTGCACTCGAACTCAAACATTAAAAGGCAATCCAAGCCCCAAGTTAGAACCAAACATACAAGTTAGTGGCTCTACCACTAAACAACCTTAATAAAGGCACTATTACACTTTGTTTTGGATCAGGAATTTTGTACCTTTGGGACAGACAGGAAGACATGGCCTTTCACAGCCACGAACTCAATTCTCCTTGCACTAGTGCTGTTTATTTGTAAGAAAGCTCTGCACCATCTAGATGATGTCATGTCTCGGCCAACCCCAGGAATTGAGGAGGGTGATGAGTTGTTTCCAATGCAGATTTGGGGTCAGCAACTCAAGCTCACTGAGCAATGTGCTGCTTTCTAGGAAGCATTACTTGGAGAGGCTTTTCCAGTCAGAGCGCAAACAATTTAACTGGCAGCGTTGCCTAGGTTCTTATCTTCTGCCTCCCAAAACACTTCCACAAGGAAATGGAATGTTCACTACTAGGAAGCAGAGTGATCTCAAACAGGTTCCCCACAATTTCCGAGGGCACTGGCTTAAAGGATAGACTGATCATTCTGACCCTGCACCCAGCTGCAATCTTCTTCCTGACAAATAGGAATGATCTTGGAAACAAAGACAAGATATGATACGGAGAAAGTGTCTGCTGAACACAGAAAGGTCTAAGGCGATGCCCAGCAGGGAACAAAGCTGGGGCCACCAGGCGGACTTTCACCATCAGGCCAACAAGCAGCTTAGCTTGCCCTGCTCTCAGGATCCTGGTCTGGGTGTGCCTTGTTTCCAGACAGAAGAGCAAAAGCACCGTGCTTTGGTGGCTGCCTGACTTGGTACTAACAGGGCAAGTGATACACAGCAGGGCGTCCAATCTTGCCTCCTCACCCTTTGGTACTCAGAAGGAACCTGCACATACTTCGTCAGTTTACCTTTCTGGACTCGAATATCCAATGGCTCTTCCCATCCTCATCAATATGATTCCACCAGCGTAGGCCAACCATTAGTCTACCTGTGACATTCTGTGAAAAATTAATAGAACATATTCTTAAGCATTACTTAAAGCATTATAAATCCCATCTTACTGTACTATTTCACAAAATTCTTCAGCTCTCCCCAGAATAGCCAGCTAACCCTATGTACCAGGCCTAGCTACAGACTAAACAAAATGGCCATGCCAAAATCAGGATGCATGGAGCTTACAGGATAGGCAATAAGCAGACCCAGAGCACTACCCATTCTTCTCACCAAGATGGAACACCTGTTCTTCCTCCAAATCTCTTAACTCCTTCCTAGGTCTTCCTTTCCTTCATTCCAGTTTTAATTTTAAGATGGGGCCTGTCTTAAGAGTTACTACTGCTGTAATGAAACACCATGACCTAAGCAACTTGGGGAGAAAAGGGTTTATTCAGCTTACACTTCCACATTACAGTTCATCATCAAAGGAAGTCGTGGCAGGAACCTCGAGGCAGGAGCCGATGCAGAGGCCATGGAGGGGTGCTGCTCACTGGCTTGCTCCTCATGGCTTGCTCTGCCTGCTTTCTCACAGAAACCAGGACCACCAGCCCTGGGAAGGCAACACCCATAATGGGTGGGGCTCTACCTGGGGATCCTCCCTGATAAATTACTAACTAAGAAAATACCCCACAGGCTTGCCCACAGCCCAATATTTTGGAGGCATTTTCTCAACTGAGGCTCCCTCCTCTCTGGAAAACTCTAGCTTGTGTCAAGTTGACATAACACTATCCAGCACAGGTTCTCATATCACAGCCCTAGCTGACCTAGAACTCACCATGTGGACCATGCTATCCAGCACAGGTTCTCATATCACAGCCCTAGCTGACCTAGAACTCACCATGTGGACCATGCTAGACTTGAGCTTTTGATCTTTTTGCTCCTGCCTCCCAAATGCTAAGATTACAGGCACCCAACACATGCCCGTCTTAGGCCCCTATTTCCTCTAATCTTACACTGCCAAGTTTCTTTGTGTTTGAATTGGTCTGATATTATCTTGGCTACTTTTATTTTTATCTAATGTCACCATTTCAGTTAAATCTTTTTGGTCAGAGTTTGACTTTGACGCACTCTCAGAATTCTTATCTTTAGAATGAAATTTTAACCAATATGTATTTCCTTAACAATAGTTACTATTGAAACAAATGTGCTCTTACTTTCAACCCTACTTATGAGCACCAAAAATGCTTCAGACGTTGAAAAATATCCTATGGAGGCAAACTTGGCCCCTGGATGAGAAAGACTGCTATCAAGTCCCAAGTACTCTGGAGCTTTTGAAAAAAAAAAAAAAAAGGAGGGTGGTGTTCTTCTTAAACATTTGCAGACAAACTATACTGGAACTTTACAAAAAACTATACCCAGAATATTCATAAATGGCTTCAGAATAAAGTATGTAGATTCTGTGGTTGCTAGTGATGTTTTGTAGCTTGGCTCGCACATGGCACAACAACTGAACATCGTTCCTGTGATCAGATGCACCCGGTGCACCTTAACACAGGAAAGCTGTAGTAACAGATGAATCACCACCAACCCAAAATGCTGTCCCGTTCCTTTCAATTTATTCATTATTAGAATCCATACTGAGTGCAACTTTAAAATAAAAACAACAGAACCTACCTTCACTGCCCAGAAGTCACACGACAGCAGCAAGATAATTGTCACCATACAGGCGATAAAGCTGCTGCTGAGCAACTCACAGAGGAGATAGACTACGACCGCGCTGACTCGGAAGAACAGGTGGAAGAAGGATGCCACTGGGTGTCTAAAATCAAGACACAGGAAAACAAACACAACTGCTAGCAGACCCACAACTGTGACAGCAGGGGAGACCCGGGACAGAGAGCAAACAGCTCACCTCTTTCTTAAGTCCCCACCACTAAACTAGGTTCTTTTGTCACAAGAAAATATATTACACGAGCTGACCCCTCATTGAGTATAAACTTTCAAAGCTCCTAGCCAGATCTTAGCTTAGCTTATGTAATCACATCACAAGAGCCCCAGACTGAGAAATCACTTTGAGCTTTGTATCTTCCTTTTCCTCTTTTTTAACTGGCTTTTTTATAAATAGGGTCTCACTAGGTAGCTCAGGCTGCTCTCAAATTGATACTCTTCCTGTCCTCACCTCTGGGATTACATGTATGCATCATCATACATATATGTATACTTTTTATAAAACAGCTTCATTGGCAAACAATTCAAGTACCACAGAATTTATCTACAAATTAATGTTTTTTAATATATTCAGTTGTGTGACTATCACCACAATCAATTTAACAATATGTTATTACTCCTAAAAGCAAGTCTGTTCCTACTGGCAATCAGCTCTTTTATTCCCAACCCCTATGCCCTAAACAACCAATCATTTTTCTATGTCTATAGATTTACCCCCTATACAAGTTCCACCTAAGTAAAATCACAAAACACTTTGTCTCCTGTGACCACCACCTTTCACTTAACACAGTGTTTTCAAGATTCAAGTAGAATTTTACTTTATTAATTTCTTTAGAGGAAATATATTTAGATGTACATTTAATTTTGTGCTACTCATACAAGACATAATTCTGAAATTTACAAAAGAAATAAAAATGTATCTACAAAAATGAGTCTCCTTGTTTTGTGATTTTTGTCTCTCTTTTTTAAGGAAAGAACTGAACCCAGGGCCTTAAGCTCTACCACTGAGCTAAGACCCCTCCCCTTATATAAAGAACTTATATAAAGAGATGGTACATTCTCAGAAAACGGCAGTCAGCACAGACTTTAAAACATCAGTATTCAAATAACTGATTTCCAGGTTTGCTAATTTGAGAGCTTAGTGTCAAACAAAATTTTACATGCCAACTACTAATTTCACGTTACCTCAGCCTCACTGTCAAATCAACAACAAATAATTCACAAGTATGCCTAACTGTAAAAGTAACTTCTATTTGCCTGAGGTAAATGTCGTCGTGGAGACTTACCACAAACCCAGGCCTAGTCCTGAAAGCTTCTAGTCTTTGTAGAATCTAATCTAGGCCTAGAATGCTTTCCGCCTCTGAGACTTACTACTGAATAAGCTCACCCTTTCTAGCTCTTTCTGAATCCTGGCTGGCTGGTTCAACTCAACTCTTTTAGCTCAAACTCCTTTCCAACCTAACTGATTCAAAACTGGCTTCTCTCAGCTTCTGACTGAATTGTTCCACTTGGCCTCAAACTAACTCTAGCAATCTGTTCTAATCTTCTGGCTCCTTCTCATTCTCTGGCTTATTTTGTCTTCACCTGTGTCTAGTTTGTTCTTTCTTCAACTGGTCTCGATGAAATTCTCCAGGTAAAACTGCCTCTCTCCTCTCTCTCAATCTCTTTCTCTCTCTCTCCCTCTCCTTCTCTGCTGCTGCTGCTCTTAGGTCGCCTCTCTTTCCCTAGTGTTCCCAGAGAATTAGACATATCCTAGTCTGTCAAATCTTTCTCTCACTCATCACTTTGTTTGCCTCTCAGTTATACATCACTTTCAAACATGGATGCATACTTCTACAAATGTTACCTTCATTCCTTGGGATTAAGGGTGTATGCTAAGGATGTGTCTGTATTCCAACCAGAATAGCCATGTTGCTGGACTAAAATCCCTTTACACCTAACCTACTCTGCCTTGGATAACCCCATGAGCTCATTTTGAAGCCCAGACCTGACCCCCAACCCCCAGGTGGCATTACTGGTATGAGAGGTACTGTAAAACCTTAGGAGGTGGGCCTAGCTAGGAGTGGGCCACCTTGGGCAGGTTATGGTTCTGTTTCCAGGCTGCCCTGAGGCGAGCAGAGTTTCTCTACTACACCCTTCTGACACAATGTCCTGAAACACCATCGACCCAGAGGCAGAGCCAAAAAGCACAGTGACCGTGCACTAAAACCTCCCAACACACCTTTTTCTCTTTCATTTCTGTCAGAGGTTTTCTCATATCAAAAGTGGGACATCTTTAATCCTAGCACTAGAGAGACAGAGGCAGGTATATCTCTGAGTTCCAGCCCAGCAAAGGCTACATAGTAAGACTGTATCAATTAAAAAAAAGTCAACATGAATCCCATCAGCTGGCACCAACGTGTGGGCAGAACAGATTGGCAGGAACACAACTCCAACTCAACTTTGTACCTGATTTTGGATCTTCTGGGTCTATTGGTTGTCTCCTCTTCTGCATCAAACAGTGAGACATCTTCAGTGTCATCATTACTGTCCTATCAGGAAATTAAATATCTACAATAAAAATGAAATTCAGTGCTGGTATGCCTACTATACACAAACCTATATAATCCTCAAAATGGAAGGTGAAGTCATGAGTTACAACTACCAGGAATTCACAGCCTAGGAAAAAAGGCACCTGCAGATCCTCCACCCCAACTCCAATCATCTGAACAAAATCTCCTCACTGACAACCTAATAATCAGTAACATCAGACTGGGCCGTGAAAGAACTGGGGAGCAGATGATGCTCCTGAACACTGACATCTACTGTCAGCTACTCTCTCCCAAGTCACAGAGAAAACTGAAGCTACTGGGATAAAGTTAAACGGTTTCTGGCTCCTTCAGAAAACCATGCGACGACATCCTGCTTCCATGACTTCTCCCCATGCTTTCTCTTCTTATCTGAGGCTAAATCAACAACTCTCACACCTCTAGGGCTCGATGCATCATTTTCTCCCTTAGTCTTTCAATCAGGTGTTTCTAATTACTATATAAAATCCTTCACACCAGAGTGATGATCCTGGAAGAGGAATAAAGTGCTCCCAGGAAGATCCCAACAACTGAAGAATGTTGCTCCTAAGATGAAAGAAAGCAAAAGACTACTGGGTTTCCAACATTCTTCTGAGAAATCCTAAGAGCAGATAAAGGACAGTGAGGAAGCAGGGAGAATGACCAACCAGAACTAATGGGGCAGAATTAAAATACAAGCATGCACCGCTGTTTTAAGAACAATGAATGAGGTGACATCAGTTATTACATTTGAAGTTTTTACTTTTTCAAGTTAAAAAAAAAAAAAAGTGTAAGTTTGGCCCCTTGTGCCTGTAATTCCTGCATGTGAAAGGCTGAGTCAAGACAGTTATCAGTTGGGAGACAGGTGAAGGGAAAAAAGGGGAGGGGGGTAGAAATTAAGGCATGTCTTTGTGCTAAGACAAGCTTTTCCAAAAGGGGGGAAAGAAAAAAAAAAAAAAGGGAAGGTAATGAACAGTCCAACCACTGGTGAGCACGCCCCAGTGGGCAAAGGTGAAGCTGTATTAGCAGCGACCCAAGAACTGAGTACCACAGAATCGACAGAAGAACGTGGGGGTGATTGATTAACAAGCAAAGATGCAGACAGGGAGGGAAGCGGTATGAAAACTCCTGTGGTAGGCTGCTTCTCGGTGAAATGCGAAGCAAGATTATCAGACCAAACACAAGGGAATAAATGTTTAAGTTTGCAGAAAAGTTTTAATGCCCAAGTTGCCTGGGGAAGGGAAGGCGGAGACTATAAAAATGTCAAAACGCCCAGCAGGTGGAAGGGCTCATCCAAGGTTCATGGTCACAGACTTAAGAGTAGGAACAGTTGGCATGGTTGCCTGTCCCCAGCCTCCTTCAATCTGGGTGCACCCTTCAGAGAGCGGAGTTGAACTCACCAATGGATTTTCTCTACTCCACATTTCCCCATAGGACACTTTTCCTTATCACCAATTCCGGCTGGCTCATCCTCAAACACTTGGTAAGTCACTATGGCTTTGCTATCATGATCCAAAAACACGTTGTTCCCCAACCTAACCTCATGTCTCCACCCCCTTTTCAAACACCATCTCCTCGAACACCCCAACCCCAACCTGCCAACGCAGGGCAAGAATCGTGTCTGATACAATCTCCATGGGAGCTCACAGCAGCACTTTAAAGGAAGAAAACATTACATTAGGTCTACTTTAGCCGAAAACTGGCGACAACGATCCCTACGGGCATGTGATAACCATCGTGCCTATCAGTGTAACAACGTGGTAACAGCTCTGGCAGTCTCCTACAGGACCGCCCCGCACTTGAGGGTGAGGGCAGGAGAGCTGAGCGATGCTTACGCGCCATTCCTCTCATCAGGGTGGGCTGCGGAGAGACGGCTCACCCCAACCTCACACCCAGAGCTTCCAGCGGCCAGTGCACCACGCCCGCTGGCGACCCGGGTCTAAACAGCATCCCCGGCTCCGCGCCTCGGGGTCCGCCCGAGCCCTCGGAGTTCTCAGAGCCATATAGCAACAACTGGCCCTTGGCGCTGCACTCCTGCCCACCCAGCCTGTCCTTCCTCCATCTCAGGAGGGGGAGGAGAGATGGAGGAGAAGCACCCGGCCACAACAGCCTCGGGGGGCGGGGTGGGCAAGAACCCGGCACCAACTCAAGCGAGCCCAGCCGCCCTCCCTCACCTGCGACAACATGACGGCCCGGCGCCAACCCCCCCACTTCCGGGAGCCACGTCAGCGCGGCAGCTACCCTGTCCGGCTCCACCGCCAACACACAGGTCCAGCCGGAAGCCACTTGCCGGCAACACTTCCTTTCAATGAGCCTCGTGGGAGGGAGCAACCCCCGGGACCGGAAAAGCGGTGGGGGGGTCTATACCGCAGGGGGCGGGACCGCGTGGTGGGCGGGGCTTCGAGGAGAGGGCGGGCCGCGCGGTAGGAGGCGGGGCCTGGCCTGGAGGCTCTGCAGTGGGCGAGGCAGCGGTGGGCGGGGCAAGCGTGGGCGGGGCAAGCGTGGGCGGGGCAGGCGCTGCACCTCCAAGCGGAAGCAAAACAGCTGGTGAAGAGTTGGCTGAGGTGGTAGGTTCCGAAGAGAAGTTTCGTGGGTTACGAAGGAAAAATGGTTTTTGCTGCCTGTGAAGTACAGACTGTGAGACATTACCACCAGCGCGGATGCCCTGAGAGAAACAGGGCTTTATTCTACAATTTCACTTTGTAAATGTATTCAGTCGTCTTTCTTTTACATCTTACATTTTAGAAATACTTAAGAAAAAAAATGTGTCCTTGGGGAGGAGTGGAAAATGAAGAAAAGGCCAGAGGACTAGCGTTAAGCGGTGGGGGTACCGCTGTAAAGGGCATGACCTCAGACCACGAACACAGGCTTACACCGAGGCCCTTGGGTTTCAGCATCTGCCCTCTATACGGCAATTACATAGTCAATCTCTGTGTACATCTTTTCTCAGTTGTAAAGTGAGAAGGGTAGTAGTGGCTGTACAGTGCATTTGGTTAAACGGCAGTGTTTTTATTACTGTTTTAAGTCATCTGCTGAGGGCGTGAGCCTGCCTACACCTAGGATTCAGAGAATTTAAAGCCGTCTTCACAATTGTAATGATGGCAATATTCTCTTTGCTCGACTTATGTCAGACTGTTGGAAGACTCATGCTGTGTCTTTTCTTAGCTGAAGGGACTGTTCACTGAACCCAGGATTTTATCTTTGCCAAAACTATTCCAGACCTAGGGTCCAAACAGTGAAGAGACATCAACATAATCCCCCAAGAAGAGAAAGCTTGGCAAGGCAAATAAACACCTTCCTGCGAAGGTGGATGGATGACATATGTCCTAATCTGGTTGCAGAATTTTTTTGGTGGCCCTGCCTTGAATTGTGGAATTCCACCATGTACGTATGGAATTATCTTTTGGTTGTTCTCACCTTTATATGGATGCAATGTGAACTCATTGCCATACTTTTAAAATTGAGAACATTTGACAAGAAAGTGAATGTCTGACCCATTTGGGGTGTTTTGGTTTGGTTTGGTTGTTTGTTTTGTTTTGTTTTGTTTTTTCCTTTTCTTTTTGGAGGATTGGGGAGGGGTACATATTTGTTTGCTTGCTTTTGAAACAGGTTGTTGCCTTTTAGTACCAACTGACTAGATGCTTGGCCGTCCAGCCTCGCAAGAAGGCCTGACTGACACTGCGGAGTCCCTGTGTGGGGACTACACTCTTTGTGCAGGTCCTAACCCCTTCAGTGAGCCATGTCCCTGCTGCTGGCTACCCTTTTCAAAATCACCTGCCTCGTCCATTATATGCCCCCTAAGTATTTAAACAGGAGCCTCGACATACTTGCTATTAGAGCCTCATTTTGTAGAAAATATGAATATGCTTCATTTTCTTCTGATGGAGTATGTTCTGATCAGTAAGATCACATACAGTGTTCTAAATACAGGTCAGTCTTTTGAGCTCCCCACCTCCTTTACTGGAACTGAGTTTTGTTCTATGCAAAAAAAAAGTACCAAGAAGTTTTTGTATATTATCGGGATATCCTCTGCTATCAGTGGATGTCAGCCGTCAGTGAATTTGCCTACCTCTCATCCAGTGGAATGCGGGTGGCACTCTCGCCCTGCCTCCTGATGTTTTAGCGTAATGCTGTCCATTCTGATTCATAGAAAGGTTCATGTGAATTGCCAAAGAAATGCCAAAAAAGGTCAAGACCCCACACTCACTTGGGTTTCTGTGTGTTTTAATGATGCTGTAATTTTCCCAAGCCTGGTTTAGATAAATTCGTTTTGCCCAAGTTCAGGGGCCGCTGTTTTCCCCTGCTTTATGAAATTATCAATAGGCAGACCTTTGATCTTACGAATCCATGCAGCTCTGTGGGCTTTTTCTGGGTCGACTTCTTTATTGGATTTACTGGCTTGATATTCCTTCATCTTGGCTTCCTCATATTCTTTCTCTTCCTTCACAGTCAACAGCATGAACCCAGCGTTCATTCTAAGAGGATCAAAGGTTGTGTAGAAGCGTGGCCGGTCTTTCCTTAGAGACAGGATGGCTGTGCTGCCTCTGGGAGCAAGCATTCGGTTTGGTTTAATGACCTGCGTGCTGGTCAGAGGACCTACACGGCGCATTGTCCCCTCAATTGAACTGGTCGGTTGCTCTTCAATCCTTAAGTTGTCAGAAATCTTGGGACGGATAAGTACAGGCTGGGGAATGGTGGACTGGACTGTGGGACTGTGTAAGGATTTTTTCAAATTGGGCTGCAGCTTCTGAATCTCAAGGGGAATCTTGGTTTGTTTCACGTCTGTAAGAAGATTGCTGGATCGCAACTGATCAACTGCATGTTGGACTGATTTTCCTTTGAGAGTTAGGACTTTCCTTTTAAATGGAATTGAAGGTCCCCAGGCATCAATGACTGGAGTCTGGGGCCTGTGGGGATAGGCAAATTCTCCAGAATTGTGGGCCTGTTGCAAAGCATTGACAGTCAGAAGGAATCGGTCAGGTGTCATGGGGACTTTCCAGAACTTTTTCATTGGATGAACTTTATCACTTCCAGGGCTTTCCATATCACCTGCTTTTTCAGAAAGAAAAGAAAAGCACGTCAGCGTTCCATGGAAAACAGTGACCAGCTATGCGTACAAGCTGAAGCTGCAGTGTCATTTGTTTTGTGTGCCTTGCCCTTTAAAGGATCCCCAGTTGCTAGTCAACTGGACCTTTAAGAGAACTGCTTGACCCTATGACCTTCAGTGTCCACTGCCTCTTAGATTTCTGGGAACAGGAGAGGATATAAAAAGCCAGCAGAGGCTGAGAGAGGGGGAGGAGGGTACAGGTGGCAAGAGAGGAGAGTAGGGTTAGAGAGAAGTACAGGAAAAAAAAAAAAAAAAAACAAGATTGAGTGGGGATAAAGAAGAGAGATTGAGCAGACTGAAATGGGAGACCACTGAGCCAGGAGAAGCTGAGCTGAGCTAGGGAAGACACTGTAAGGAGACAGTTGGAAATGACGTGGGCTAGCAGAGTGAAAAAGATAGCTGGTGACAGCCGAGCCAGGAGACGCTAGAACAGTTGTTAGAGTTTGGTGCTGCTAGTGTTGGGAAAATTGGGAGAAGGGACTGTTTAAGTACACTGTTGGGAAACTGAGGGAGGAACAGTTAGGAACAAATGTTTGAAGGGACTGGGTGCAAAGTGGGAGGGGAGCTGTCAGGGAGTTAACAGGACTGGATATAGATGGCTGGGGCTGGGTCATGTTTACTGTTTACCATTGCCCACTCTGACGGACGTTTTATTTGTAGGGAAAAAAAAAAAACTTAAAAAGAAAAAAAAATGCACTTTATGTGAAGCCATTCTGTGAGGCACCCTAAGGTCTTGTCACCCAAAAGGCATGTCACCAACATCCCAGATGACGTCAGAAATGATGGCAGCAGAAAGGGTTTGTTTTTAATGACTATCCTAATATCTGTGTAAAGTGTCCTATTTTGAAGGCAGCCTGTGTAATTCCAATGTTGCGCACATGTTCAAAAAAGTTAACTGACTCTCACATCTCATGACTCACATAAAACAGGTGTTACAGATTTATAGCTTACCTACATCGTCAGTAATAACCAAAGGTCAACTCTCACTTCACTAGCCAGCTTTGGTCATGTTTCCCAGAATTGGGCCTGCATTCTAAGAATGTCACTGCTTCCTGCTATGATATATCCATAGCACGACTAACACTAGACTCCTAAGGAGGAATCCTCAAAACGTTTTGAACAATAGTAATGAATCCAAAATATTCACCAGAATACTGCCTACAAACCACTTTATAGTCAAGGAACGTAAGACCGTTAAGTTAATGAAGATGTCTTCTTGGGTAAACCCATTTCTTATATCACTCCCAGTACCTCATAGAGATGCAAAAAGACAGGGCCATTGCTTTTACAGACAGCAAAAGCAAAAGAGAAATCAGTTGCCTGGTCCAGATTTAACAACAATCTGAACTCACAGCATATAGTTTCGCTTAGCCATTGAACAGCTTCCCAAAGGGACAGATTAGGGTGGGGTGAAACTCCAAGTGTTCCCCAACCTTAACCTTGCTAATTAGTGTCTTATAAAAGCATGTAACACTGAGCTAACTAGTTGTCGGAATATTTTCCTCACCTTCCAAATGCAGAAAAACGTGGGTTGATTTTTTTTTTCCTTTTTCATTATTCTGGGGACTTGTTGTTGGGTTTTTCTGGGAGTTTTCTGTGGGGGCTGATATGTCCTAGATATGCAAGTAATTCACATGGACTCTTCATGGTATAAAGCTTGGTTGTGGGGATCTCCATAGTGGTGGGTTGGGGTCACTGTTTGCCGTTGCCCACTCTGATGGACATTTTATTGGTTAATGATCAAGCTTAAGGAAATGCAACTACCATTGTACCCATCATGTAGGCAAACACGAGGAGCCAGGGACTCCCTGGAGCTACTTTGCATGTAGTGAGGACACCCACAGTTGTTAATGGGAGTATAAGTTGATTGTGCTTTTTTTATGTTCAACCATGACAATAACTTTCCAGTTTTTAAATGTGTTTGTCCTTGGGCTCAGCGGTTGTATTCCCAGAACTTCGCCCTACGCGTAGACCTGTATGTGCACAAATGTAGGATGCCCGTGATGAGGGCAGACCACTAAACCTTAATTGACTCACGTTGAAACCAGTGTGCAGGGAGTTATTTCAAAGGAACATTATTATTAGTCCAAACTGTTAGGAAAACACTGGAAAAGCTTACCAATACCTTCCAAAAACATCAATGAGGCATCCTAGCCATAGTGTCTAACAGTACTTCTTAAAATCCCATTCCTGTCACTTCCCTGTCATCTCCTTACCTCATATACATCACACACACATAGTCACACACACTCACGGTGCACACACATACGCACCACATCACACACACTCACCACACACATACACGCCAAAGCACACATATACACACCGCATACAAACACATACCACACACACATCACATGTACACAGCATGTACACATACACACCATACCGTACACACACTCAGATCTCTCTCCTCTCTCAAGGAATTCCAGCCTGAGCTCCTCTTCTTTCTGCTGTGCCCATTAATCTCGTAGACCCCAAAGCAAGAAGGAGCCAGAGACAAGAAATAGGTAAGGTGCTTAGAAAGGCTTCACTCCATGGCCACAAGTTAGTAAAGAGACAGGAAGCTCATCCCTCTTAGGAGCCCGTGGGAAACCAGTCCTTTGACGGAAGCATAGCCGTGCCACTCCCAAAAAAGCAGCAATTTGGGCTGAGAAACAAAGCTAAGAGAGAGAGAGAGAGGGGGGGGCTGAGATTGTAGCTCTTAGTGAAAAGCAAAACATCACCGTTTGTCCTCTCTTCGGTGTCAAGGTGTGAAAACAGACTGTCTTCCTCGTCGTCCGTGCCACCACCAGCTCTCCTCCTGCCATCCTGAGGGATGCCTGGTTTTCCTGCTTCGTATAGCTCTGTTGGTACGATTAGATTGAGATTGAAGAGGAAACCACAGTTGTTACGTAATTCAGTTAGGCCTGCGAGGTGGGGTCACAGCAGCAACCCAGCTGCTTTTGCTCAAGGTGCCAGTGTCTGGGTCTTGTTGCCAGGGTCTAGTAGCAAGGTGCCAAGGTCTGGGTCCCATCGTGCCTTCCCTCCCATGGCCTCTCCTGTGGGCTATTGAGCCTCAAGCTTGAAACTGATGTGTTGGGGTTCTCTGGAGATCCTGGGCACAACTTCTTGCCACAGGGGACAGGTAGGAAGGCAGGAGCCTTGCTAGTCTAGCCCACACATGATCTGCTCTTTAGATGCCATAAACAGCATAGACCGCATACAAACACACCTCCCCCACCCCCCCAACCCCCCCCCCCCCCCCCCCGTGTCTGTTCACATCTGCCTTATAACTATTGTTTTCAGGTGCACAGATTCTATCTCAGAGGTCTAATGGTAACACAGTCGGTAGTGCAAGTTTTTTTGTGTATTTTAACTTTGTGTCTCTCTCGGGAACATAAGCAATAGCTTAATTAAATGTCCACAGTAGTTCCTTCCATCTCTCTCTGTATAAACACATACACGGGCACACACACACACACACATCCTGCCGATTCCCCCGTTCATCCCCCGACCCCAACCCACCAACCCTCTCCACCCCACCCCCCACTATCACTGAAATCACAGTGATCTCGCTGCTTTACCTAAGGATTGCTCTTTGCCTATCTTCAGAACAACTCGGGTCTTGGGAGGGTTATTTAGTAAGAGCTCCTGTTTACTAGACAGCGAATCTCTCAGGCTTTGGACCTGAATGCTAGTCCTGGAATACACAGCCCCAAGGCTGCTTCCCTCCTTCTCCTCCTCTTTGTCCTTGTTCTTCTTTGCTTTGCTTCTGTCTGAGGCGTACTGCCACTGTATGTTTTCAAACTGGAACAGGATAATACTGCTGTCTGTCTGGACCACCATCCTGGAACAAGCAAAATGACAGTGCCCACAAAAGGAGCGTGGAGGCCACTGAAACACACACAGCAGTCGTGTCTTCTCCAACCCCTAGGCTGAGGGAGCTGTGGCCAGGCAAAGACCTCAGGAATGGGCTGGCTCGGGGCGTTGCCTTGAGAAAGCAGGGGTGCCTCGGGCAGGGGTGGGTAGTTTTGAAACTGTTTTCTTTGTGACTTAGTCACGAAAGGGACACGTGTTATGGTTGCTTCACTGCTTAGGTTGGAAATACCTTTTCGGTGGATTTCCAGTTCTGGAGTGACAAGCATCTAGGATGCCCCAAACAGAAGCTTAGGTACTCTGCTCACAGATGTCTGAAAATTTACCCTCTGCTCCTTTTCAAGCTCAGTATCTAGACTCAGTGTTTCTATTTTCACCCTTGGGATTAAAACTCTTAATGAGGAAGTCTCCTGTCCTTCGCTGAGCTGACACACAAAGCCCTATGTGGCTTCCTGGCATCCTGTAGGGTCTCTGGACAGGGTGGAGACACTTCATAAATCATGGTGATTTCTGTCACCTCTAGTCTTTACTCTCACACCCCAGGGTACAAAGGTTTGGAACTCATATTTCCCATCCTTAATACACCTCCCATCTCCTACTCTTTCTTTCACTTTTTTTTTTTCCGTTTGCACAAAGCAAACCGTTTTCCCGTGTGTCTGGATTTCCTGGACTATGATAAGGAACTGGAATACCCAGAGCACCGAATGTGTGTGCGTGCAGGTGTGCAATCGTATGTGCGTGTACTGCAATTTTAAGACTTTCTAACTTTTAGTGTAAACTCTAGAAAAGTGACTTGCTGGGGCTGGAAACGCTGGAGTGGAGTTTGAGGAATGAGGTTCCATTACATCATCTCCATTAGATTTACTCAGACCCAAAGAAAGGCGTCCAAGCTGGGCCTCATGACACACTTAAGAATAAACACAGCTCTCATTGTGTCCTCATCGCTAAGTCTGAGGCAAAAGCCAGCTCCTCCCCCAGGAGACTATCTCCCTCAGCTGAGCTGGAAGGAAGCATGGCCTACACCGCTCTGCCAATAAATCCAGAGTCCCAGAGGAGGAGAGGAAAAATCCCATAGACTTGCTTATGGTTCTGCCCTCCGCACCGACCTACCACCCACCTGTTGCCCTCATAAAAGAAGGATAGCACAGGGTCACCTCTGGCATCGACCTTCAGCACCTTCAGACAGTTGCCATTGAGAAAGTTATAAATCCGCATCTTGCCGTCTCCACAGGCACTGATGACGCGGAGGTAGAGAAGAGACACGTGCAGCACCTCCCTGCAAGGGGACAAAGAACAACAGGCAATACCCACCTTCGGGGACACTCTTCAGGTTTGCTCATGGTTTGGAGCGTTTGTGTGCGGCGGGGAGGTAGGAGCCTATCTAAGCCAGGGGCAGTGCTTGCACCTCTTAGGATTCTAGATGTAAATCATTAACCATTTCCGTTCCCAAGTATTTGCGGTTTTGTCGCAGTACAAAGGTGCTGCTTCAGGCTTTTAAGGGGGAGTTGGGGAGAGAGGTCTAGTATGTCAGATTTCCATTTGTTTTTTACATGTGCTTTGATTCTTAGCTATGTATTTATGCTGAGAATTAGATTTTTTTAAAATCCTTTTAGGACAGTTTTTTGCATAACAGTGTAGTTATATAAGAAAGAACAGTATAAGGCTAAGGATGATGATGATGATGATGATGATGATGATGATGATGATGATTATCATGGTCTTTTGAGACAGGGTTTCTCTGTGTAGTCCTGACCATCCTGGAACTTACTCTGTAGACTAGGCTGGGCTCAGACTCAGAGATCTGCCTGCCTCTGCCTCCTGAATGCTGAAATTAAAGGCGTGCACCACCACTGCCCAGCTCAAAATATGAACAGACAAATTTTTAGACTCTCTTTTTTGCTCTTTAATGAGTGGCCTTCATTCCTTCCAACAATAAACATCCTTAAGGGATGAGATTTGTGTCTTTCTATGGTGGCCAGTGGCAAGGAGGGAGCCACAGAAAAACCCAAAACAATCTTTCTCCAACTACAGGGTTTGTGTTGGTTTATTCCGTTCTGACAGATGTGCCTTTTGCTATTTATGGCCTTGAAAACTTGAATTTAATCACATCAATGTCTCAGATCTTACATGCAGGGCAAACTTGCCAGTCCTGACCTACCCACCCAGATCGCTGTGGGTCCCAGATGGTCCGCGAGGTAGAATCTTGGTCTCTGAGGTAGCCATGTTGAGAGAAACTTCTAAGAGGTGGGGCCTCATTGAAGCTGATTAATCACTGGGGCCCTGCCCTCGGCAGGTTTGAATGACACAGTTCACATACATCTCTAGTTAGTGACCGGGGCAAAGTTAGAAAGCAAGGCCACTTTAAACAGTTGGTCCCTTCTGGGTCTCCATGCAGTAATGCAGCACAGGGGTAGAAATGCCCTATGCAAAAGGGCTACCCTCACTGTGTCGTTCTTGACTTTGCGTGCTGGGCCTACACTTCCCCCGTGTTCTTGTGACATTTGGTAGTTCAACCCATAACAGTCTAGCCTATGAATACAACACAGGTCTCAGAGTCAGAAACCTGTGAAATCTGGTGCCACCGCCCGCTGTGGCTCCATACATCACTGAGGATGCCCCCTGCCCTCCCAGTCTTCCCTCTATACACACCCCACATCCCAAGGTGAGGAATAATTTCTACCTCATGTAATTTCTGCTACAATTAAATGAATTGATGTTTTTAAAATTTTGCCCAGCACCTGACAAAGTGGTGGTTACTGGTCTAAGACTAGCTCAGACTCCTTTCAGGTTTTAATTGCCCTGTAGATGTCCCCTGTTTGTTCATTCTTTCTGAAATCTACTTAGAATGTAACATCAGTGAAGATGGTGGAGCTGGGAACTACAAAATTCCGCCCTTCTGTAACAGCAACAAAAACCGTCAGAATCCATTTTTCCTCCAGAATCCTAGAAAATTACAGAAGCTTGCAGCAGCCCAAGAAGCATTTAAACAAGAAAAATAATGGTCTTAAGAAGTCGATAAGAGCACCAGCCAGGCATGGTAGCACACATCTTTAATCCCAGCACGCAGGGGAGGCAGAGACAGGTGGATCACTGTGAGTTCAAGGCCAGCCTGAGGGAGAGAGGGGAAGGAGAGAAAAAGAAGGAAGTGGAGACCCCATGGGTTGGGGGGGGCACAGGAAGAATCATGTGGCCAGGAGTTTACTCCGAGGATGGACGTGGCTGCAGAGAAGCAGCCCGGATGGAAAGCAGGTGCAAGTATTTATGTTATTTTGGATGGGATGCAGCCCAGATAGGAATGAGTAGAGCATGTGCCATGAGATAACGAGGTAGTTGAGAGGGTTAATATCTGCCTAGCCCCAAGTGAAATAAGACTCATTAAAAATCTATCAGGTGTCTGTGTCCTTTATTGATATGGTAGCAGGTTAAATAATAAGCACCCAAAATGATAGCAGGTTAAATAATAATCTATGGCTGAATAGTAAACCTTAATAGCCAAATATTTTCTACAACAAAAATCACCAGCCATCAAACCAGTTTTCTATGTTCAGATTCTCCCACACTATAATCAAAAATTGAAATTTTAGTTGAAAACATTAAATTCAAAAGAGAGATGCCTTTCTCTAACTCCTCTTCCAGATAGTAACTTGTCTACCGTATTCAAAAGACGAATATCAATGCAGTCACTAGAACGCTTCAGAGAAGCAATCTGTAAGTGAATGCTTGCTGCCAATCAAATATTTTGGAGCACTTATATCTAGCTAACACCATTATGGAGGGGTGAAGGGGCCTACAAACAGTGCATTAGCCATAACTACCTGGCCTCTAGATAGTTACGGTTTTTCTGTGTCCATGCCAGGTATCAACCAATGTGAGGCTGGAGAGATGGTTCAGTGATGGAGAGCGCTCTTTGTTCTTGCGGAAGACTGGGTGTGATTCCTAGCACACTCCTGGTGGCTTACAACAACCTATAACTACAGTTCCAAGGGCTCCGAACCCTCTTCTGACCTCCACAGGGACCAAACACTCACACGATGCACAGACTTATACGCCAGCAAAAACACTCACACATGAAATGAAATGAGTAAATCTGATTTAAAAAATTTAAATAACAAATATAAATGGTTTGTTGGTGGTGACATCCCACAAGAGTGGCAGGATTTGAAGTTGTCTGCTAACAGACAGGAAGGCTCATGGATTTAAGAGACAACAACCAGTCTGTCGGGTTTGCTGAAAACATCATTTTCCAGTAGCTAAGTCTTACTGGGCACTGTTTCGAAGGTTTTAAAAACATATAGTTAATAACTTTCAGAAAACATCATAAAGTTGGCTCCCCCTTGAGGTCATAGCTTGCTTGACCTGGTGGTATGCTGAAGGGTTTGCTCGAAGTTCCATGGGGGGGTAAATTCACTGAGCATAGGTGCTTCCCAGCACCCGCCTGCTAATAAGTAGTTACCGTTTTCCACCCAGAGCAGACCCATGACTGCTGTAATAATCTACGGCTTATTAGTAGACCTTAGCAGCCAATACCATATGCCTCTCGTGGCACTGGTGGATAAGGAGTGTCCAGAGATCTAAACAACCCTCAGATAGAGTCCCCTAGGAATCCACTTACTCTTTTAACCAAGTAATACAGCATTCTGTTTCTTGGCACTTTAATGCTCTAAGGGTAAGAAGCATCATCCGTGTAGTCTATAAAGCCGTAGGCATGGCAGAATCAGTAATTAGCCACAGTAGTCTTTCCAGGTGAGCCCAGCTTCGAGCTCAGAACACTACTTGGCAGGCACCAAGCAGCCATCAGCACTGAATTTGAACAGGAGTGGAAAATGAAACTCACTTGCAATCCTGGAACAGAACCTAGTCCGTAAACTTTGAAGTATAGACTTTTAAAATGTCTTTTGTTATTTTTAAAGCTTGACACATTGGATCATTTTAAGGTTTTAAGAGCATATTTTCTGGCATAAAGACCAAGTTCAGGAATTCTAAGTTTAGAGTAGGCATTGTTTGGGACAATCTGTCAGTGAGCCAAACAGCCAACAGGTATGATTTTGTCATGTGTTTTCTGTAATCTCAGCACTCAGTAGGCTAAAGCAAGATCACAAGTTCAAACCCAGCCTGAGCTACATAGGGAGATCTACTCTCACTCCACCCACTTTGCCCAACAACTTCTCAAAATGTATATCCAGTGTTATTATTTCTCAAGAGAAAAAAGTGAGGGTGGGAAAGAATGTCCAGAAGGGAGGGCAGTGGTAGGAACGGGAAGAAAGCAGAAAGGAGTGAGGAAAAGAAGGGCCGGAAGAGCAGCATTGCACAGGGGGACCCATCCAGCAAATTTACTGTCCCACTCCCCAGCACCTACTTAGGATGCTTGAAGGCCATCAGACACCGCTCATATTTTCCTATCATGCTCCAGCCCATGACCAGGCCATCAGCACCTCCAGTCAGGATATGCCATTGGTTAAAGAACAGGCACTTCACAGCTCCCTCGTGACCAGTGAGAATCTGCAAGAAAAGATGTCACTGCCTTCAGACTCTCACAGTTTAGATGGTGACTCCTCCAAAACCAGAGCCGGGCCTTCCTAGTGGAACTGTCCCCAAAGCTCTATCCCACTATTCTGTGCCTGCCCCCTCGCTTAGCATGCCCATCATCTGACTTAACTTCTCCTCTATGAAGGCTGGAGAAGCCCATGCCTCCCTCTTGGCAGAAGGCTCTTCCCCACTCAAAAGGAATATGACTAAGGTTAGATCCGTGTTCTGGTTATGTCCATGGCAGGATGGACTCCATCTCTCTGGAGCACAGAGAGTTCTGAAGTCCCTCTTCTCTACCCAAACTTTGCCACAACTCAGAGGATATACAGGGTCATTCTTATGCCTGCAGATGAGGCTCAACCACAAATAAGATGGATGTGGGGGAAAAAAAAAAACTATGTCCCACTTCAGTCCTGTGATCCAGCAAGAATGTGTTTGTGAACACAGGCTGCAGTTTGGACACACCCCACAGAATTCACAGGTTAGAGGTTGAACCTTCAGATTCATAAGTCGATGTTCAAAACCCATAAGCCCCTGAGAGGCGGTGGCATTGTGAGGCTCTGCTCTCAGCGGCGTGTTGATCTGGTCAGGAACTGGTGGCTTATCCTGGGGGAGACTTTGTCATAAGGGCATCTGATGCCCTGCACCATGGCATGGCCCAGCCCAAAGGCCTTTACCAAATGCCAGCACTGTGCTCCTGGGCTTCAGGCCTCCAAAACTATGAGCCAAATAAACGTCTGTTCTTTATAAACTATAGTCTAGTTAAAACTATAACTACATATATAACTATATCTATCACTATGGTTTTTGTTAGGAGTGACAAAACACAGACCAGACTAAGACAATTTCTAATGACTTTCAAGATGCTGGGTGTTCTTACTTTTCTGACACTCAATTCTTTATTTTTTATTTTTTATGCTTTACTGAAATAATTGGTGGTGGGACTTCCTTAGAAAAAGAGAAAATAATGTATTGAAAATAAAAACGTGTTCATCCCCTGACCACCAGTTAGGGCCAGGATAGGATAGTCTCTACCCTTACCACTGTTAGGAGGCCCTGGGACTCATATGCTGTAACTGTGCAGAGTGAGAATGCAGCCTTCGTCCACCCACTTTTCCTAATGTGGAGCACGGTGTGTGTGTGAGGGGGTCCTGCCATCCCGACCCACCCTGTCTTTGGAACCCCTTCATCGAGTGGCTCTGGGTGTCCCTGGTGGCTGGCTCCTACTCAATTGCTCGAGGATGGTCTAGGGAGCTCTGTGGAGTAACAGAGCTTCCTGTCCTTTTAATCAATCACCAGTGTGCCTGCTGCGGTGCCAGCTCGATGCCTACTCACCTTTAACAGCTGAGCTGTGACAGCATGCCACACCTTGACTATGCCTCGCTCACAGCTGCTCACGATGTAGGTGTCACTGATCTTGGCAGCCATGATGGGGTCTTTGTGTTTAAATGTCTTCAGGCACTTCCCTGTGTCTATGTCCCATTCTGACCGGGAAGGGTGACAGGGGAGGCAAGGGGGAGGGGAGAGGGTTACAGTGAAGTTCTGCTTCTTGTCATAAAACTGAGCTTATTGAATCTTCCCCAGAAACCGTCACCTGGCTGGCACCCCTCCAGGCTCACTGGGCTCACCAGCAGTGACACAGCGCCCCCGTGTGACACACAGACCCTTGGGAAAACCCAACAATGCAGAGGAGGCCTTTGCTCTGACGCTGCAACTCTGCCTTGGAACGGCAGTGCTGCCCAACTCATGTCCAATACGCCTGAATATTCTTGCTATTGAATGTAGTTGATGAAAATCACGGCATGGGTAGTGGCGTGGGCCTCCCCAGGTGTTCTCTTCCTGGCCCACACCTGTGACCAACAAAAGGCGTGTTGTCATCCCTTCTAGGTGTTTCTGACTCGGACTTCGGGATTTTGTGACATCATTTCCACAGATGGGGTGGGTCAGATGCTGTTGCTCTGCAGACTGTGTTAAGAGTCCCGAGGATCAGGTGCGGGTGGGAGGGGATGGATATGCGAGCGCACAGAGCTTAAAGTGGGGACCACAAGTTCCCGGATGAATGCTGAAAGTCCTTCTTCCCCGGCCCCTAAAGGTACCTTTGACCTAAAGTGACAGGACAAATGGCCTTAACCAGTAACCAGAGACAAACACGGCCAGAGCTGAGACTAGCAACGCAGTAAGAATGAGCGAGGAGCTAAAGTGTCTGCAGTGTGCTCTCCTCTTCGCAGGGCAAGCACTGTTCCTACTCCCCACTGTGCAGATGAGGAAACTGAGGCCTAGAGTGTAGGAACTTCCTCCAGTTAGAAAAGGAGCTGGGAACCGAAACCGGTGCTTCTGGGACCTCAGGTTCCACTGGCCCTTTTTTGTGAGCTGAAGTCTCATGCTTTAAGTATGCTTTCCTTCCTTTGTTCTTCGCATGGACATCTTGTCCCGTTTATAACATTACCAGGGATGAACACTGAAAAACTAGCTGGGTGGTGGAGGTGCACAATAATCCACCCAGCACTCAGGAGGCAGAGGCGGGCAGATCCCTGTGAGTTCGAGGCCAGCCTGGTCTACAGAGTGAGAGTTCTCTAGGACAGCCAGGGCTATAGAGAAAAACCCTGTCTCAAAAAGAGAAGGAGAGAGAGGGAATGAGGGAAGGAAGGAAGGAAGGAAGGAAGGAAGGAAGGAAGGAAGGAAGGAAGGAAGGAAGGAAGGAAGG
>NW_026596152.1:7385763-7393896 GCF_907164565.1 Psammomys obesus
AGGAAGGAAGGAAGGAAGGAAGGAAGGAAGGAAGGAAGGAAGGAAGGGACTTAAAGATTCATTGATAATGTGCTTTGCCTCAAAGAACTTAAGACGAGGAAGTTACTTTTTGTGACTGCAATGGTGTCCTAGTCTGTTCTATTTTGGTAGGCTAGGCAGGCAGGTGGCAGAGCCCTTGAAAGACAAAGCAGGCTAGGGTCCACCACCCAGGTCAGTGTAGTGCAAACGATATTTTGCTCATTGTGGGTTTGGAGCCTTAATTTGGCCTTTTAAAATGCTGGACTCAAATGCGCATCTTGACCGCTCAGTTATCTTGGCGCCCCTCCAAGTTCATACCTATGGCAAGTGTCTAACTCCTGTCCTCAATCCCAACCCCACTGTGATATTCTGAGAAAGCACACAGCCTTCCTTAGCAGCCCCATGACATCATGGGTCATAAATGCTGAGACTTGAGCCCCTGATCGTGAACTTGATCAGAATGGCCCACTGGGAACCTTGGAGATCAAGGCTCTCTGATGGCTTCGAGGCTGTGGCTGCCCTCCCTCCTCAAACCCTCATCTAGACAGTTTTCACCATGGCTTCCGCACTCCACAAACCAGTGGTGGCGATGGCATTTGTTCAGATGGATAAGGACATGGCAGTTGGGAGTGTCACTCCTTTCTTTGCGAAGTCAGAGCACATCTAGTCCTTTCTCTCGGCTTATCCCTGACAGCCGGTGACTCCCAAAATCTGCACTTTGTCTTTTCCTCTCTCCTGCTCTCCAGAAGAGGTTTCAGCCATGCTTAGGTCTTGCATCTTTCAGTATGAGTTCATCCCAGCATCTTCCTAGGTGCCACATGCTCAGGTTTAACCAACCACAGACTGAAATAGTTGGTAATAAAAATGGTACCTGTACTAGACACTGTATACATTCTATACTAGATATATTCATCGTCATTACATAAGCAATGCTATTTATGTGGCATTTGCACTGTGCGATGTGTTAATGTCATCTAGAGGTGGTTTAAAGCATGCAGGAGGGTGTGTAGAAGTTCGTGTGCCACTTCACCCAGGAGCACCTGCAACCTCAGATGTGGTTGGTATCCAGGGGAGGAGCTCCTGTCTTCACTCTCCTGTGGACACAGAGGAACAACTGAAATGGGTACCTATCAGATCGATCCATCTATCTAGAGCCCTCATCCAGGGCATTCGTTTTCAGGAGGTTCTCATTTGAGTGTTCTCAGAAATCTCATCTTCATTGTGTTTGCACTCGAAGGCTGTTGGCTAGAACATATTACCACAAGGTTTCTGGCTGAAATACAAACATTTTTGTCTCTGTCTTCTCTACCCTCACCCCCACAGCTACCCCCTAACCCTGAGCCCTCCTTGTTCCTTAGCCTCTCTGGATCTGTGGGATGTAGTGCGATTACCCACTTACAAGTGAGTACCTACCATGTTTGACTTTCTGGGTCTGGGTTGCCTTGCTTGGGATGATTTTTTTTCTGGTTTCATCTACTTGCCTGCAAATTTCATGATGTATTTTTTTAAAAGCTGAGTAATACTCCATTGTGTAAATGTACCATGTTTTCTTTAGCCATTCTTCAATTGAGGAACATCTAGGTTGTTTACAGTTTCTGACTATTATGAAAAAAGCCACTGTGAACATAGTTGAGCAGGCGTCCTTGTGGGAAGGTGGAGCATGTTTTGGGAATATGCCCAGGAGTGGTATATCTTCGGTCTTGAGGTTGATCGATTCCTAATTTTCTAAGGAAAAGCCATATTGATTTCCATAGTAGCTGTGCAAGTTTGCACTCCCACAAGCAATAGAGGAGCGTTCCCCTTGTTCCATATCCATGCCCCCATTAGCAGTCACTTGTGTTACTAACCTTAGCCATTCTGAGAGATGTAAGATTGAACTTCAAAGTAGTTTTGATTTGCATTTCCCTGGTAGCTAAGGACACTGAACATTTATTTAACTGTTGCCCAGCCAGTTGATATCCTCTCTATTGAGAATTCTTGGTTTAGATCTGTACCCCATTTTTAATTGGATTACTTGTTTTGTGGATAACTAGTTTCTTGAGTTCTTTATATGTTTCGGATATTAGCCCTCTCTCAGATATGGAGTTGGTGAAACTCTTTTCCCATTCTGTAGGAAATATATTGTCTCTTATAGAAGTAAGGTATGCTATCATATGAAGCCAAAGCATGAAGATGCTTCAGGGAAAATCAATTTCTTTGTCCTTCACTGTAGCATTCTAGAAGCCACCCTATCCCATGGTTTATGACCCATTCTTCCACCTTCAAAGTCAGCAATATTACACCTCTTCAGCCTTCTTTCACAGCCACATCTCCATTGGATTACAGTCAAACACTTCTCTGGTTTTTAATGGAATCACATGAATACAATGCCCACTGTCAATAATCCAGAATAATCTGCACATAAGGTCATTAACTTAATCATATCTGAAAAAAAAAGAAGTCCTTTTTTGCTTCCCAAGATGCATTAGTCTATGGGGGTGGGGAGTATAACATTTGCCAAACTCAGTGCCAGAAAGCAACTAGAGTCCCATAATCCTCTCTGTGGGGAGTGCCTGCAGTTGGCCCAGAGACTTCCCAATCAGACCCTATATCACTTCCACTTGCCACAGTAGTGACCAAGCTACCAACACATGTGCCTTTAGGGGAACACAACTAAGCGAAAGATAATACGGTCACCAGTTTCAAGGGTTAGAGTGTAAACATGTTTGCTTGGCCATTATGGAGGTAGTAGAACATTCTGCTGATGGAGCTTCTAAAACTGAACCTATGACCTCCTCTCCACTTTCTCCCTACTTTGTTCTCCCTCTATAGTCTTTATTATTTCCATAAGTTGTATTTTTATATTCCAGCTATCCTGGGATTTTGTAAATGGAATTATTACTTCCTTTTATAGCCTTCTTTTTTTTTTATCAAGTTGATGAGAAAGTCCTGGTAATTTCCCCTTTGGAAGTCTCTCTTTGGCCTGGGCAGATCCATCTATATTTCCTTACATTTGCCTGGTCTCAGGTATTTTGAAGACACCATGGCAGTGTTCTAGGGTACATGGTGTCTTACTTTATTCCCTATTTCCACACAGTCACCCCCTTCAGAGTTCTTCCAAACTTTCATCTGAGTTATCATCTGAAGCACACATAAGAGCTGGGTGAGGTGGTGCATGCTTATAATCCCAGCACTCTGGAAGAGGCAGGTGGATCTCTCTGAATTCAAGGTCAGCCTGATCTACAGAGAGAGTTCCAGGTCAGCCAGGGCTACACATAGAAATCCTGTCTCAAAAAACAAAAACAAAAAAATAAATAACAACTCTTAAAGTATGCATAACATCATGTCAGGTCCAAACTGAAAACACACCTGTGGCTTTAAAGTTCAGTGTTGCATCATGGTGCAGGAAGTGCACTATAACCAGGCCCCAAACAAGCTTAAAAGACCAGTATCCAGTGCCACACACAGCATTCCAGCCACAACAAACACTGGGGAGTACTCAATACAGTCCCTCCCGGGCAACTGTCTGTCCTTGCTCACTCTGCTTGCAAGATCTTCTGCTACCCGCCTATGAAACTACTCATCCTTCAGAGCACACTCACGTGGTATCCTGCTGATGGAGCTTTTCCTAATTTACTCGTATTTCTGTGTTTCCTTTGGATGCTGACTGTGGCTAGGAGCACATGACTGAGAGCCAAACAGTCTTCAATTCAAATCCTACATTATTTTTCTGTCTTTGTAGCTCTGACTGTGGCTACTTTCCTGCTCTCAGTGGTTGTGATGGCACTGCTAATTACCAACCTGACAAAACCTAGAACGTGATGGGCCTCAGAATGTGTCTGTTGGGGAATATCACAATCACATTAATTAACGTGCTTGGTATCATTCCCTAGGCAGGTGATTTTGGAGTACTGTCAAATGGAGAGGGTGACAGATCCATGAATAGATGCACAAATAACAGAATAGAGACTAGTTGTGGAAATGAGTAGAGTACATGCTGAGTGAGGGGAAATGTGCCTGAAATCCCAGAACCCAGGGGCTGATAGGAGGATCACGAGTTCAAAGCAGCCCAGGCTATATAAGTAGACCCTATCTAAGGTGGAGGAGGAGGGAAGGAAAGAGGAGGCAAGTGGAGGGAGGGAAAAGGAGGGGTAGAAAGAAAACAAGAAAATGAAGGCAGATTTCTCACCTTTCACCTGTCCATCTCTTGCTCCAGATACAAGCCTGTTCTTATATAAATCCAGACAAGTGATTGTCCCCTGGTGGCCGTAGAAGACTCGTACACAAACCCCAGTTTTCACATCCCAGTATCTGCAGAAATGGGGGTATGTTTTAGAGATTTTCTGAAGGCCCCAGAATCCTACTGTATAGGGTTCCCTTAGATAGCTAGGTAGTTAAACAGGCAGTGGAGTTGTGTCACTGTTAGCGTCTGGGAAGACCATCCCTACAGAAAAAAAAACAATTCAGTGCAGTGCACACGTTAGGACTAGTGACAGAGGTGAGCAAGTCTGGGCACAGATCAACCTACGAGACTCAAACCATCCCTCTATCTATCAGTAACCAATCTGAAGGCATAAGGATGTGATGCTATTCCGGATGGAATAGAATTATGAGGGTTAGTCAGACTGCACAAGGCTGTTAGATGGCTTTAAACAGAACAAAGAAGGGATCTGGGGAGATAACTCAGTAAGAAAGGCAAGGGCCTGAGCTTGACCCCCAGAACCTACAGAGTAAAGGGCCCAGTATGGTGACGTGTGCTGTACTGTGGGTGCTGGGGAGGTGGCAGCTCCGAGAGGCTTACTAGCCAGTCAGCCTCGCCTGTGAGGAGAGTTCAGGATGGTGATGCACTCGTACCTCAAAAAAGAAAAGGTGGATATACCTAGAGAAAGATTAGGTGTGGGCTGTAGCTGCAGCTCAGTGCCTTGCGTTTGGGAGGTCCTAGGTTCAATCCCCAGCCCTGGTTAGATAGTGAGCTGCCCTGAGGAGTGGAAGGGTAGATGAATAGCTGAGTTAAAACCGAAACGAGGCCTCGTGCAGAGCGAGAATGATCCCATGGTGTGAACCGTGGTACACAGGCAGTCATGCTCCTTTCCCTAATGTCCGAAGACAAGCCCAACAAACCAAAGCCAGAGAATAGCCACAAGATGGGTGAGCTGGTAGGACTTCCCTACAGATACAAAGATTTAAAAACCAAAGCAATTAAGACAGCACTGAGCAAGGACAGACAGACAGAAAAACGGAGTAGAGCTGAGAGCCTAGAAATGGCAAGCTAGAGAGGAGAGTCTTAGGCACAGGTAGCCACGTGGACCAGCAGAAGAAGGGCCTTTTATTTTATTTTTTTATTTTTTCCATGATTGGTGCTGAGACGGTTGGGGACACAAATGAAGAACCTCTTAAAACAAGAAGCAGTCATAACAAAACTTAGTTTTAGGTGGACTGAAGACCTGAAAGTGAAAGGCAAGCATAAAATGAGCCAAGACACCACAAAGCCAGACCTGATGTTGCATACCTGTAATCCCAGCATTCCAGAAGCTAAGGCAGGAGAGTCTAGCCTGGGCTACATAGCTAGACACTTAAGAAAGCCAGAACCCAAACTTCAGGCACCAGGTGATGTAGCCAAGATCATGCGTGACAGCATTCTGGAACTAAATACCAGATTAACACCAATCATTCATCTGCACCAATATTCCAGTGGGACACTGGGAGTACACGAAAACAAGCTACGACAGCTGTGCTCCTCCTAGGGTAAATCTTAAACCAAGTCCAGGTCAAGAACCAAGTGTTTTCAAAGTGTAATTCCACCTATTTTGACTTAAGACAGGGGTATGAATAAATAGTTCATATTTCTGAAAATATATAAAGCAAGGAGGAAAATCTAAAAAGAAATACAAGACAATAATCAGTATAAAAAATGGGGCAACATTACCCTGCTAGAAAGAAGAAACAAGGAGGATGAAATCCCTTGGAGGCCAGGGAAGGGCTCCTTCCCGCTCCTAGCAATGGGCACATTTGTTTCATTCTTTAAGATGAACGTCTGAAAGGATTGCTCAGCCATTAACCAGAGTTTGTGTCCCGGCACCACACCAGCCTCACAGTGGTCCAAAACGCCAGCTCCGGGGCATCCAGTACTCTCTTCTAGCCTCCGAGGGTGCAGCTACGCTCACAGCCTTGTACTCACCCACAGGCGCACACACATACTCATGTATTTTTTAAATTTTAAATTAAATCTCTAAAGCTAAAATATATGAATATATGCAATTTAAACATGATTTTGCTTCCACATTATATTTCACACTCATAAGAAAACTAATTTCAGCCGGGCACGGTGGCGCACGCCTGTAATCCCAGCACTCAGGGAGGCAGGGAGGCAGGTGGATCGCTGTGAGTTTGAGGTCTACAAAGTGAGTCCAGGACAGTCAAGGCTACACGGAGAAACCCTGTCTCAAAATACAAAAACAAAAAGAAAAAAAAAAAAAACTAATTTTCCTTGAAGGAATCTATTTTGAAAATATGTAAATTACATCTTTATTTAAGCATATTTTTTAAAAAAAAGAAAATTTCTTGTTTTCAGTGACAACACCTGATAACTTACAAATCTATTTCAAACAGCAAATAAAATCTTCGCTTTTATCTTGAAAAAAATTCTACTTTTATAGATATTCTAGAAGTAATAATAATTCAGGATAACCTATAAATAAATACAAAATGGAAAAAGCATGCCATGCTTGCTTCTCCCAAAAGCTACCTACTTTTTGCTGGCCCTAGGCAGTACGATGATCCTGGCCTGTACCTCTCACCTGATGGTCAGGTCGTAACTCCCACTGAGGAGAATGTTGTCTGGCTCAGACAGGAAGAGGGCCTTGATACTACCAGCATGGCCTCGGAACTCGATGTGCCTCTCCTTAGCCTTCGTGATGTCCAGGAGGTGGATCTTCCGGTTGGATGAGACAGCCACCAGATCACCCCCATTGTAGTGGATGACTCTGTTTTGGTCCCACCTGGGTTTCAGGATATGGTAGGGGTGGACCCGAAGAACAAAGAGTTAGTGTCCTTCCTGGGCTTACGCAGCACCTGGCTTTTGCCTAAGCTGGAGGAATAATGGAAAATTTGGGGGGCTTTCAGAGGGCAAGGCCAAATGACAACGGGACCTGATGACCTCTACCTCACATCAATGTCAAGAGGATTGAACCCTGAAGACATGGCTAAATCTGCTTATTTATGCTAAATCCTGAAAAGGCAGCCTAGACTGAGGGACAGTTCCCTTTAGCTGACCATGGAAGTCTGTTTCTCATAGAAAACGTCAGAAGGATATAGTTGGGAAGTCCCGTATGTACTGCATTTCCTCTTCCTGTCTTTCCCCCTTAACCAGTAGCCAAGGAGCAGTTCTTAGGCTCAGGCTTCTCTACTAATTAGTACCACTGACAATAAAGAAGACTTCTATACTAACTAGTACTTCTATACTAACTAGTACTTCTATACTAACTAGTACTTCTATACTAACTAGTACCACTGACAATAAAGAAGAGTGTGGCATGCCCTTTGCTCATAATGAGCTTTATAATCAGTCTACTGCCAACAGGAGAGGAAGTGATTTCCCTATTGGAAAACTATTCCAAAATTAGGTATTATATGAAAAGGATGACCAAATAATTTGTCCGAATAGAGCCATCTTTAATTGTGAAATAGGACTCTGTTGTGGAGTACACCATGGCCACAGAGTAAGGAGGCAACGATCCAGCGAACAGGAAGGCAAAATCGCTTTGATCGCTTTGACTTGGAGGAAGTCTTGGTTATTTATCTCCTGCTTCCTTGTGTCGTATCTCTGGTGCAGCCCTTCCCCCAACACACACATCTAAAGAGGAGCTGTCACCAAACAAGTTGTCAAAGCATCCCACACTGACCAAAAATAAAGTAAAGGCAGCCTCTAAAAACCTTGTGAATAAAGAGAAAGGACCTAGGACAACAATATGGCAAAAGTCTATTAAAACACTTTCTCAAGGCTGGGGTTATAACTCAATGACAGGTGCATACAGGCCTAGCTTGTGTGAGGGCCCGTGTCCCATCCCAGCCTTAGAGGAAGGAAGGAAAGAGGAAGGAAGGAAGGAAGGAAGGAAGGAAGGAAGGAAGGAAGGAAGG
>NW_026596152.1:7393906-7543563 GCF_907164565.1 Psammomys obesus
AGGAAGGAAGGAAGGAAGGAAGGAAGGAAGGAAGGAAGGAAGGAAGGAAGGAAGGGGAAAAAGAGAACAGGCCCTCTGTGGCATAACCATATTTAAAGTAGATAGCAGAGTGTTTTGATGTAATGTGTTACTGAAACGGTATTATATAACCCCACTTCTTTCAAGTGTGTGCTGTGTTTAAACACATGATTCTGGAGGTTGGAGTTCCATATTGCACTGGTTTATGTCAAGTTGACACAAGCTGGAGTCATCCAAGAGGAGAGAAGCTCAATTGCAATTGCCTCCATAAGATATGGTTGTAGGCAAACCTGTAGGGCATTTTCCTTAATTAGTGATTGATATGAAAAGGCCCAATCCAGTGTGGGTGGGGACACCTCTGGGCTGGTGATTCTGGTTTCTGTAAGAAAGCAGGCTGAGCAAGCCATGAGGAGCAAGCCAGTAAGAAGCACTCCTCCCGTGGCCTCTGCATCGGCTCCTGCCTCCAGGCTCCTGCCCAGTTTGAGTTCCTGCCTTGGCTTCCTTCAATGGACTCTGGTTCAAGATATATAGGTAAATAAACCCTTTCCTCCCCAAATTGCTTCTGTTCGTGGTGTTTCATCACAGCAGAAGTAACCCTAAGACAAATTTTAGCAGTGGTTGTTCCTCCGTGACTCAGTTACAAGAGTGCGTTTCTCTCTACGTACACTGTATGGGATTTATAGGACTTTCCTCCCAATCATCATGTTCTCAAGTTGGAATAAGGCAATAGAGAAATTTCAGAGGACCAAAGTATCATGCGTGTAACCTGAACTAAATTTTGTTGGTCAGAATATCCAAAACTAATGAAGGTGTTCCTTGCTACAGAGAATGGTGCAGGTTAAACATTTGTTGTCCAAACAGGTTCTTGGGGGCAGGGGGTACTGCCTCCAGGGTCAGTGAAGGTCTGGAGAAGTCTAAGGGGCCACTAACTTCTCCCGCCAGTACTCACGTGTCAGAGAGAATGCGGATGTTGTAGGTGCCACAGAAAACATTCCTCTCCTCCATCTGAACCATCTGGGTCTCCTGGTTCTGGTATGCATTGTACAAATTGTAATCATTCTAAGGAAGAGACAGTTGGAGTCAGAGTCATCACGGACTTTACCCAGAATCCTAGACGCACTGTCCCCATCCCCATCTTCCATGGACTCTTCCGTTCAAGGACGTAGCTACCATTTGGGGAGGCTCATGGGGAGAGGCTATAAGCAGACACTTAAGTTACTAGGAAACACTAAGATGAAGGGCCTGATTCATGTTTCACCTCTGAATTTTCCACAATTTTAGGTTCTATGGTCTTTCATGGCTGAATTCTAAGTGTTGCCGGGAGTACAACTTGGCTGAAAATGGGTTCACATGGGCAACTTCATACGAACATGCTCACACAGACATGCTCTCACGAGCAAGCTCATGTGGGCATGGCCACACATCAACTCACAGCTGCCCTCGACCAACCATCTCACAAAATGGGGATGGTGTATTCACAGTCCAGGTATCCGGTAACACAGAACACACCAACCATGTTGCTGGTTTTAAAAGTCTGTTTTATTTGGGGTTCCTCAAAGCCTCTCCCTTCCAACCCCCCCCCCAACCTTAAGTAGGAAAGGGAAGGCTAGTGGGGAAAGGGTCCACAGACCCCTTTACTTCTCCCGGCTGTATGGGGTCGATTGGTTCTTTTAGGGCTATCCCAATCAACAGCAAACACAGGCAGCAGGCTCCTCCAAGCTGCTGCGTCCCAAGCATCTCTCTCTGTCTGTCTGCTTCAAACCGGCCCACCCCGGTCTCCGGCCTCTCCAAACCGCCACTCGCCGCACACCAGCATTGCGCACGCCACACTTTTTCTCTCTGGGCTCTCATATTTAGGTCCTGAGAGCCCTAGACCACGCCTCTCTCCATGCTGCACAGGGCAGGGCGTTACCAACTGGCAAAGGCCACGCCCCGCAAGAGACAGTTTACCAGCGGTGGACAGGCTAAAGCCCAACTACAATCCCACTCTTGGGATTAACACAAAAACATGTTTACACAACATTACTGAGCTTCCAAAGAAACCAGAAACTCCCGTTATACCATTCTCTGACCATACAGGAAATCTGCAGGAGTAGAGGTGAGTCTGTTAGGACGGGAAACCCAAGCTGAGACTCGGGGAAGCGGGAGCACCCGCTTTACTTCCCTTCCACTTGAATGCTGTGGTCTTGCTGCACCGTCCTCCAGGTTGCGAGAGGCTTGCAGCACTGTCCTGCGCGGTCTTTCCCTGTCCGGTGGAGTTCATTCATGCTCTCGGGTCCTCCAGTTCAAGTGTTTCTTTGAACACTTGCCAAGGTCTTTTTGACCCGTTTGTAGATTTAATGTCGACCCTCAGTCCTGTGTGTGCTCCCACAGACGCAAAAGCCCGTGGTGCCGTGCTCCTCATCGCAGTATGGGCGCCATTCCACACGTTACTTTCAGCGTTAGCACCCAGGTGGTGAAAGGGTACTGGCCATCTGTCTGTCTTCAAATGTGTGGGCGATATTGTTTCAGCAACTCGTTTTTACCTCCTTGCTCTTTTTAATCGGAAATGCTGGTATTAGGGATGCTAACTCCAACGACAGAGCAGGCTCTTTCACCCTCACACCTTACACACGGATGGAAGTCTTTGTGTGGCCCAGCCACATATTTTAAACACCATCCCTCTGACCACCCAACGCCCCATTTTTCCCTTCTTAAAGTGGATGTGTACGTGCATGTGTGCGTGCGTGCGTGCGTGCGTGCATGCGTACGTGTACTCAGCTGAGTATTGACCTCCAGAGATTCCATATCTGAAGGTCTGGAGAGCTTGAGGGGGAGTCAGGCACATTTCAGGCCGTGACACAGGTTCTGTGGGCATGACTGGCATGCTCTGCCACATGTGAAACTATGCTGCGCTCTGTGCATTTGAGGTCACACACGCTTGAACGTCACTGTCTTTGCAACTGACTCACAAAGTAGACGGCCTGCTCACACAGAGCTCTCATCGCCTGACAGGTACATATGTGAGGCTCAGAGAGGGGGAACAAGCCTTATGAACTCTCAACAGCGATGATTCCCTCTGCCTCTCAGCTTCCCTTCTTCCCTTCGCTTCTCCTCTTCTCTCCTTCCTTCTTCCCTCTCTTTATTCCCTCTTACCTCCTTCCTTCCCTGGAGCCATTCACCACGCAATTTCTGAATGGCTCCAGCCTGCCAGGCATGAAAATTTCTGGTACGGATGACAGAGGTTCCATTCCTCAACCCAGCCCTCCAAAAGCTGAAAGCAGCCCCGCAAGGCTGGTGGGAAAGAGTGAGGCTGCCATGAGAGCAGCCTACGACATCAGACAGGCCTGGGGACATCCCCCTTTGAAGTCTCTTTTGCACGCAGCCCTCTCCTCCGTGTCCTGGGCTCTTCCTCCGATGCCTTCTTCCCTCTGTTGACTCTTCTTAATCTTTAACCACACAGAGATGCCTGAAAGGCTCGCCTCAGAAGAACCTGAGATTCTTCTGCCTTATCTCCAGGGCCCACAAAGTTTGTTAGACATAAAAGAAGAACAAACTCAGAAAAGATGTGTGTGTGTTTGTGTGTGTGTGTGTGTGTGTGTATGTGTGTGTGTGTGTGTGTGTGTGTGTGTGTTTAACATGTGCCTCTGTCACTCAACTGGACAGAAGCCCTTGTTCTTTCTGGGCCTCCGTTTCTTTATTGACAAAATGAGCAGATGAACTCAGAGATGAGAGCCTGCAGGTAAATAAGGTTGACAAATGTCTTTTCTTAGTTTACGTAGTTTGTTTAAAAAAAAAAAAAGTCTTTTAAATAGCTGCTATCAGTGTTGTTTTGTTTTGTTTGTTGTTGCTGTTGTTGTTGTTTAAAGCTAGAGGTTCCTTTTGTGGTTCTCTTTGTTTCTGAGCCAGCACAAGCTGCCCTTGGGCTCACTGTGTATTGTAGGCCATCCTCCTGCCTCAGCTGAGACTTCAGGTGTGTGCCACCCCCACAGCGGGCAGTACAAGAGATTTCCCATTAACTCAGATTTCTACCATCTCCTGAAAATTCAGATTGTCTGAGGGTGGGGGGTCAGACTGCACAGTCCTCGGTGGCAGGATCAGCTAGAGCTGGATCGCTACCAGGCCTTTGGGAGGGCAGCAGGCTCTGAGTTCATCAGTCTCACCATCCTTTACAGGCCTTTACCTGCTCCCTCCTCTGTGTTCTCTGCCTGCACACACGTGCGCATACGCACACTTGAACACGCACTCGCACACGCGCGCACACACGACATAAGTCATCTCTGCTCCACAGGCTCCCTACGGGAACCCAAATCAAACCACTCCTCGTTAAATATCCTCTTGGTGCCAACTGAACGGACCTCAACCCAGAGGGAGGGGTAGAAATGGAATCGTCTTAGGGGCAACTACAACGTCTGGACAGTAAACGTGCAAAGCTCCGAGCCTCTTCCCTTTGTGTCTCCTGCGGAGGAGCGCTCCAGGGCACGGAGCCTCCCCCACCCCCACCCCCGGCACGGAGCTCCTCCCCCCGGCTCGCAGTGGTCTCTCCCGGCCTGGTGCCTCCCCAGCGCCTACGTCCTCCCGCGGGGTGCGCACCCTCGGTGGCCGATAGGAGTGTGAGGCTCTGAGCCGCTGAGCCGGCGCGTCGCCGGCACCCACCTTTGCCCTCAGTTTCCACTTCTGATTCTTGGACCGCATGCGCTTCTCGTCGTCCGATATCGTGGGAACGGGGACAGAGACTTTGTTGGCGTAGGTGGGATCTATCCCCCTCATGTAGGACCCCTGTGCGGGCAAAGGAAGACAGGCCACACTGGGGCGTCTGCGCGCTATCCACAGCAGCTACAGAACCAAAGCAGGGATCCATTAAAGCACGTGAGCACACGAGTTCGAGCACGCGCGCGCGCGCGCCCATACGGTGGACAGTGCTTGAGCGCTGAAGGCCCAGACCTGCTCAGTTACATCAGGATTGTGTTGGACAAAGCGAGGATAGGGAAGGCCAAATGCGTCCCGGTCTCAGGTGAGAAGCAAAGGCAGAGGTGCCCCCCGTCGGGGCACACTTCCTACGGACCTAAACCAGCTGGGCGAAGGCCTTGCAAGCGTGAGCGCGCACAGCTCGGAGCTGGCTCGGAGGATCAGCTGCCTGGAGGCTGGGTCCCCTCGCCTTTGCGGGAGGGAGATTTTCCTGCCCCTCTAAATTGGGTTGGGCCTGGAGTCCCGCGGTTCCAGAGCTGTCTACGGTGGAATCACAGTGAGGCTCACAGCAGGCGACAGTCTTGAAAATGCAGAGGGCCGCGTTCTGGCTGCTGTGTGCGCTGCGTTCGCTAGTTAATAGACAGCGCTGCACAGGCTAAGTGGCCAGAGCTTGGTCTGCGCCGCACGAGCGCTCCAGCTTATGGGTGGGGAGCTCTGTTTGGAGGCTACCAAGGAGACACAAAGGTCCGGCCTTGGTGTGGAAACAGAGCCGGTCTCCGGACACACCCCTTTCAGCCCCAAAGTACCTGCAGAACAGAAATCTGGTTCTGAATGAAGGAGTTCATGGCCAGGTCCTGCTTCACCTGCTGGGTCAGAGCAGCCCAGTGCTGGCTCACAAAGGCGCACCTGTTCAGACTGTTCTTATCCAGCATCCCTGGGAGAAAAAGAAAGAAGATGGACCCAGAAACCCCCGGGGCCAGGCCCGGCTGGGAAGTGTCCGAGGAATCCCCTCCCCTGCCCAGCATACTTAGAATGTACTTGGAGAGGTGGAGAGGCAGGTAGCGAATGAAGTCCCGATGTCTGCTGAACCCAGAAGACAGGACATTGATCTGTTCCAGGCTGAGCAGCAGGTCGCCCGGGTCTTCTGCCAGCTTGTAAATGCCCTCTTTTCCAAACAGGTATTTATTCATTTCGGAGATAAACTGGAAGGAGCTGCTGTGTTTTTGCGCTGGAGCAGAGACGGAGAAAGGTAGACGGTTGAGTCGGATCTGTCGTAAGGCTAGTCCCCAAACAAATCCACCGCAAAGCTTGCCCCCGAATAAAACTCCATGCTTACCCCTAGGCCACCGAATATCCTAATCAACCTCCATCCCGCCTGCAGCAGAACCTCCTGATCCAAACAGGCAGGTGCTTTTCAGCTGAGCGTGTTCAGAGACTGACATGGCGTCTTAGCCTGAATTTCTTGTCAGCTGCTCCACTGAGGGCCAGGGAGAGAGCTCAGTCCATAAGGTGCTTGCCGTGCAAACACAAGGACCTGGGTTTTGATCCTGAGCACCAGCTTAAAAGCCAGGTGCAGTGGTACACACCTGAAATCCGAGCAGTGGAGAGGCAGAAACAGAAGGGCCCTGGGGCTCACAGCCTAGCAAAAGGTGAGCTCCCAGTTCAGTGAGAGACCCTGCCTCGAAAAACCAAACGGAGATCAGTTAAGAACACCTGCCGGCAACCTCTGGCCTCTGGCTTGCACATGCACTCATCCAGGACCTACACACACACACACACACACACAATGCCCTACTGAGAAAAATTGAAACAATTTAAAAATTGGGAAGGAGAGTGAAATAAAATTTCCAAGTTAGAGGTGTAGCTCAATAGCAAAGCACTTACTAGCTAGTATGAGGCCCTGGGTTCAGTCACCAGCGTCACAAACATACTGAGACTGCTCAAACATTGATCACTGTTGAAGCCAGATGGTGGTCACGTGACCGGCTCTCACGCTATTCTACATACCTTTAAAACTGGGAATTTTCGTTTTAAAAGGTATTTTGTGTTTCTCATGCTTATTCCATGGACTGCCGTGGATCACACAGTGTCTCAAACAATGACAGACAGCGCGTGTGACCCAGCCTGGGTGTAGGGAGGCTGTGCGTCCCAAGTGTACGGAAGAGTACTTTTTGATGGTCACACATGGCAGAACCAATGGACAGTGCATTTCACAGAACGGATCCCTAGCTGCGTGGGGCTGCACGCCTGGAACTACAGCCTGAGAGGCGCAGGCAAGAGCCGCAGGCCAAAACCCAGAGTCGGCAACATAGCAAATTCCAGGCCGACCTGGACAGGTGACCTGTGAGGACATGTGTCTGCCTTCCTTCGAAGACCAGCTTGGGAAGGTCTTCCGATGGGGAGCCACTTTCTCCTGTGCCAGGTCTCAGACCTGGGACAACTGGCTGACTGAGGCGTCCATCAGCGTATCAAAGCAGACTCTGGCCACCGCATTCTCCCAGCATCCCTCAGTCTACCTGTTACAGATCCCTCAGCTGGCATACCCAGGCTGATAGCTGGAAGCCCAGGTCTCCAGCTGGGCTTCTCTCCCCACAAGTCCTCTGCCCTCCCTTCTCTCCTCATGTGGCCCAGCTCAGGGTCATGTCCACTCTCCCAGATGTCCCTGCGTCCGACTATGCTCTACCCCATATCCACGACAAACTTTCTCCTCCACCATAATGCTGAGGAGCAGTCACGTCCTTGCATTTTTATTTCTTTCTTATATTTCCCCACTTTCCCTCACAAAACTGGCTCCAGTGCTTCAAAAATCCATCACTGGGCTGAACTCCAGAGGGCCATTATGTACCATGCCAGAGCTCAGAGGGCAGGAGGCAGGCACACTGGCCTAGGATAGAAGGAGGAAAAAACTCTAGAAGGTTCCTTTCTGATCTCCATTTTCAGGAGTCTCTTACTGATACCATGGAGATGGAAGCATGTGGTAATTAATACTGACAAGTTTTTCTCCTTCTCCCCTTAACAGCTTTGAGAGTTAAATGGGGTGGGGGGGGGAGGGGCAGGAGGGAGGGAGAACCCAAGAGCTCAACGCGTAATGCTGAGTGAAGGTTAGTTTCTGACATTTGACATCCCCGGTGACTCTGGCCTTGCCAGGGCCTCCAACCCCACTGAGATTTCCCAACTTCATCTACAGGAGCTCTTTGACTTCACACGAAGTCACGTCCTGAAAAAGTCATCGTAAGTAAAACTAATGTTTTGACTGTGACAGGAGGGTGAGTCAAGGAGCATTGTGAGTTCAAGGCCATCTGGGACAGATATTAAGACTGACTCAAAAAAAGCAACAGCAAAATGCATTTACTACCCGATCACCATTAAAAGGTAAAAGAAGAAAACTTAAGTCAGACTATCGACATAGGATGCCATCAAGTCACAAAAGACCCACCAAAAAAAAAAAAAAAAAAAAGCCATAGGGTGAACCATGAACTCATCTGACGCAATGTCGGATTTCTTAAAAGAGCCTGACTTACCAGCAGCAAATTTTTCCTTGTGCGCACTTTCAGCCCCTATTTTATTGGATGAAAGTTTGGACATCGGGAATGACATGGGTTTCGGTCTGGCTTCCCAGTAGACATACGAGGTGTCGAATGTAGAGTTGTAGCTTTTCTCAGGGAAAAACATTATGTCAGAGGAGCCTTGGTAAAGGCCTGAAGAACAAAAAAAACAGACAAGTTTGCTCTTGAAGTAGATATGCAGAGGAAAATGGAGCAGAGAGAGAAGGTCTGATCTTTCCTCACTTTGTTTAAGTATAGTCAGTTTCCTGCATGTCTCAGGTCAAATCGAAAATAAAAATAAGAAACCCACATCTGCAACAGACAAACACAGAGTTTTTGTCACTGGTCTCTGGAGAGGACAACATAGCGGCTGCCGCAGCGTTGGGCCTGCAGTTGGTTTTATAAATGAACCAGGGGCCATTTAACATATCTGGAAGGGTCGCATAGGTTCTGTGCAACTATTAGATTATTTTATAGTAAAGAGAACTTGAGCATCTATGGATCTTGAGGTCTTGGAATCAATGCCTCACATGCCCCCCCCCATACACACACACAGAGGTACATACATACAAAAGACATGAGAGGCTTGCTGTTTTTATTCAAGGCCTCCAAGTGTCCTGGTGAAAATCTCAGAAAGCCTCCACTGAGGCTCTGCCAGCAAATCTATGCTGCAAATCTTGTCATCCCTCTGTGCCTAAGGAGACGGTGGTGCGGCCATGGAAGGAGCTGCAGGAAGGGCCTCTCTCCGAAGCTCTTGCTGACTTCCTTCACTGTAGAACTGCCCTCGTATCCAGATTAGAAATCTTAACTCTAAAAACCTATTTATTTTTATTATTTTTAATAATGTGTCGGTGAGGAGATGTGTACACTTGCATGCTTGTGCCCTTGGGAGTTCAAAAGAGGGCATCGGGCACCTGGAGCTGGGGGTTGTGACCTGCCCAGTGTGGGCCATCTGCAAAGCAGAACCTTGCCTTCACTGCTCAACTGTCCCTCCAGCCCCAAAACTTTTAACGTTTCCAGAGAGATGCTCTCCTACAGAGAACCTTAATGCACTCTGGAACTGGGCTTAGACAACCCCCAGGATAAACCGCCAATTCCTACAGCTGGTGTGGAGCCATAGAAGCCGAGCTGTGAGCGTGGCCCGTGCGTTGCCCAGTAGCGCACAGCGCAGTGGAGGCCACTGGGGGCAGATGCTTTCTCTCTGCTGCCCTGCTGGATGACCAAGCCCCAGGGCTCGGGTTCCCCAGATTTTGGTTTCTTTGTTATAAACTTAGGGAGCCGCACCCCTAGGTTTTAACGCCCTTGGATTCTTCACAGCTTGTTCACAGCCGTCTCACCCTTTATTATCATAGTCTTGACGCCAAAGACACAGAGAGAGGGCTGGACAGATGGCTCAAGTTGCTCACAGAGTTGGTTGCTCTTGCAGAGGACACAGGGTTGATTCCTCACACCCGCGTGGCAGCCCAGAACCGTTTGTAACTCCAGTTCTAGGGGATCTGGCTCCCTCTTTTGGACTCCTCGGGTACCAGACATTTACATGGTGCGACTAAAGAAACAACTTTCTTAAAAAAAAATTAAAAACCAGTTTATTTCTTACATAAGGATCTAATTGCACCCTAGGTCATCTAGCTTTGAAATTCCTTCCAAGTGGTGTAGAGTGCATGCGTGGAATCCCAGCACTTGGGAGACTGAGGAAGAAAGATCTCAGGTTTCTAGGCCAGCCTAGAAAAGCAGATCCTGAATGTAAGGGTGGGGGAGGGGTCCATTAGTCCATAAGTATGACCATTCCTCAAATAGCCTTTGGGGACAGGAATTACCCTCCTTCAAGAGCTCAAACGCCAAAACTCTCCCAAGAGACCACCGCTCCCACTGTTCTCCCATCACTGGCTAAGCCTTCTCTTGTACACCTCCTGACCCCTCCTCATCACAAGTCTGGTCTCTGTCTCTCTCCTGGTTTCCTTTGCTTCCCAGAACCAACCACACAAACGCTTCCAAGACTTCCTTGTCGATACCAAGGACGGAGAAGGTTCCCAGCAAGGTCCAGCGATGTCTGCATAGCCAGAAGGAGACAGCTTGACACCACCTCAGACCAGCCGCTGGGCCAGGTTCACAGACCCGTACCGGAACCCTGGGCAGACCTCCTCCTACCCTCCCAAGCCCGTCTGCTCCCCTCCCTTACACAGCTGTGTTGGGGTCCCTGGGGCCTCGGCTCTCACCTGAGATATTGTTCCACTCCTTTATGAACAGGACCCTGACCACATCAGCGGCAGTGAGCAGTAGCTTTGAGTCGCACATCTGCAGCAGCAGGAGAGTGTAATTTGCCTTGGTCCGGGGGGTGCTGTTGCTGAACCAGACCAGGATGTCCTTCATCTTCTGCTCCGCCGCCGTTCTATCCAACACCTGGTTCAGGGAGGACTTCACCACCCGCTCCTTCTTCCCCTCCCGCCTGCCGATCTTGATCCGGGACCTGTTAGAGACGAAGTCCTTCCCCTGGGTGGGCTGGAGGAGTCTCTGGAAGTAGTGTAACAGGAACAGGCTGTTGAACTGCCCCAGGACGCTGACTAGAAACCTCCTCTGCAATGTGTCACTGACCCTCTGGAACCACTCTTTGGTGGCAAAGATCTTCCACGCTAAGACACAGGTTTCACACTTCTGGCACACAGGGACCCAGTCCAGTCCCCTTTCGCAGCGAAAATAGGGGGCCTGACTAAGCCCTGGCTCCATGTTTTCCATGGCTCTGAGGTGACCAGTTCATTTTAACCTTGCCTGCCAGCAATACCACCGAACACCAGAGGGACAGGGTAAGCAGAGAAACAGCCTTTTTGGAGTCTTTTCGTGATAACCATTGGAGAAAACGGAAGCCACTGCAATGGATGGAAAGCGATGACCCAAAACTGCCTGCAGAAGTCAGGCTTTCTGGTCCTGACTTCCTTGGAAACATAGCTTTACCGTAAATCTTCTAAACCTGGAGCTGCAAAAGTAGAGACAGTTGCTGTATATTCTGGAAGAGCTGGTCATCTCATTTGTGTAGCAGCTGTGCTGTTAACCAAATGTAAAATACACATGGTTCCTTTCTTTAAAAATGCCCGCATCTTTGTTGTCGTCGTCTTTATGGACTTTTAAATATTCGTGAGTATAAATGTAGTTGTAACCTTCCTTTGTAGCTGTGAGCCAGGGGCTGCTCCAAGGCTCTGCCTATTATACTCACTCTGAGGCCTGGCTTCCAAGTCCGGGCACAGCTGCTCCTTGCTAAGGGAACACCAGTGGGTTGTCTAATCCTCTTCCGTTTCTTCATCTGAAAGTGATGGGTTCTGCTTCACAGAGGTGCGGCGAGACCGCTCAGGCAGCACTTAGAAGCTGTGAGAACTGAGTGTGCTACTGTAAACACATCCTTAGGAGAGGTGAGAATTCAGTGAGATGCTGTCTGCATAACACTCAAAGACTGCCTGGCACTTGCGGCACCCTTCACCCTCGCGACACACTGCCGTGCTGTTGTCAGCACTGAAGGAGGCTCCGTTTATTCACCGAGATACATCCAAGAGCCCAGGAAATGGCAAAAAGCACAAGGTAATATCAACCCCTAAATCATGTGTTTTCCTATGCACACATGCCATATTTAAGTAATAAATAAGGCTAAGACAAGTTCAATGATAACTGTCTGAGGGTTTCTATTGTGCTAAAAACACCATAACCAAAAGCAACTTGGGGAGGAAAGGGTTTATTTTGCTTACACTTCCAAGTCACAGTTTAAAGGAAGTTGGGGCAGAAACCTAGAGACAGGAATGGATGCAGAAACACTGTTTACTGGCTTGCTCCTTGTAGCTTGCTCTGCCTGCTTTCTTTCTGTTTTTTTTTTTTTTTTTTTTTTTTTTTTTTTTTTTTTTTTTTTTTTTTGTTTTTTGGTTTTTTTTTGCTTTTGCTTTTGCTTTTGCTTTTGCTTTTGCTTTTGCTTTTGCTTTTGCTTTTGCTTTCTGAGACAGGGTTCCCCTGTGTAGTTCTGGGTGTCCTGGAACTCTCTCTGTAGACCAGGCTGATTTCAAACTCAGAGGCCTGCCTCTGCCTCCCAAGTGCTTGTCTGCCACCACCACCCAACTCATCCTCCTTGTTACAGAACACAGGACTGCCTGCCCGGTGGTGACCCCTCCCACAGGGAGCTGGGTCCTCCCGTAGAAATCATTAATCAGGAAAATGCCCCCAGTATAGGCCAATCTATTGGGAGCATTTTCTTAGTTGGGATCCCTCTTCCCATATGCCTTTAGCTTGTGCCAAGTTGACATAAAATTGGTTAGCTCAGCGACCAAGCAGGAACTAGAATAATTTACCGTAACACGTGATAAAGTATGTGAACGTGACCTCTCACACAAAATACTGCCATTTTATAGGACTGTGCTTCTTTCCTTTAAAAAAAAAATATTGTTTTGAAGATAGGGCTTTGCCATGTAGGCCAATCTAGCCTCGAAAGCATGTTCCTTTTGCCTTCCAGCTGCTGAGAGTGCAGGCTCACCTTTCTTGTGGTGACATTAACAATGATGCAGACTGGCCTTGGTGAGTAATTGAAACCTTGGAGCAAAACTTCCCGTGAGCAGGAGCTGCTGCATTGTTATTGGGATTATCTGAGGCGACACTACAATGTTTATATGTCTGTGTGTATATACAACACTCAAATGCACACAATGAAATAGCGTGTGTGTGTGTGTGTGTGTGTGTGTGTGTGTGTGTGCGCGCGCGCGCGCGCATGTATCCGAGTGTTCGGCTTTTTAAAACGTTTTTATTATTTACTTGTTTAATCACGTTACAGCCTGATCCCAGCCCCCCTCCTCTCCTCCTAGTCCCACTGTCACACCCCCTCCACCACACTCCCTCTCCTTCTTCTCAGAAAGGGGAGGCCCCCAAGGGTTACCATCCCGCCCTGGCACCTCAAGTCACAGCAGAGCTAAGCGCATCTCTCCCACTGGGGCCAGACAAGGCAGCCCAGCTAGGGGGGAGGGATCCAACGGCAGGTAACAGAGTCAGAGAGCCCCTACTCCCATTGTCAGGGGACCCGCATGTTGACTAAGCTAACTGTCTGCTACCTTTGTGTAGGCGGTCTAGGTCCAGCCCAGGCATGCTCTCTGGTTGGTGGTTCAGACTCTGTGTATCCCCAGTGTGTGCAGCTTTTTAAAAGAAAAGCAGCGTGAACTGTGTGTCTTGCCTGCTATCTGAGATCTTTTCCCTTCAGCCCTGACTCATGATACTCCCAGAGGTAAGGACTTGGACCATCAGAGCCAAACATGTGCACATAAGGAGACTTCTGCTCCCCCTTACATCCTAGAAGGAGACAAGGGTCTCCCTTCGCCGTGTAAACTATTCAACAGCAGTGTAACCAAGTTCTAAAAATTAGTAGGTGTGAATGAAGGGTGCATCAAGACCCTTCCAGCCTTTCAGCTTTTCAGAGATTTGAAACTTCTTAAAATAACTAATAAATATGGGGAGTAGTGATCACAGGAAAAGACCGAACAGCAATCAGTGAGATAATTTTCCTCCTTCGTGCAAGACTAGGCTCATGTCTTGGCTGTGTGGTCGTGAGCAAGCTACACAGCTCCTCTTAACAGGCCACACTTTCCCCGTGTTCGAGGACTGAAGGGAGGAAAGCAGATGTGTTAGAGTTGACACCTAGGTTTAGATAAACTGTTTGGGCTCAACTTTGATGGTGCTGCTATTATGTTCATTACTATATGGCTTTCCAGTGCCCTTCTGAAGGCCAGAACAGTCGGAGGAAAGCAGCAGAAACTATTACCTGGAATTGTTTGCATTTGTGGTTATGTGGTGGGGCCAGGATTGGGAACAAATGAGGTTAGTTCTGAGAGCTTTCCCTCTTCTGAGTAGAGAGCACCCGAGAGCAGGCAGAAGACACTGAGGTCTCACTCCTGGCAAAGGAGACAGCCAGGAAGCAGGAGGCCCAAAGCACGCTTTCTGAAGACACAGGAGCAGGCAGATTACCCACACATGTGCCAGAGCTGAAAGCACCTAAAGGTTTGACTAAATTAGGATTCTAATCTGTGAGACTGACTTAGATCAAGAAACAGCAAAAGACCCTCCAGTTTAGACGGAAGCTCGCATTGCTTAACTGCATCATGATTTCTTGGTGAATAGCCTGGGTCACGTAATTTAGCCTCTCTGATCTTTGAGACATTTCACCTTCTGTCTGTGAAAAATCAGTATCTGTATCTCAAGACTGGCAGGATTTGGGTGAGAGAAGAAATGAGAAAAGTATTTTAAAATAGCACAGGAAAAAAAAAATGCTGAACTCCTTTCTGCCTGGCATTACTTTTCAAACCAAGCTGATTATTGCGGGGGAGGTGAGGGGTACCTGAAGACCTCATCGGAACCTCATCAAAGGTGTATTTGAAGACAGATGGGGGGGGAGGAAGAGCCTCCAAGTGCCTGGCTGACTGACTTTAAAACAGTTCCTACTTGTGCTTGAGGAGGGGCTAGAGGTCATGAGGCGTTCGGTCGTGGGTGTCTGGGTGTTCAGAGCATTATTGCTCTGCTCCGTATGACCTGTTCTGTGGACCTAATCGGCTGTTGAAAGATTTGTCCTCTTGCGGGGAATCCAGTACATTCCCTAGCTTCTGGAGATAGTATCCTACTTCATCCGAAGCACCCAGACCCTACCCACATTTCCAGCACGAGGTTGGTGTTTCAGGATCCAGGTCGTCCTGATGGAAAATCAAACTTCACATCAAACTTACACTTTTAATGGAATGGGGGATGGAGGAGAAGAGGGAACAGCCAGACAGCTCTGAAGAAGGGATGGTAAGGGCTTTCTATAAACTTCTTTGTTTGTCTTTTGTTTTTTGAGACAGGGTTTCCCCGTATAGCCTATCCTGGAACTCACTCTGTAGACCAGGCTGGTCCCAAACTCAGATATCCACCTGCCTCTACCTCTGAGTGCTGATATTAAAGGTGTGTACCACCACTGGCTTTATGTAAACTTCTTGAGAACAGAGTCCTACTTGAAAAGAGTAGAGTGAGATCCTGTTGCTAAAGGCCACTGAGGTCTAAAACGGGTTAAAGTTTAGCTGTGACTACTTGGTGAAAGTTTTGGGGAAAAAAAGTTTTTCAGAGTCTCACGATGTAGCTCTGACTGGCCTGGAATTGGCTATGTAGACCAGCCTGGCCTTGAACTCACAGAGATCCACCTGCCTCTGCCTCCTGAGTGCTCCTGAGTGCCACCACACCTGGAAAACTTTTATTTGATATCTGAGACTTTGTTCAACTTCTTCATTCCTGTGACCAAATATCAGAGAGAAATGGCTAAATGGAGGAAGGCTGTTGTAGTTCATGGCACCAGAGGCTTTATTTCCAGGTCAGCTGGCTCCATTGTTCCTGGGGCCACCACGAAGAAGAACACCATGGTGAAAGATCGTGAGCGGGAGACTGTTTTCCTCCTGGTAGGCTGTAGTCAGAGAGAGAGGAAGGGGCCGTGGATAGAGTGGTGGTTTAAATGAGAATGAACCCAGAGGCTCATATAGTTGAATACTTGGTTCCCAGTTGCTGGAACTATGTGGTAAGGATTAGGAGGTGTGGCCTTGTTGGAGGAGGTTTGGCCTTGTTGGAAGAGGTGTGTCACTGTGGGGGCAGGCTTTGAGGTTTCAAAAGCCTGGGACTGTTCCCAGTGTGCTCTGTTCTTCCTCCTGCTTGTGGATGTGTGAGCTTTCGCTGCTGTGACTCTTCACCATAATCTCTAACCCTCTGGAACATAAGCCAAATTAAGCTTTTTCTTTAGTAAGGATGGTCATGGTGTGTTATCGCAATAGAAAAGTGACTAAGACAGACAGGTATACCTTTCACGGAGATACCCCATGACTATTCCTCTGGTTAGACCCCCTCCTCCTAAAGTTGCCACCACCTCCCAAGGGAGCAGCACCAGCTGGGGACAAGTATTCTGCACATGAGCCCGTCAGGACATTTTACTGTGAGACAAGGATGAACCTGCATATACACATGACTTTTTAAAGACAGTCATCGACTGCTTAAATTATTGATTTGGGGGAAAGGATTTTAGCATTGCAAGACAATTCACTGTGTTACCGACCTTCGGGATTTGTAAATAACCTAGTTTCGTTTTTTTTTGTTTTTGTTTTTTTTTTTACGGTGTCTGGTTTTTCCGGGAGGCCATGGAACTTTCTGAACACAACTTCCAAGCAAATCAAAACTAGCAATAAAAAGTGAGTGTGTCCACACAGGCCAAGCTGTATAGAACAGCCTCTGCAAGCTGTATAGACTGTGCTGTGCATATGGATTTCAGGTGCATATGGCACAGCACCCCTCCCTGCAAGAGTCACCTGTCCCGACACCTAGATACATGAGGGACACAGACGCGAGGACATCACTACCAAAACAGAAGAGGTCTATCCAAAGCATGAAACTCCACACTTCTCCTGTCTCCAGTCTGCAGACTCATGTGGCGGAGGCTCTGAGGAAAAGCCATTGCTAGAGAGATGGAAATTAGTGACCAGCACATCACAGAACTGTCAGAACTCAGAACTGAAGAGGCCAAGAAAAAGGTTAAATTAGAAGCCGTGCATCTAGCTGCAGCCATGATTATTCTGTTGTTATCGTAAGTAGTTGATTCCTATTTCATGCTTCGCATATGAATGGCTTTCACTTCAGTTTAAATCAGTGCCTTGTGAACAAAAGATGTGGCTATTGTCTTCTATTGTACACTATAAAGGCCACACTTTGATTTGCAGCCATCCATTACCAAAATATGCTGAACCAAGTTGAAAAGTGTCGTAGCTTGAACACGACTCTAGAGTGCATGCATTGGAAACTTGATGCCCAAATGCAATGATGTGGGGTGGTGGAGCCTGATGGGGCATGTTTGGGTCTTGAGGACTCTGTTGGCATGGGCACATTAGTGCTAGCTTTAAAAGTGTTTAAGGCTGCAAGGTCAGTCAGTCTCTTTGCCTTTCTCCTTCTGTCCAAAGATGATGCAGATGTGAGGCCCTTGGCTTTGGACCCCCCCCTTCCAGAAATATGAATGACACACTCATTTTCCTTACAGCCTGATTAGCCTTGCATGCTCTGCTATAGCAACGCAACACTGACTGGGACAAAGAGAGAAGAATGTTGGTGTCTCCTCATTCGTCACCAACCCTGGCAGATTGGCTCAGAATACATAAGACTCCTGGAAAATAACACCAAAGCAGATTTTTTTATTTCACAAGGCTAAGATACAAATAAATTAAGGCTGGCGATAGCCCAGTGGGTTGAAGCATTTGCTGACAATCCTAATACTGACCTGAGTTCTCTCCTGGAGCCAACATGGCAGAAGGAGAGAAACAACTCCCACAAGTTAGTTAGTTGTCCTCCTTCTTCTGTATGCATACCACATGACCTGTGTTTTTCTCTCTCTCTGCCCCCCCCCCACACACACACACTAAAGACTAAGCATAACAAAATGTTTTTAAGAATATAAGACTAAGACAGGCAGTGGCTAAAATTACATCTAACTGCAGCAAAGTGAGTCCCTGCTGTGGTCCTGTTTGCTTTGCTTTCATTTTGTTTTGTTTTATTTTAGGTAAGTCCACACAATGAGGGGACAGAGAACAGTAAAAAACAAACAATTGTCACACACTTCCACAAGTTTGTGGAGAGTCCACAGCTTGTTACAAATACAAAAATGGTCTTTTGCTTGCTCTCTCTTTTTTTCCTTTCCTTCATTTTTGTTTGTTATAGCTCATTTTTAGTTTTCAAAGAAAGTGAAAAGTGATATCTCCATCACCTGAGGCAATGACAGAAAGCAAACAAACAGGTGAGACTCTTAATTTTGCTTTGATATATTATATCAGAAGGAATCTTGAGCCTGAAATAATGGGCAAGAGGTGGAAGGAAAATAAAAGTTCAAGCCAGGTAAAGAGGTAGCTAAACAGCTCTTTATATGAGGTTAGAGACTTGGGCCTAATCAAATTACAGTTCAGGACACTGAATCTTTTGAGAAACTGGAGAGAATGGTAGAGATGAGGAGAGTTTTGATTTTTTTTTTTTCTTAAGAACAGTCAAGCTTGGTGATACACAGCTTAATCCCTGGCTCTGTGGTGAGAAGGTCATAAGTTCAAGTCAGCCCAGGCTAACAAAAAAAAAAAAAAACCTGTCTCAGAAATGGAAGGAAGAAAGGAGAGAGGGAGGGAGGGAGGGAGGGAGGGAGGAAAGGAGGGAGAGAGGAAGAGAAGGAAAGAAGGGCTTACACATTGTCCTCTAATGGCCATATGTGTACCGTGTACCGTGATGCTCTGTCTATCTCTGTCTCTCTCTCTCTCTCTCTCTCTCTCTCTCTCTCTCTCTCTCACACACACACACACACACACACACAACAAATAAATGTAATTTCTTAAATACAGAGGGCTGGGGATGTCTGATAAGTGCTTTCATGCTCATAGGATGCATGAAACCCCAGGTTCACTCCCTAGCACCAAAGAAACCGGACAAGGTGGCAAGCACCTGGATTCTCAGTGTTTATAAGTCCCCTGTCTCAAAAAAAAAAAAAAATCTTCTGGAAACAACAGACTCACAAATTTGACCTTAATCTAAAGCAGAATTCTAAAATGATTCATCAAATAGTCTATGGTGATTAAAATGGCAACTACCAGCAACAATTATAAAAAACAGGCAGGTTTATTTCAAAACAGTTGGAAGACAGGATTTGTTCTTACAACAAATAAATATTTGGATGATAGAAATGTTAATTGCTCTTGTTTGGTTATTATATGCTACATTCATGTATTGAAAAACTATGCTGAATTCCATAAGTATACACAATTATTGTATGTCAATTAAAAGTAAAATTCAAAAAAAAAAAAAGAAGGGCAAGCCAAGATGATATGATTTTTCTCTTCTGAAGAGTATCCTTCAACAGCTAGGCCTGAGAAATTCAGACGTTGATTTCTGTTACTGAAAAGATCCTTCACTGAGCCGAGCACTGCACTGGTAACTCATACTTCTCACCTGAACACTTGGAAGGCTAAGAAGAGAAGACTGTGAATCTAAGGCCAGCCAAGGATGCATTGTGCATTCCGAGCCAGCTTAGGCTACATAGTGAGGCCCTGTCTCAAATGAAAAGAAAAGACGATAAGAACAGAAAAGGTCTTTGATTGTGTTTGGTGGGAGAGGGAGGCAAAGAGGCGAACAGGGAACCCCGCCACTGAATAGTTCTCCAGCGAGTAGCTAGTGTGCAGTGTGTACCTTTGGCCTGGTCATAGTCAGTATATCTACCAGTGAGGTTCTGACCTGAGAGAAGGCCATTGATTCTGCAAGGAATCTCTTTCTGCTATAAAGAGAGGTACTGTACTAGATGAACGATCACGAAAGTATCTCAGTGCACAGCAGTGATATGAGGAAGGGAAGTAAAAGCATTTAAGTGCCACACTGCCCATGTCCTTAGACACAAAGGTGCAGAGGCTTAGAGTCAAGGCAAGTAACTCTAAAGTGATACGCTGTTGAGACAGGATCCCCAGGCTGGTTAAGCGGGAAGAGTTGCCTTGGCACGGGTCACAGGAAAAGACACGGAAGTAATATTTCTGGTAAATCCCACCTGGGATGTCAGGCTAGTCAATAGCAATCCATTTTAAGGTGGTGTGCATAAAGGCTTGATGGACGCTTCTCATTTGTTTAAAGAAGAATGAAGTAATCACTGGGGTGTCGGGGGAAAATGGAAGTCATGGCTGAAAGTATCAACTTAGCACAAACACGGGTGTAGCTCCGAGGAGAGGTGAGCACTGTCCCCCAAACACTTGAAGAACTATCCCTTTGCACGAGAAGACATACACGTCCGTGGAGTCTGGTATCTTTAGAAGAGAGGACGGATACTCCTCCCTAAAGGGCCTCCCTAAAACGGTCACTCTACACCCCACTGTTCAAGACGGCTGCTGTGTGAGGGATGAGGGCTCTCACGGTGCAAGGCTGGATGACCAGGTTTGGCCTGGCACACCCTGGAAGATGAGCACCTCGAAGAGGGATGCTGAAGACACTGTCGGCTGTGTGGTTCGGCCTGTGGTTTACTCCTTACGCATAACATTCATGACACAATGAGGTAAGCAGAACGCATAGTCACAGTTCACCAACAGTCTACCTAGCCCTGAATCCCAGCTCTGCCCCGCATTCCCTAAGTGACAAGTTAGCCAGCTACCCTGGCCACCGTCCCTTAATGCGTAACGTGAGGACAACGTAGACATTTACTCTGTGAAGATGGCGTGAACTAACCCAGAGAACGTACGCCACACACTGGCCGGTGCATAAGACACTCATGGTGATGTGTTTGTCCTTTCTTATGACCCCTGTGTCATGCTCTGACGGGCCCTGGTCATAAATTCTGGGTGAAGGGTGATGATAATCGTCTGAGCAGACAAGAGGCCATCACTAGGAGATCTGGGGAGAGGCTTTGGTGCCTTAGAGGTTCTGCATTCATGCAAGAGCCGTGCTGAGAAGCGGGCAGGAAAGTTTGTTCAGGCTCCATGCAATTTCTGAAGCCAACTACCATCAACAGATATTTCTGTCCACCTTAAAATGCCAGCTGCTGCCCAGTTGTGTCAGTTAGCAGAGTCAAGGAGGCAGGTCCTAAAATCTAGGGAGCAGCCTCTGCTGAGGACCCAGCTGGCTTCTCCGGCTCCTCTCCCAGATCCACAATCCGGATGGCGTTTTCTTTCTTAGACAGCCAGAAGGCGGCATAGACGGGCTCTGAGAACTTGCAGTCAAACTTGTGAATCAGAGTCATAGCGTCATACTCTACCCCATAAAAGGAAAGGGCTCCTCCTGGGAAGCTTACGTAGATCCCGAGCCTCCGGAAAGGGCCAGCCTTGAGCGGGGTCTCTGTGTCGCTGTGCCAGGCTGTGAACTCCTTCCCGTTCCAATGAAGGCTCCAGGAGAAGCTGTTTCCAGAAATGCAGCTGTTTCGTTCCTCTCCCTTCCGGTCAATGCCTTTGCAGGTCAGGCCAACATAGGTGCCTCCTCCAGAGATCTCCACCTCAAAATAGTACCTGTGCAGGTACAGGCTCTGTTGGGACAGCACCTGCCGCCAGTGCAGAAACCTGCCAGGGAGGTCCGGGTAGGGGTGCTCCCAGGGCGTGGTGTTGGTGACCTTGCGGTTGTCCTCCTGCAGGCGAAGGTACCTGTGCACTGTGTCTGGGTCAAATGTGATGTCACATGCATCTGAGGAGACACAGAAGACAGTTTTAATGCCAGCTGACTCCCCGTTGCATATGTGAGAAACTTCCCCCCCTTTCGGTTCTATTTGCCCAGCCAATGCTCCCCTCAGACAAGGAGTAGGTGGAAACCAGAGGGGCAAACACACTCCTTTCTGAAGCTCAAGTTGATTGGCATCTGCTGTAATATCTGAGGTGAATAAAAAAATTAACTCTTTCATTCATTCATTCATAGACTGTACACCGGAAGTCAGGAACGATTCCATGGATCTGGGGTGAGTTCAGAGATTCGGGTCCTCGTATACCTACATTTGATCTACCCATTCAAATGTTAAGTATTTGCCCAGCATTTAACACGGTAAAGCCTTAATCTTGTCAAAGGCAATCTTTCCCCAATCCTGAAAACTACTCCAGCCACCTACAAGATCATTTCTCTTGTTTCATGCCCTTGTCCCTCCTGCAATGCAAAAGTCTGTAGACAGTAGCCACTCCTCCCGGGATTCCTGCATCTAAGCCAGAGGCAGATCTTGCCTGGAATAGTGTAATAAGCTGTGTGATTATTGTCTACAATAAGAATAATATTTCACAAGATATACTTTATTATTACCTAAAACGATATTCAAAATGTTAAACATGTCAAAACCACTTGTAAAAAAAAAAAAAAAAAAGACAAATTATATTAGGATATGCTTAACCTTTCATTTTAAGACCAAATGGCATCTGTTTGTCTCTAAAATAGACACATGCTTCTGACGGGAAATGGGAGAGAATAAAGTATGTGGAGGCCAAGACATTGTGAGCAAAGCAGAGCTGGGACAAGAGCAAGACATAGTTGTGGGCTGCCGGGGCCCAAATATTAACCAGAGGAAAAAAAGGTGGGCCAGTGGCTGCTCCCAAGTCAAGCAGAAGCAGGCCTCAGTGGCATGCTCCAGAAGGACACCACAGAGGTGAGCCCTGAGTACGGCTGGGAGGCGAAACTCCACGAACTTGTTGACTATCACGAAGGACTAGCTCACTTTGAACTCTAAATCGACATGTAAAAGCTGCTTGTATTTATTATACACAACATGACATTTTGTAACATGCCTACACCACGGAATGGCTGACTCAAGCTGGCTAATGTGTAATCTCACATATGTCGTGAGCATTGCTGTTGTATGTGGGTGGTGAGGGTACTTCCCTTTTCCAAGTCTACTGTTATGTGTTGTATGATAAGGTCTCTTAAACTTAGTCTATCACAAAGCACCACTTAGAAATATAGCGCTTTTATTTGTTGTGTATAAATGTCTGCCTTTATGTATATCTGTGTACCGCATGCTTGCCTGGTGCCCTCGGAAGCCAAAAGAGGTTCTTGGGTTGTCTTGGGGGGTGCTGGGAATTGAACTTGAGTCCTCTGGAAGAGCATAAAGTGTCCTTAACCACTGAGATATCTCTTCAGACACTATAGTGCTTTTATTTGTACTTTACTTGCTTGCTTGCTTGCTTGCTTGCTCGCTCGCTCGCTTGGTTAATTGGTATAGACTGGCCTAGGCTGGCCCTGAACACTCCATTCTCCTACCTTGGCCTCCTGAATGCTAGCACTAAAGGCTGTAAAGTTATAGGCATGTTCTTCCATGTATGGCTGGAAACACAGTGCTTTTGAAAACAGTAACAGCTGGGCATGGACATACATTTTAACCACAGTGTTTGGGAAGCAGAAGAACGAGAATTTAAAGCCATCTTAGGGTACATACCACACTGCAACCTTGTGTAAAAAAAGAAATGCTGCCAGATCATACCAATGCAATGACAGTAAGATCTTGTCAAGGCAGACTTAACAATGAGGCTTGTGGTAAATGAACAGGACTTTTCAAAATGCCAAGGTGATGAAATGTAAAGAAAGGCTGGAGGACTGATGCAGATTAAAGAACATTAAGGAAACATGGGAACAGGAATCCTAATTGGCTTTAATTGCCAACTTGACATAGCCTGGAGTCACCTAAAAGGAAAAACTCAGCAGAGTCTCACCTCAGGCAGATCGGTCTGTAGGCAAGTCAGAGGAGGGGCTTATTGATTATTAATTGAAGGAAGGCCCAGACCACTGTGGATGGCACCATTCCTGGGCTGAACAAGGAAGCTACCTAAGCATAAGTCTGTTACTGAACAAACCAGCAAGCAACCTTCCCTTATGGTTTCTGCTTCAAGTTCCTGCTTTAAATTCCCACCCGAACTTTCTTTAATAATAGACTGTGGCCCAGAATGTAAGCTGAAATAAACCCTTTCCTCCCTTAAGCCACTTCTGTTCAGAGTGTTTTATCACAGCAGCAGAAAGGAAAACTAGAACAAATGGAAACACCTGTGTTTCTGGCTGCGCCTGTGGGCCAATGTGGTGGTTTGAATGAGAATGACCCCCACAAGCTCAATATTTGAATACCTGGATCCTAGTTAGTGAAGCTATCTGGGAAGGACTGGGAGGTGGGACCTTGTTGAAGGCGGTGTGTCACTGAGGGTGGGCTTTGGGGTTGCAAACATCCGTGAATTCCTACTCCTAGTCTATTTCTCTGCCGTCTCTGTCTCTGTCAGTCCCTCTCTGTGTCTCTGTCTCTGTCTCTCTCTCACTCCCCCTCTCTCTCTGCCTCAAGGTTGTGTCCCTTATGTAAACACTTTTAAATTTTTTAAGTTGCCTTGGTTATAGTGTTTTATCTCAGCAATACAAAAGTAGCTAAGACAATCAGAAAAGAAGATCTCACAACATCGTTAATAACATTGCAGCAACACTAATTTCCTGCAAGAGGCATCATAGTTATGTATGATGTCAACATTTTGGAGAAACTGAATGGTAGGTGAGTGTATAGGAATTCTCTATGCAATTTTTACATTTTTTAAAATTTATTTCAAGGAAATTTTTTTTCAATTAAAAACTTAAAAGCATATCATTTAGGAATAGATGAGGGGCTACAGGAACCCAAACTCTCTACAAGATGTGGTGGTTCTTGCTTTGGCAAAGCATCCCGCTGCCACCGGCATATCTGTAAGGGGCTGCCTTTCACAACTTACATTGGAGAAACTCATCCCGGGTTCGGGGCTCGGGTTTTGAGGTTCTGTACTTGCGCTGGACAATGGCGGACACCTGAGTTCTGATGTCGCATTCCTCTGGAAGAGCAGAGAGTTGTGAATGAGTACCTGTCTAGGTGGCTGCCCTTCCCCAGGCTTCTTGAGGGTCTGGTGCCGGGGAGCCTGGACACACTCATCGTCCTGGACAAACCCTGCTGGAGAAGACAGCAGGCTGACACAGAATCCACTTATAACCCCAGACCTGAGCAGCTTGAGCAGCCTGAGGAGCTAGTCACAGAAATGCCCCTGCAAATGACAGACTTACCTCATTCAGATTGCAATTATAAAGTCGAGATAAGACTCATTAGCCAAAGAATGGCTTTGAAATGGGTCCTTTCTCCTCCTTTCTCAGGTCCCCTCTTTCCTCATCACCGTTCTGAGACCTTCTCACCTTCCCTGGCGAACTCCTGGAGCTTTTCCTTGTAGCTTTCCAGCAACTGGATCAAGTGCAGAGTTGAGTCTGTGAGGACCTTGCGGATGCCTGAGAGTTTATCCTTCAGCCCTATGTAAACGCTGGGGAAGGCAGCGTCCTCCGTCTCCTTAAACTTGCAGTACTCCTGCAGGGAGGGAAACGGAATCAGGTGGCTTTTCTTGGCAGGATCTCTCTACATCTGTAGAATGGGCTGATGGCAGCAGGCGCTTCCCAGAGAAAGGGCACATCAAGTGTGTTCTATGCTTCTGAAGGAAATGGGTCTTGCCAAAACCAAGTGGGAAAGTGGATTTCTTAAGGTCAAAAGATGTATGACCACAGACAGCTTTAATATACAACTCAGACTGGGGACCAGAGAGTAAGAACATTCCTGCCCCAGTTGTTCCCTAAATTCTTTCTCTTTCCATAGCTTAAGTACAAGCTGTGGTGAGAATGGACGAGCTGGCTTCTCTGCTGCATCCTAAAGACAACCTTCAGCCCTGGTCAGCCCAGCAGGTACATTTGTTACTCTTGCACTTTGCTTTAGAACTTGAAAGTTATACACACACCAGCAAGCCACATTAGGCTACTTGAGTTTCAAAACCAACTATGATCAGGGAAGATTGTCTTTGTGTATAATACACTGTCACTACTCAGGTGCAGATGAAGCTTCAGGTAGCAGACTGGATAGAGCAGGAACGAAATTGGTCATGCCAAGGCAGACCATAGAAGGAAGTCCAAACCAGAGCTCTGTAGAGAAGCACTTTCATATTGCACATCGATTTAGTGTCGTGCATGATAAAAGTACTTCAAATAAGTGAAGCAAAAGAACATACATACTGTCAGTTTAAGTTACAGTTCATGCCAGTAATCTCAGAAATCAGTAGGAGGAGCTCAAGTTTAAGGCCAGCCTGAGCTATATCGGAACAAATGTCTAAACAAATAAAGCTATGTCTAAACAAATAAAGAAATGCTGTCACTTTGACTGAATTATTACTTGTGGAAAGTTAACTTATCTATCACTAAATTTTATAACTAAGTTACATAATGCCAAAATATATGTCATGCATATTAAAATTTTTATCTTAGAAATAAAGTTACAGGGGCTAGAGATGTAGTTCAGTTGGTAAGAGTGCTTGCCTGACAGGCACAAAGCCTTGCATTTGACCCCACCAAGGCATAAGCCAGGTGTGGTGTGGCTGCTGCCCATAATCTTAGCCCTTGAGAGGTAGAAGCAGGAGGGTCAGAAGTTCAACGTCATCCTCAGATACGTAACAAGTTAGAGGCCAGCCTGGGATATCTGAGACCTCATCAATTTTAATAATAAATAATAATAACAATAATAATGAAAAAACAAAAGGAGAAGAAAGGGAAACTATCTTATACTTTTTAGAAGATACCTTGGTAAACCCCCAGGAACAGGGGGTCAAATCTTCACATTTTCTTTGTGGTTTTGGAATCACAAAGCAAAACAACGGAGAGAAAGAGAGAGATTGTCTATATTTTTGTCTATCTTTTTTGGTGTGTTTTTCTCACTCACTGAAAGATTAACTGTAGCTGCCTTTGGGTACTAAGATTACTCGTATATTTGGTTCTTTCATATATTTCTGTTTTTCACCAGAGGTATTTAGTTTCCTATAAATAGAAGGGAATTGTTTCAAAAGACGGAAAAACAAAAGCAAGAAATCGTGTTTGAAATGGTGCAGCTGAAAGAAGAGTTGCAGATTATTTACTCTGACCCGACGTTTGGTAAGTAAGGAATCTGATACCCACAGGAGTTTGGGTGACTTTTTTGAAAGCTACACCGGGGTATCTAAAGACAGATCTAGGACCGCATGTAATGTTATCCGCATGGTGGCACGTTCTTTAGACCTAGCACTAACTGGCATGGGCCTCTTGTGTGAGATGGAAAGTTCCATTCCCCTTGCTAAGCCTTCCTCAAGTAGTGGTTATACCCGCTCTGAAACCTAACCGGTCTCTTCGCTCTCACACTGCCGTGCAAACCTCCACATACCCTCATGAAGCACACCTCTGCGCTCTTTGCTTCTCTACCCAAAGTCCTTCTCAGTCGCTTGCCCGCCAGGCCCACCTGCCATCACTGTGGACCCCACACTCGCGCCTTGTCAAAGCGCCTTGGCTCCCCAAGCCAGGCGTGCTTTCCTATACTCCTCTGTCTTTGCACATGGTGGTCTCTTCCAGGCACATACAGCATCTTGAACTTGGCCCACCTTCCAGGCTCCTCCCCACTCTGAGCATCTTTATCCCTCCTGTATCACTGCTCTCTGATGAATCAAGACCCGACTCCCCCTGCCTTTACAGTTCCCGCTATGAAAAGACAGACCCACTCACGGGCGTGCCTCAGGCCAGATGCATGGGGGGGGGGGCTGTTTCCCCCAGCCTCTGTACCTCCAGGAAGAGCACGGTGTTGCTGATGGCAGCCAACTTCTCCAGCTCCTGCTTGCTTTTCTCCATCTCGATGCTCCTGTACTCCAGGTGGGTCTTGATGCCATTGACCTGATTCAGTGCAGCCTGTTCCTTCTCCTCTAAGAAGAGCATCACGTCAGCCTGGGCCTTCCTCACGGCTGCGAGCAGTTCCCCAAACTTCTCTTCAGCCACCACCTTCACCTCTGACACCGACACCTGGGGGGGATGGAGCGGGAGGCAGACAAGACTCCGTTACAGTGGATTCCACCTTGGCCAACGCTCAGCATTCATAACTAGGAAGCCGCGAAGCACAAAGATTAAGGAGCACCAGGCTGTAAAAGGCACTTTTGTTCCTGTGGGAATCCTAGGTTCCTGGGGAAACAGATGTGCTCTTCTCAGTCTGTTCTGATTCAGAACAGTGAATCAGTGGCTCTCAACCTGCCCGAGGCTGCGACCCTTTAATATAATTCTGCACATTGTGGTGACCCCCCCACCCCGCAACCATAAAACTATCTTTCTTGCTACTTCATAACTGTATTTTTGCTACTGTTATGAATCATAATGTAAATATCTGAGTGTTCTGATGGTCTTAGGCGACCCCTGTGAAAGGGTCGTTTGCCCCACAAAGAGATCATGACCCACAGGTAGAGAACCACTATATTGATTGTCATAATGGCCGTACCAGTATTTGATGAATATATTTCAAGAGGCAGAGAAATGGTTGGGCTGTTTCATGTAAGCCTTCTCAGCATTTCGTTATGCCTTGTTTAAGTGACCATTGGCTGAGCCAAAAGTGCATCTGAGAGTACAGTGTCCCTAGAGCAGGGGCCAACGCTCCCATTTCTTCTGCTGTTCTAGCAGGCAGTCTTCGTGAAGGTTTAGAGGGTGGGTGACTGTGCCACCCAAGGAGTTGTGCATGACTGCATGCACTTCCTGAGAAGCTCTTGAATATAGTTTCCTTTGCCCTAACCCTTGTATCCCCACCCCCTAGCCCAGGGCATCCTCTGCCTGCCTCAGCATCGCTCACACCCACGCATCTGAGCTCTCTCTCAGGTTCTATTTTCTGTTCTTCCTAATTGAGGGCCGGGGCCAGGCATTGGCTCTCCAAGGAAAGCAAAAGCGGTTGGTCTCCTCACTGAGGCACACAGCACCCCTCTCCAGGGAGGCCGCCACTCAAAATGGGAAGCCTGGTAAGGGAAGGGCTGTCCCAGGGCCTGTGGGAGCCAACAGCTTTGGGCAGAGAAGGCAAGAAGGAATGATGGGAGCAGACATGAGAAACACTGCCTGGCTCAGGCCGGGCCTCGGAGTGTAATGCTGGGAGAACGAATACTCTCCGATCAGCCTTTGCTTTACGGCTGATGATACAGAAGGGAAAGCAAGCCAATCACACACACACACACACACACACACACACACACACACACACACACGCACGCCAGAAAGGGTCCTGGAGAGTCTATGGAACGCCCATATGCTCAGCGGCATGTCTGTTGTTCCATCATCTGTTGGTTTCTTTATGCTGGACAAAGCTAGAAGCAAATACACTGTGGTGCCATCAAGAGAGAGGGCAGAGGACAAGTTTTCTCCAAAATCCTACAGCCCAGACCAAGGAAAGCCCTGGGATGGGTAGCAGTATGCAGGAGCCAGGGCAGTGTAAGGCAGTCTTGGGTCTCCTGTGCTACCTCGCCAGTTATCTGTGCAATGATATGAAATTATAAGCACAGCGGCCAGGATGACTATGTGTTACCGGGTTCTGGGCACTGGGGCAAACATCCTGTGTCCTTGTATCCACCCTAACAAGAAGACACCATTATGCTCCCTGTCCCTGAGATAAGGAAATTGAGACACCAGAAAATTCGGCCATTTGCCCAAAAATCGCAGGGCTATGAGGAGCACCCATGTGTCTGATCACTGCCATGGTTCAGATATGGTTTGTCTGTGTGCCAGGTCACTCGGTTTCCAGCTCATCAGGCTTTGCAGTAGGAGGAAATGGAAGAGCCATGGAGCTCTGCCCATACCCTCAGAAGAAGCTGAGGTAGTTTTCCTGGGCCACAACCCTAGTTAGTTCCCACGAGAGGATTGTTATCAAAGAATGAGCCTCGCTGTCCTGGCCGCTCTTTGTCTCTCTCCTCCTACACACGCTCTTCCACAGCTTAGCAGTGCTAAGCCACTAACGAGGCCCTCACTAGAACCCAGCTTGTACCCAGATGATCACGAAGCCCCAAAACTGTGAGCCAAGCAAATTTATTTTAATTTACAAAGAACTCAGCGCAAGTATTCTGCTACAGCAATAGATTATGGACTCATCATTGTAGACGGCCTCAACATATAGTTGGATTGCGGTCTAAACGTTAAATTGCATTTTCACATTGGAAATATAATCTGAAAGAAAAAGAATCTACCGTGAAAGATAGGTCAGTTTGGCTTGTTGCCCTTGCAGGGATTGGGGGAGGGGCTGTAGAGCTGTTGGTGTCTCATCCAAGCTGTACTTTAAGTAACTCATTCCAGCTCTCTGGCTCACTCCCCATCCCCGCCCTCAAGCAGTAGGTACACATGTGTCATGAGTCACAGAAGCAAGCAGGGCCTCCATGCTCTGCCTGCTCCCTATCCAGACCGGCTTTAAACTCTTGGCAATCCTCCTGTCTCGGCCGCCCAGGTGCTGATATGACAGGTGGCAGCCGACAGAACAAGCTTGTGTTTGCTCTCTGAAACCAGGGTGTGTCTGTGTGGTAGGAGGTGTGCGCGGGCTTATGCTCAGAGCTGCAGGAATTGTAGGTGCCCTGGGCTGCCTCTGTCCTGGCAGGGCGGTCTCTGTGAGCGGGTCCCTAGGCTCATGTGCTGGAGGCTGGAAAGGGAATCAGGAATTCCGAGGTTAGTACGTGGTGTTTGATGCGAGCCCCGCACTGCCCCACTGCTTGGCTTTGGCCTCCCTGGTTTATGGCCACTTTCTAAACAGACTCTGAAATCCAGGAGCAGAAAAAGACATGGGATCAACATGAAGGTGCCACGGGAAAGGACTACAGTCCATTTAACCTCCACAATTACAGCATGTGGGTTCTCTATAAAAGAACAATTATGGCAGGCTAAATGACATCGGTCTGAAGGCAAAACGGAAGGTCACACCCATCGGAGGTCATCCTGATGAAGGCTAACGGAAGGGAGGCATGGAATGATGGCTGCTGTCGGTGGGTGAGACTCCTGCTCCTGCTGGGGCCTCTCCTTCCTAAACTTCCCACTGAGAGCTGTTTCTTAGTTACACATGAATGGAATGGTGAAGGCTGTTCATTAATTCCCAAACTATGACAAGTAAGCTATGCCAAGAGAGAGCTGTGGACATATCAAGGCAGTCAGTAGTTGATGGTTTCAAAATCTGAGGAGGGCGCACATGCCCAGCAACGTACGGAATCCTTTGCAGGTCAAGGTCAGCAATCCCAGAGTCTCCCATCCAATCAATATGAAGAGTCCAGGACAGGTCTTAACGTCTCTCTGTGTCTCCACATTCCTTGTATCTGAGGGCCATCGCAATATCTCTCTGGCCACCAGGTCATTATAAGAACTAAGCAGGGATCAAATTAAAGAGCCTGAACAAGGTGATGTCCTATGTGGTCCTCTCTACCATCCTGAACTTTCACATCAAGTCTCTGGGACTTTATAGGAACTGTTTTTTTTTGTTTGTTTTTGTTTGTTTGTTTGTTTGTTTTTCTTTCTTTGGAAAGATATTGTGCCTATAACAAAGAAAAGAAGGTCTGTAGAGAGGAAGCTGGTGTCTGACATGGGAGCTCACTTAGCTCTATGCAGAGTAAGTACCTCATGACCATAGGCAGCCAATGCAGGGCCCTGGAGAGAGAAACAGGAGCCTGTCAGTTCCCTTCAGATCCCTGAAACAGAGGGAGTCCCTCTGTCCTACAGGCTTTCATGGGGATCAGAGGTAAGTGCCAAACTGTGACTTAGCCTGGCTTAGCCAAACGCCAAGGGGCGTGAAGCAAAGCACAAAGTAGGACTATAAACTTATCCTGAAGCTGCAAGGGAGAGGGAGGACTTATAAACTCTGTGCCTTGAGATGGAAAGACTGCAGAGGTATGGCCTGATTTCTGGGAGATATAGAAAGCACAATAGTTAGAAGGCCTGTGGCCTAACAACTGTGGGTAAGGAAGGTTTCGTTCTTCCGTGGCTACTTGGTTATAAATATAAGGAAACAAATTAAGTTGACTATTAGATTATAATAAATGTCTGAGTGAATGGGTGGGTGAGTGGATGGATGGATGGATGGATGGATGGGTGGATGGATAGATGGATGGATGGGTGGATGGATGGATGGATGGGAATGCAGATAAGCAGATGAGTAGTTGAAAAAATAGGTGGTCAGTTGGGTAAAGGATGGATGAGTGATAGACAGATGGATAGAATCATTCATTCTCAGCATGCAAGATGACACTGCCAACTCACTGCCATAGGAAAGGTGTCTTGTATGCTCTTGGCTTGTCATCAATGAGAGGTATTTGTGGAACTTACTATTGGGAAATTAGACGCAAACCAGAAGAGACTAAAGCTAAGCATCCTGTCATAGCATTGGCCTTACCAAATGCCACTTGCTAATCTAGGAGTTCTTGATTCATTTTTTTCAGCTTCCAGAAGACCACCCTCCTAAGCCAGGGGCACTCCTGGAACTCTGACTAGGCGCCTCCAATCACAAGCACGCACAAATACACACTTTTCTCCTAGCTAAGAAAGCATATATAATCTTGTTGTGCTGGTAGCCAACGGTGCCTGCTTCTGTCACGTGCTGAGAGCTGTGCTAGGTCTTCAACCCATGTCCTACAGCCCCAACGGGGTCTTACTAACCCAGCAGTGGCAGCCAAGTACTTGGAAGCCAGAGAGGTGACCTGAGCCAATCTTACCAAAACAGACTTATGGTTGGCTTGGAGCCTGGCAATGGCGTTTTCATTCAGCTTGAGTTTCTGCTCCAGGTCCAGCTGCATGCACCGAAGGTCAGCCTAAGAAGGGAGAAGGAAAGAATTAAAGAGCAAAGAGTCAGGTATATACAAATAGTCCCCAAGGGCAATGGCACTTTCTGTCCTTCATATCCCTGCCTTTCTCCGGTGAAAGGAGAGTATGACCTTTAAGCTGATCTCAGAAGCCAGCCTAGAGGCACAAAGGTGAACAGGTGCCAGTGGCCTCCTGAGACTAAAGGAAGCATGAACTAGCTGCCATGCCTGGAGCATGAACGCGGTGCTGGGATGTAGTCATTTATGGCTCACTCAAGCTTCATTCTGCCTGCATCCTGAGGAGTTAATTCGGGATGAATACAAAAGCAGTGGACTAATTTGTTTGGTGGAGGAAAGCTCAAGACTAACGTTCAGACTGAGTCATAGTTAACTGCTCACTGGAGCTAACTCCTCTGGGAAGGCAGTGAGAGAGAGCAACAGGTACGTACAAAAAAAGTGCAACTTGTCAAGGACGGTAGCAAAACTCAAGGTGCAGACAGGTGGGTTCTAAACCATCTGCAAATCAATAAGAGAATCGCTGTCAGGGAGACATCTCATGCTCCGCACAGGACACAGGGACAGTGTCCTGAGAGCAAGACCTCCCATCAAAAGGCCCAATTTCTAAAGATGTATGTAATATGTACTGTAAATTTATATATATAATGTAAATAAAATTGAAACGAGAGAGACTGAACTGCGACTGTCATAGAAGGGGTTCCCTGCTCAAAAACAACTGCCTGGTAAAGTGATTTTTAGAAGATTCGCCGGCAAGGCTTACAGAGGCCACGGCAGTCGTCATTCAAGGGGGCCGAGAGACGTCCTGAATGGGCAGGAGAGCCTGGTGGATTCACCCACATGGTCCTGGTTTTGAAGCATGGCAGATGCAAGAGTAAGAGGATCGTGGAGGGCCTGCATCAGGATACCAAAAAGCGAGTGTGGCCAGGCAATGGACACAGGTTCAGAGTGAAGAGGCTGCCATTAGTCCTGGAAGGGACTTTGGACTTTTGAACAGCAATGGAACTGTTAAAGACTATGAGACTTTTGAAGTTAGAGTGACTGCATTTTTCATTGTGATATGGGGGTCAAGGATGGGTTCAATGTTCTGGTTTCGATGTGAGATGTCTCCCAGAGTCCCCTGTGTTTGAATACTTGGTGTGGGTGCTGGGAATCAAGCCTGGGCCCTCTGGAAAAGCAGCAAGTGCTCTGAACTGCTGAGTCACCTCTCTGGCATTTGCTCTCTGTTTCTTGACTACAGACTCAACATGACCAGCTGCCCCAAGCCTCTTGCCTTCTCACAGTGACAGCCTGCAGCCTTCCTAAACTGTAAAGAAAAAACTCTGACATCCTTAAGCTCCTCTTTGTTGGGGACCCGGCCAAAACACCAAGAAAAGCAATCAACACGCATGCATTTCTTATTATTTCATAACATAATAGATCTAAAATGTCCATTTCTTCACCTGGGTGATAGGGATAAAATGCCTAATCCCTCTGCTTATGAGACAATGAACTAAGTGAAATTATGTATATGAATAAGAACCCTACAGAGCCGGGTACACTGTAAATGAACCGTGTCAATAATTTCATTCTTAATGTTATCGGTCACCACTCTGCTGCCAGAGCTGCTCTCTCTTCATACTCCATGTTTGCACAGGAGGCAGTTTCTGCCCTCCCCCAAACCTGCCTGACAATCTTAGGTTTGCCTGCCTTCACCTTTCACTCCTGTCACCTTCCCCTGCCAAAAAAAAAAAGTCAACATAGAGAACATAACCCTTTGCATACTTCAAAGACTGCCACTTTCTTATGTCTACAAGGGCATGAGACAGGAAAAAAAAAAAAAAAAACCTAATAAACAAACAGCTGTCTGTGCTTTTAAGAGCCTCTGTCCTGGCCTTAAAACCAATCTGTTATACCCAATAGACCGCAGAAGTCATAAATGAAGTCTCTGGCTGTTGCCCATGAAGCCTCAGGGAGTTTCACACCTCCCTCCACCCCTCCCCCTTAGCTTCCCACCATCTACACCTACCCCGCCCCCACAGCGAGGGAACAGCTGTAGGCAGAGCACTGGGACATGCAGGCGCGCAGTCTTTGCTCAAGCTCTTGGTCATTGGAGTGGAGCTGAGGGTGGCTCCGGGATCATACACCCTTGATACTTGAGACCTGATGTCTAGCAATGGGGACTGGGGAAAGAGGAGGAGGGCGCCTGGCCTATTTGAGGGCAATCTTGGAATCTTATACAGTGACCCATTTGGGGCTAGGAGGGAAACGTGAACTGCTTGCTTGAAGGAGCTGGAGGACATGCAGAGCATGGCCTAGCAACCTGGTTCTCTGAGCGGGGATGCCACGCAGATGTGTTTTAAAACAGCGGTCCCAGCCAAACTATAGCGTGAGACCCAGGGTGTCCAGCAAGGGGCTTCTCTCTCCCCGGCCCTCTAGACTTCCATAAAAGGAGAAAGGGATGCCTACGCACCAAATGAGGAGTTCTGTGAGTCACCACAAAGGAAAACACTCCCAAGTACCACAAAAAGGTGGGGCTGCTTGGAAGCCCGTCTCTCCAGTTATTCCTGTTCCTAGAAAATGAGGGGCTGGTGTAGGCTGACCTCAGGGTTCCCCCAGAGAGCAGCAGCCACCCCTCATCTCAGGCCACCCTGCCTGACAGCAGGACAGCGGCGCCTGGGAGCATGGACAGTGCAGGGTGGGCGGCGTTGAGAAAGGTGACGTTTGGGGTGTGAAGACCCTGCTCCTGGGCTGTAGGACTTTACGAGTCGTTGACTCTGCTGGCAGGCGGACTTCACCTCCAGCATCACAGTTAGACCTGGCCTCTGACTGCATTCCGCAGTGACTGGCTCAGGACCTGCTGCATGCCAGTCAGGTCAGCTAAGCCACACGCGCGGGCTCTCAGAAAACAGCAGCAGTAGTCTGGTGCCTTTGAGTAAACAAGTTATATAAGCCAGGCACAGTGGCACACACCTGTAATCCCAGCGCTTGGGGAGGCAGAGGCAGGAGGATCTCTGTGAGTCCAAGGTCAGCTTGGTCTATAAAGCAAGTCCAGGACAGTCAAGGCTACACACAGAAACCCTGTCTTGGGGGAAGGGAAGGGGCCAAGAAACAAGTTATATCATTCTGACCCAGAGGCACTCATTTGCGTTTCTGTGAGAAATTATTATCCTGAGTGACCCTTTACCACACCACCTACCGGCTCCTGCAAACAGACCGGGTGATGCTGGCTGACAGCTCTCCAGACAAACACAAAACCTTCCAGTTTTCAAATGGTTGGCACCTTCGCTCCATGGATCTTGACTGTGCAATCAAGATCCATGCTGACCTTCTGGAATCAATGCTAAGTTTGAAGCTAGCAGCCTGGCACTAGTGGTCTTCAAAAACCTTAGTCAAGACTAAGATCAGCCTCCCCTCCTCCGGGAGCACTGCCCTGCCTTCACTTCCAGGCCGGGTCCCTCCTCCAAACACACAGCAGCTGTGTTACACCAGCAGCCCTTTGGCACACCATGGATTCATAGTATGTGTCATTCCTTCCTGAGCCCAAACCCTCTCTCTGAGGGTACACAGGACAGCCAGGATCCCACTTAACCCATCAGGTGCCCTCGGAAGAGCAGGAGGGAGCCACCCACACTTCATGGGGCAGAGAAAATGACGAAGGTGGTCTCTGGAACACACACACACACACACACACACACACACACACGGAGGGCAGGACAGATGGCTATCTCCTTTCCATTATGACAAGCCTGAGATTTTGACAAGATGGAAGGAGTCTCGGGGGGCGCTGAGGCAGAGCTGAGAGGAGCACTTAGCTCCCTGTCGGGAACAGCGGGGCTCAGGGAGCTCATTAGGACAGGATAAGTACTTGATCAGCTGCATCCAGCTTTCATCCATCAGTCCGGCTGGCACTCACTACCACGGCTGACAGGAACATCCCTCTGTGCCCTCCCAGCTGACCTCATGCTGCCATTCCCTGTACACAACACGCCTGCATGAGTTATTAGCCCATGGCTGGCTCCAAAGTGACCTTCAGGAAGCAAGTAAGTGCAGGAGGTGTGGACTGGCCGAGAGGCACGCTGGGCTTCTGGAACCTGACCTATGCCTAACTAGTCTTTCCAAACAATCCTAATGCTGCTTGTCTCCTCAAGATACTGTCTTCTGAGCTGGGCTCTTGGGCTCCTTGCAAAATTTCTTCTGACTCCTAAGACTGGGTGGAGCCACTCAGAGTAAACTCGATCCCTGTGCCGACAATGAGGAGATAGGACACAAAGGACACCACTCCCTGAAGCAAACCAGAAAGCAGAAGGGTCCCCGACCCAGGCTGTCTCACTGCACCTCCCCACAGGCTCTCGGCCAGCCCTCCTCATTTTGTGTGTCACAGCTCTCTCCTAAGATGTCCACATCTGGGGCTTCGCACGTGCTCCACACTGTTCCTCCTGCCGGAAATTCTATCACCCACGTGTCCATGGTACACTAGTTGGACTACACTCCAGTTTATAGTGCGTCTGTGCTGGTACAGGCACAGAACATCGCTGAAGGAGCCAAATGTAGTCGCTCTGATCAGAGGAGCGGGGTGTGGATCTGGAATCAGGGTGGAGAACTTCCTCCCTGCTCCATCGCATTGTTTGATAGAGCTGGGTTTTTTGTTTGTTTGTTTTTAACATCCTTGTGCATAAGTATTTTCCAATTAGAAAAAAATAGTAAAATTCAGGTACTTTATCCAAAGAGAATAGTAACATACTGGGCCCAAATGTCACTAATGCATGTACACCAGATTGCGTGTGGGAGCGGGGGGGGGGGGGGCTGTGTGTGTTGGTGTAAGTGTGCGTGTGAGTGTTTGATGGTCGTTTCGTTGTCGTTTGGGTCTGGGGAGGTCGCTCAGTCAGTAAAGTGCTTGCTGCGCAAACATGAGGGCCTAAATCCGATAGTCAGAACTCACGTCTTTAAAAGCTGGGACTGCTGATGGGATGCCGCAGCCATTAAGAGCTCTGGCTGCTCTCCAGAGGGCCTGGGCTCGAGTCCCGGCACGCACAGCATGGCTCGCAGTGGTCTGTCCCTATGGTAGCTGCTGTGCAGGTGGTGCACAAACACATGAAATAAAGAAATGGTTTTCTGAGCCGGGGGCTGAAGAGATGGTTCGCCCGTGAAGAACACCTGCTGCCCTTGCAGAGGACCTGGGTGTGGTTCCTGGCACCCACTTGGCAGCTCACAACTGTGCATAACTCCAGTTGCAGGGGAACTGACACCCTCTTCAGACACACAGCTGGTGCCCATACATACATGTAGACAACATGTACACATAAAATAAATCCAAAAAACATTACACAGGCACCGTGCTATGTGCTTATAACCAGGGCTGGGGACGCAGAGAAGGGGGATCCCTGGGTCTTGTGGGCCTAGCCTGTTTGGCTAACTTGAGTCCAAATGAGAAGCCGTGTCAAATAGGCAGCACTAAGTGGCTTTAGTGGGTTATTAAAAAGAAAAAAAAAAGACATTAAGTTGAGAGAGGACATCTTGGGGAGGTGAGGTACGTTTATAATCGTATTTTGTTGCATACCTGTAGGACATTCTTGAGGATAAGGAGATTTCTTATTTTTATTTTGGTAACTCCTAAAGAGAACACCTGAGGTTAAGCTCTGCCTCCACACGCATGCTCACATACACGCACCCACATGCACACCCCCCCACATGTCAAATAAACGAATAAATATTAAGACTACAATGCTGTGATTTGAGGGTCTTCATTTCTCTCCAATAAGACGGTATTCCAGAGGCTTCCGTGCCTCGCCCATTAGCTGTACGAACTTGAACAAGTACGACAGAGACCATCAGAGCCCTCACCTAATCATTACTGAAATATCAGACGGGAAAAATCTACAAAAAGTATTTTTCAAGTGGCAGTAGTCAGTAAGGGCTATTTCCCTCAGTTGGGCAGGTCCTTTCTTTGATGTATTTGCTGATTTCTGTACTTTCCTTGTAGGACATTCCTTGATATTGGAAACAGTTGACAAGCGTCTTCCCAGGCCGGAAGTGGTGACTCAGTAGCATCTGGAGTGCAGGACTCTGCAGAACAAGCCACCCACCAGGACTAAAGAGAATCTACCTCTGGTATAGCCACAAAGGAAGTGCCCTGGTTAGGAGAGCTCTTTGTTTCCTTTACTGCCCAGGAGCACAGTGCCACAAAGAGACCATGGCCCTGCCAACGGTGGGCAGCACACAGCTGCCCTGAGCATGAGCCAGGACCCACGGGACAAGAGTCAACCTCACTCCCTACCGGGCAAATCTCAAAGTGGGAGAAGCAAAGCATGCAAGTCTGCAGCCATCCCCAAGGTCCTGCCTGGGCCCTTGGCTTCAGGATGAAGGTAAGAGGTGTTCCAGAAATGGTTTCTTTATCTGGTGGCAGAAAAAAACTTAAACTTTTCGAGCGGTGTATCTCAGACAATCCTGGTACGCCTGTCCGCTAAAGGAACTTTAACTCTCCTGTGACTGAAGTCGTCTGTCCTTGGCATTTACCTCAGTGCATGTTTCAAATTCAGTTATCTTCATTGTTTTGTGCTGGCTGCTTTCGTGGTAAAACCACACCCAAACACAACTGCCAAACACTAACTAGAAACAGGAGGAAATTCCCACGCAGGGGCAGAGACAATAGAGACTGCCCAGCAACGGGGACACAGAGATCGGGACGGTGACCCACTTTTGTTCCCAAAGCCAAGGGCTATAGATGTTTATCTACACCGGACGAACACCCAGGCACTACGCCTAAAGTTCTTGTCTGTGGGCTGAGGACACACAGTGACATCAACAGACCCACCTGTCTGACCTCCCCCTGGGGACACCGTCTCCCGCTGCCCCCCAGGTGGACTGACCCCGCCACTCACCTCCCTGCGTCTGCGGGCTGCATCCAGGGAGACGGTGTCATGACCCCTGTGCTCACCCTCGCCGCATTGCTGGCAGATGCACTGCTGGTGCGTGTTGCAGAAGGCAGTCAGAGGGCTGTGGTGGGCAGGGCAGGTGCGCAGATCCTGGTCCCTGGCGGGCTCCGTCAGCTGGTGGCTGTGCAGCTTGCTGTTCTCCTGGTGTGGCCGCAGATGCTCCTCACAGTAATTCACCATGCAGGTCAGGCAGGACTTCACTGCCCTGACTCTGCTGGCCCCAAGGCAGAAGTCGCATAGGATCTCCTCGCCTTCCTCACCGGGGGCACGGAGATTCGCCGGGTCGAGACCCTGTCCCTGGGTTTCCTCCCCTTGCTTCCCGAGAGAGTCCACATCCTCTTCTACTGGGATAGCTGGCCCAGGGTCTGGGTGGAGAGGGCCCAAAGGGTGAACAGGGACCCCGGTCAGTGGCCCCGGAGCAATCAGGTCCAATTCGGCCATCTGGAGGCTCTGCAGGACTACTGAGACTAAGGGCGTCCTGTCCTTCTTCAGCCCCTTGGCTCAGGTCTGTGTAGCCCAAGTCAGAGCAGAGAGCCACGCCTAGCTGATTGCAGCTGCCCTGAGACATTAACTGTTTCCTCCCTCCAGAGGAAGCTTGGTTACTCAGACAGGATGAGGCTCCTCGGGATTGGCCAGTGGCCAGCCACCGTGACAAGGCGACTACTCAGGTTCAAAACTACTGCTGGGCCCTGACTTCTTTTGCTGGCTCAGACTTCTTTCCTAGCCCAGCCCAGAAACTTCTATTCTTACGGGACCTGTTGTCTCCCGTAGGCGCTTCTTCAGGAGATCACGTGTGCCTATGGGTCTGGAAAAGAGCAAAAAATTCCTGAGTTCTATTGTAAGCCTCTGAGGCTTTGAGCATTCCCACAAGCTGTATTTTGTGTCATACGTTTTAAAAGGATCCAAAAATGCAAGGACTTTGACAATAAAGCAGCCGGTTACCCTAAGCTAGCCAGGAGCTTGATCCTCTCACCACCAAGGGGGGAAAAAAACTACTGATAGATAGACAGACAGACAGACAGAGTCATCCAGCTTCACTTGCTTGCTTTTCTTGGTTTGGGTTGTTTGGAGGTTTTTATTTTATATTTATTTATTTATTTGGTTTTTTTTTTTTTTTTTTTTTTTTTTTTTTTTGGTTGGTTGGGTGGTTTTGGCTTTTGGTTTTTGAGACAGGGTTTCTCTGTATAACAGAGCTCTGGCTGTCCTGGACTCGCTTTGTAGACCAGGCTGGCCTCGAACTCACAGAGATCCACCTGCCTCTGCCTCCCAAGTACTAGGATCAAAGACGTGGCCACTGCGACCAGCTGCTTCATTTGCTTTTAATAATAAGTTGCTATTATCTGAGTTCTATTTTATTTTTGGTTTTGGTTTGTATGTGGGTTTGTTGGTTGGTGTGTGAGTGTGTGTGTGTAAGAGAGAGGTCCCATGTCTCCTGTGTCTTCCTTAATCGCTCTCAACCTCCTTTTTTGTGCCAGGATCTCTCGGTAAGTCACCTAAAGCAGCAGGCCAGCATGTGGCAGGGATGTTCTTGCCTCTGGCTCATTGCTGGGGTCACAGATGAGCACCATTGCACGGCCCATTGCATGGGTGCTGGCGATCAAACTCGGGTCCTTGTGCACACCTAGCAAGCACTTTCCCCGCTGGACCGTCTTCCTAGCCCCACTTCTGGCTGACTTTTAAAAATCACTCGTTGGAGAGGCCACACAGCTGGCCAGGCTCTTGGTCTCCCACTCTCTGCCATAAATACCCCTATCGTGTGGGTCCTGACGATAATGGCTGCCTGGGTCACTTCTCCAAAACTCTTTTTTGTGGAAGCTGACTCACCTGGACCTGAGCAGGTGACCAGTAGGTGACATTTCGGCATCAGAGGACCAAAGCTTCTGCCCTCAGAACGTTCTGACACTGCCATGTCCCCACCGTGCATCTTGTGAAGAGCCGTGAAGAACAGCTACGATCGCCTCGACCACCCTTCCCCCACCCGTGCCTGCCATCCTGTGGAGCAGCCTGGTTCTGTGACCGAAGGATGTGATGGATGTTTCTAACCCTGACGCTACAGCATCAGACTCCAGTGGATTCCAGGGCCTGACTGGGAATGGGCGGGGGAGGGGAGCCAGGCAGACCAGGGAAGACACTGTCTCCTTCCATAGACAGCTCCACCACGCCTGGCCAGGCCACATGCCCTACTCTGTGATCTCCAGGGAATGCACAACGGCTAAGTGAGCCCTACATCCAGCTAATAAAAGTGTCCTAGACAGGGCATCTCATTTTCTCTGGCGTCACAACAAAGTGCCACAAACTGGCTGACTTTGACGACAGAAATCAATTCCCTGACAGTTCTGTGAGTGCAAAGTCAGGGCGTAGACTTCTTCTGAGGCCTCGCTCCTCAGCCTGTAGTGCCCATCCCTCTTCCTCACGCCATCATCCCTGTGCCTGTCTGTGTTCTGATAGCCTCTGTTTAGAGAGATGTCAGTGAGGATGGGTTAGCGGACCACCTTACCTCACGCTGCCTTTATTACTCATTCAAAGGCCGACCTCCATGCTTTTGAGCAGTCATGGTCTGAGGTAATGGGGTTATGGCCTCATCGTGTGAATTTGGAGGGTGAGGAGGGGGATGAAACTCAGCGGATGGCACATGGCCAGAGGATGGGATGGGCAGGAAGTGACTCCTGAGGGAAAGAGCTCTCCCAGACATGGCATGTCCATAACACATTGTTTAACAGAAGGCTCGTTCAAGGGCTCATTAGGGTACCCCAAATTCTGTGTCCCAGAGAAATTCTAAGTCTCCCGACCCCCCCGGATTTGTTCAAATTCCTATGTAGTCTTAGAGAACTTTTGGAACAGAGAGAGACAAGATGAGGAAAAAGAGTTGGTTTCCCTTTCGCTCTGGGCTTGAGATTGTCTAACGTGGCATCTGCCGTGAGGCTCTGCCTCCTTGGGGTAAACTAGACCCTGAGCAGAGCTTGTCCAAGACCCAAGAAATCCACAGGCTTCTCGGAATCAGCTTGCACGGAAGGCCGCAGTCTTATTCCCGATGCTGCCCTGCACAGTGCGACGAGGCCATGGAATGCCTGCGTGTGGCTTCATGGAGTCCATGCTTTAGCCATGAGAGGCCCCCAAGTGTCCTTGCTCCTAAGTGCCCCTCCCTCTGGAGGTCCCCAGAAGACCTTCCAGATTTTCTGAACATTATTTAGTCCGTTGTTTTTTTTGTTTTTTGTTTTTTTTTTTTTTTGTTTGGGTTTTTTTTTTGTGGTTTTGTTTTGTTTTTGACCTCCAGTCAGAAAGAAAGAAGAGCTTGCCCAAGCAGCCCAGTTCATTCATAGACACTTCTACAATACTAATGGACATTTCCAGAATGACCTAGACCTTACCAGAAGCTGAACTGGTTTGCCCACATGCCTCTCAGCCTCTGATCTCTCTCAGAATGGGAAAGGGAGGTGGCTTCCCTGCCTGGCCCATTCGGCAGCCTTAAAGGTGGATGAGAAAGAACGGAGCCTGCTGGTTCCATATGATTCCCACTCGTCTCCCATTCTTTCCCTCGCTGTATCATTCCCACCCTCTCATCGTTCATTAGGGAATTATTTCCTGTCAGCCCCTCTTTCCATGACTGACCCTTTAACATGGTGTATGGCCAGTGCTTGTCCCTCTGTCCATGCCCATAATTAACAGACACTGCACAGTCATGGAAACGTGGGAGACATGAATTTGGGTCCCACTTCACCTGGCATATCATGTTTTCTCTAAACCTCATAACTGCAACACTGACCTAAGCCAGAGCTAACAGAGTTCTGATTTAGTTCCTAGAGAGCTTTGTTAAGGAAGGTCTAAGTTTGTGCCAGAGCTGCCTGGGGATGAGAACCAGGCTTTGTTTGGGCTCTCTGATACAGACATGGAGTTGAAGAGAGTGCTCTCTCTGGAGGCCCCACTGAAGGCCTCTGGGAGCACAGGAGTCATCTAACTGTCTGAATCCCCTTTATCATTCACCTACAGAGCAGAGTCTTCCGGAGGCCACTGCTTGGCCCAAGCTCTGACCCCACTACTAGGGACTGGAACAAATCTGTCCAAGATTTGAAGGCCCTTCAACACCTCAACACCAGAAGACCAAAGATATACAGTCATGGATTCTCTTATTCTCCTTTTTTTTTTTTTTCTATTGACCCATGTGTTCTGCAAGTGCTGGGAGCCAAAGCTATCTATGGAAGCCAAAGCCAAAGCTATCTAGTGAAGACTAAGCTATCTACTGAAGTCAATTAGTGAGTCAAAGCTATCTAGTGGAGACAAAAGGTGTTTGCTAGGCCAAAGCCAAATAGTGAGCAAAGGTCATTTAGTGGAGACCTAAAGCTATTTAGTGAAAGTTATCTAGGACCCTAACTCATGGGTGAGAGACTGTGAGGACATCGTTTGTTAGAGCATCCGTGAGAAAACATCCCTATGGTATCTTGCAGGTACCCTATTTAACACATGAAAGCACTCTTCCTGTCTCCTGCAGCAGCTAATTACCTTCCCCCTTTCCTGCCTTCTCCCTATATAAGTTGGGTAAAATTTTCTAATAAACAGAGGCCTTGATCAGACAAACAGACTTGGCTCCCTTCCTTGTGCTTCTTGTCCTCCCCCCCAATTCCTTCCACTCTCCTCCCTTAGGAACCCCGTTGAAGCCCTGCTGGTCCAGGGCATGCAAGGACGGCCCTTCCTTTCCATGAAGACCCAAGACATCCTGACAGTCTTAGTCACCCAGTCAGTTTCTTTTGCCTCCTTACTCAGTAACTGAAATGTGAGTGGTCCCTGAAATCTGAGTGGTTTCCCTTCCCACTTCTCAGCTGGCCCTATCCACTTCTATCTAATCCTCAAGCCATAGGAAAATCCTAATCCTATAGGAAAGATAGGCTCTTCTCTTCCCTACTGCAACAGCCCGATGCCATCCCCCAGCCCTATCACAAATGCTGTCTGCTTTTGTTGCTATAAAATAAAACATCCAAGGCTGGACAGTTTATTGGGGGGGGGGGGTTAACTCACATTTTGTAGGCTGAAATCCAAAGATCAAGCAGTCTTGTTCATTTGGCTTCTGGTCAAAGTCCCTTCGACTGTATTACCACATAACAAAGCCATTTGCAGAAAAAGCCAAACACATATAGTACAGTCTTTCTACATAACAGTCCATTAGTCCATTTTTGCATGAACGAATCGGGATCCCGAGAGAACTACATTAAACCCTTCTGGGAGCAGCACCTTCCAAAACCAAACCACGTTCCTGCGAGCCCCACCTCTCAAAGAGCCCCCTGACTCCCAGCAGCACACAGGAATCTTGAGGCGACACATTCACATAAGCCACAGCATTGCGCCCGGTACCAGCCTCTCCCCTCCTCCCGCCTGTCTTCTGTCAGCTTCCCAGTCACTGCCCAAAGTGAAGGCAGCTTCAAGCCTCCCTTTCCACCCCACCACTGTCACTGTTCTCAGAAATTCTCTCTGAAGGCTGCACCTCAACAGCTTCTGGTTACACTGGGTCTCTTTTCGTTTTGAATTGTTGCAAAGTACACACAACCCAATACAAGGCACAACCATTGGCAACTTGTACAAATCGACCATTGTTAGTGCGTGCTTCAGTGGAGTTACGCAGCAGCACGCGTAGCACAGGGATAGCACGCGTCTATCCCTGTGGCGTTTCATCTTGCACGAGGGACGCGCTGCACTCGTTAACCAGCAGTTCCCGGTTGCCTCTCCCTCTGGGTCTGAAACCACCATTCCACTTTCTATTCCTGGAAGCTCAACTACTCTGAGCACTTTGCATCTGTCTGTGATTAGCTGGTGGCACCTGACATACATTGTCAGAGTTCATGCGTGCCGCAGCATGTGCACAGATTTTCTTCCTTGCGCCTGACTTCGCATTCACTATAACTATTTCCCTCGAGACTTGTGAACTGATACCCCTGCCCTCCGACCCCATCTAAAGCTCACTTGCCTCATGGGGGAGGGGAGCCCGCACATTCACCGGGTGTTAGCTGTGTCTCCTTGGCCTCATACTAACTCCAAGCATTCTACCTTTTGTAAAATGAAGTTCCCCGCTCACCTAATCAGAACCCCATAATGATGTCACCTAATTTCGAAGGACAGCCCGTCACCATGAAGCTTAGGGCCAGGTGTGGTTTACCATCCTTTCCCAGAACTGAAAGAGGTTTCCCTCCCCAGAACTGTGATGACTCGTCTCTGGAATGTATAAGGGGTGGGAGCCAAATTCTCGCTCTTCCTTCTAAGAGTATTACAGACTCCTAGGTGTATCCAGAATGAGGTGTCTGCTAATCTTGGCTCTGCCAGCCAACAGGGAACAGCCAACAGGGAAGCTGAGAGCAGCCCTGGCCACCCAGAGAGGAAATGACCCAGGGGTTTCTGAGGCTGGTGGGTGGCTGTATCGGAAAGAGCAGCCGAAGCTGACAGCTTTCTTCACCCATAGCTGGCAATCTCCAGGCTCTGCTCTATTCGCTGATCAAGGCAGGCAGGCCTTATTCTTCCTGTGCTGCCAGCGGGCTGTCCTCTGTGCCGCAAGAGCGTTCTCCCATGTTGTGGAGGGAGAGCCTGCGCAATACCCCCTAGGTGACCACTCTTTCCTGGGAGCATCTGTCACTGTCCCTGAAAGGGGTGCTGGAGGCTTGGTGATGGGGCGATTATAAGAACCATGTTTTGAAATGAGAGCAATGGCTCCCCTAAGTCTTCGATGTTCTGTTCTTTTTATTCCCTGGCTTTTCTAGCAATAGATACCAAAGCAAACCAAGGACTTTCTTGATATAGGGGGAAATCTGGGCTAAAGGCCTTAGGCCAGGGTCATGTTCTCTCTTTCTCATTCCCAGCAAAGCCAGAAAATGCAGGGTGGTTTTGCAGAGCCAGAAAATGCAGGTCAGTGACACAATCAAGTTTGGGAGTTCTGAGGTTTGGGAGGTTTGCTAGAAAATCTGCAAGGTAAGTTAAGAACACTGACTTGAATGTAATTATTTCAGACAACTCCGGGTGTCAGGCCTGACAGGCTATTCCTTTCTAGTCTATACTATTGCCTTGCTTTTGAGCAAAGCTTCCTTGACATTTTGTAACCTGTGTGGGTAAAACATTACACCCAGATCCTCATCATCACTGTGGGCATTACTCTGAGGGCACACCAGTTGTGAGGAGCTCAACTCAGGAAAGAGTCATGATTTCCTACCTACCTACCTCCTACCTATACCTACCTACTTACCTCCTTCCCTCCCTCCCTGCCTTCCTGCCTCCCTGCCTCCCTACCTTCCAGTTATTGGCTATGTGTATTGCGTGAGAACACGGCATTTAAGAGGCGCCCTCTTTAGAACATTTGAACCCTGTTTTGTTGGCTCTCTGTATCGCCCTCCACAACAGCGCGAAGAATTATGGTATAATAAACCTGAAAGTAATGCCCAAACTAAACTCTCATTCTTTTCATGGGTTCTGAGTAGAAGAGCAGAACAATCTACACACAGAGAGCAAAACAAATCCTTATAATACACGACCAATGTTCTCTCCTGCGTGGGACATAGCAGAGTTTTCAAAGTTGGCTCGGACAGAGGACTAAAGTCACTGCTGTTGAGACTGCCAGTCTCTAGAACTTGGGCAGCCCCTGGCCCCCATCAGATGGAAGTCTGAGTTTTTCTAATCACTCAGACTTCCATCTTCAACAGTAAGCAGGTACCATTACAGACTCAGAGCCCTGAACAAAGGAAAACACACTACACGTGTGCTTGGCTGCAAGTCCCAGCATCTGTCTCCATCCGCTGCTGGCTGGAGCCTCCCAGAGGACAGTCATGCTAGGCTCCTGTCTGCAAGCATAGCAGAACATCATTAATAGTGTCAGGGCTGGCTCTCTGCCATGGGGTGGGTCTCAGGTTGAGCCAATCATTTGTTGGACATTCCCTCAATCTCTGTGTCCTCTTTATCCCAGCACTTCTTGTAGGCAGGGTAATTTTGGGATCAAAAGTTTTGTCGATCGATTGTTGTTCGCCTCCCTCCACCAGTTCTTCCTGGCTAGGAAATGGCCATTTCAGTCTCCATATCCCCCACTGTTAGGAATTTCAGCTAGAATCACATCCATATCCTCCCAGGAGCCTAACCCTGTTGCAGGCCTCTAGCTTCTCAAAGAGATGGCGCCCCTCAGTTTTCCATCTTGTTCCCAGCCCTCACACCTCCCACCCCCATCTTCCCCATAGCTAATCCCCACCTGTGTTTCCCTCCCCATTCCATCTCCTGCCCAGTCCCCTCTCTTCATCCCCTTCTGCTGCCTAGTCTATTTCCCCTTCTGCATGCCATTCCGGCGCCCTCCCTTGCATGTTCCTTGTTCCTTAGCTTGGGGTCTGTGGATTTTAGTATGGTTATCCTGTATGATAGGTCTAATATCCACTTATAAGTGAGTACATAGCATGTGTGTCTTTCTGGGTCTGGGTTACCTCACTCGGGATGACCTTTTCTAGTTTCATCCATTTATCCATTATTTCCTTATTTTCAATAGCTCAGTAGTATGCCATTGTGTAAATGTACCACAATTTCTTTATCCATTCTTCAGTTGAGAGACATCTCAGTTGTTTCCAGTTTCTGGCTATTAGGAATAAAACTGCTATGAACGGAGTTGAGCAAATGTCCTTGTTGCATGGTGGAGTATCTTTTGGGTATGTGCCCAGCAGTAACATAGCTGGGTCTTGAGGTAGAACTCTAAGCAAGTGAAAGACCTGTATGACAAGAACTTCAAGTTTCTGAAGAAAGAAACTGAAGATTTTAAAAGATGGAAAGCTCTCCCATGCTCGTGGATCGGTAGGGTTAACACAGCAAAAATGCCCATCCTACCAAAAGCAATCTGCAGATTCAATACAGGTCCCATCAAAATCCCAACACAACTCTTTACAGACCTGGAAAGAGCAACCATTAACTTCATATGAAAAAAATAAAAGACACAGGATAGCAAAAACAATTCTGTATAATAAAAGAATGTCTGATGGTATCAATATCCCTTATTTCAAGCTATAATACTACAGAGCAATAGTAATAAAAAAAAACTGCATGGTATTGGCATAGAAACAGGTTGATCCATGGAACCAAACTGAAGACCCAGAAATGTTGGTATATTTTTGTGGAATGTACCCTTGTTCACTCAAATGCTGATTTCTCTACCCCACTATCTGGTTTCAATCTCGACATTGCATTGTGATGCTTATTCTAAGCATCTCAATTTTGTTTAAACATGCCACCATTTGTAATGCCAGGTTCACGGGACCCTCAGAGACCACCAGGAGACAACTCAATGCAATAGCAAGAGAGCTTTATTATGAGAGCGATCGAACTCGGGACCCAAGTCTCACTGATGCAGCAGTAGAGAAGTGGGACCTCGAGCCCTGAGTGAGCAGGGTTTTTAAAGGGAAAGTCTGTGATCAGGGGGTTTCCATGACAGCAAACAGGGGGGCACATGTTTCTATGACAGCAAACGGGGGGCATATGCCTTGATGTTACAGGATTAGGTAAAAGTTGGAGGGGTGAGGTGACCTTCTCTAAATCACATTTAGAGCATATGCCTAAGGCATATGCCTCTCTTAGGCACAATTGCCTAAGACATATGATCACAATAGCCAGTCTTTTAAACTATCTGAAACATTGGGGAGAATTTTCCCACCCAATTCTCAACTGATTCTCATTGATTGTCTCTATTTTCTATGAAGTACTTATTCTGTGATATTTCCTAGAGGCTGTTGCTAGGAGAGTTAACTTTGTTTTCTGCCAGGTGCACGTTTTGTGATATTTCCTGGTACCTGAATTCAGCTCCCAGTCAAGATGGCTCTTTATTTCAAAATGGAGTTATACTCAGGCTAACTATACCCAGGCTAACTTAAATTCTTCACATTTGTTCTCTGCATTGTCAATAAAACAAGCAGCCAGTGCTGTGCAATAAAGAGAATAGGGTGAGACATCCTGGTCCAGAGGGGAGGAGAAGGAAGCGAGTGGGAGAAGGAGGAGAGCAGAGATTGGTAGGACAGGACTTGGAACGATGAGGAGGGATGAACTGGATCTAAGATATGACTAAAAGCAAGTATAATGTGGGAAATCTGAATGGTAGGAAACTATGCAAGCTTGGAGGTTTAGGATGGAGTAACTGTTGCCCAGCATTGTGCTCTAGGTTAATTAAATAAATCCTAGTCTCTGTGTGGTGATTTGGTTATACAGCTGGTTTTGGAATAACTGCTGTTTAACTAAAAGATAAACCAATAGTAAATAATTATAACCAACAACACAGAAATAAACCCACACTCCTACAGGCAGTTGGTTTTTGACATAGAAGCCAAAACCATACAATGAAAAAAAAGAAAGCATCTTCAACAAATGGTGCTGGTTTAATTGTATGTCTGCATGTAGAAAAAAAAATGCATGTATACCTACATTTATCACTCTACATAGATCCAAGTAGATCAAAGACCTGGACATAACACCAGAAACTCTAAATCTATTAGAAGACAATGTGGGGGAAAGTCTGAACTCAATAGCACAGGAGACAACTTCCTGAACAGAACACCAACAGCACAGGCTCTGAGATCAAAACTTAATAAATGGGACCTCATGAAACTGAAAAGCTTCTGTAAGTCAAAGGACACTGTCAATAAAACAAAACTACAGCCTACAGATTGGGAAAAGACCTTCACCAACCCTACATCAAACAGAGGGCTGATATCTAAAATATACAAAGAACTTAAGAAATTAGATACCAACAATCAAATAATCCAGTTAAGAAATGGGGTACAGAGCTAAGCCAATAATTCACAACAGAGGAATCTTGAATGGCCGAGAACCAGTTAAAGAAATGCTCGATGTCCTTAGTCATCAGAAAGCTTCTCTGAGATCCAACCCAATTTACTAACAGCTTTCAGACCTTAATTTAACATTTTTTCATCTTTACATGTGTACATGGTTCCGTACACAGGAGCGACACACATTGTGGGGAGGTGCAGGTATGGATGCAGGAAGGGGCCAGGAGTTGACGTAAGATGCCTTCCTTGGTCATGCTCCATCTCATTTCTCTGAGACATGGTGCCTCACACAGCTCAGAGCTCTCCACCTGAGCTAGTCTAGCTAGCCAGCTTGCCGCAGGGAATCCTTTCTCAGCCTCCCAAGTGTTGGGATTACAGGAGGGCTGCCAAACGCACTCAGCTTTACATGTGTGCTGAGGTCTAAACTCCAGTCCTCAGGCTTGAGCAGCAAGGGTCTCATGGCTCCAGGTCTTCTCAAGCCTTTGCTATTACTTAGTCCTGAGAACTTGCTTCCCCTCTGAGGTATCTAGAATGAAACTGGAAGACGTGCAAGCAGTCTCCTGATCGTGCGGCCAGAGCACAGACCCTCCCGTATCTGTACCCACTGCCCGGGGACAGCGTGACCCAGCGGGACAAACAAGAAGATGGCAGAGAGCCTCATCACAGGATTGAAAAATTGCATCAAGAAGCCTGTTAACAATGATAAGGTCATGGAGGTTAGTCAAGAAAGGGAGGAAATCCTGCCCCATTTCCCAACAGGCTCATTGAGACTTCAGGAAATTCACCAACCTTGTACCCTCTAGGGACAAGCACTTACGAGCCAGAATGGCATTATCCAGTCAGCACTTAACTAAACCTGGAGTTACAGACTATTGTTTGTAGCTGTGTGGGTGCTGGGAATTAAGCCAGGTGCTTTGCAAGAGCAATACATGCTCTTAACCACTGAGCTCTCTCTCCAGCCCCTAAAATCAGTATTTATTTATGGCTATAGTTATGGGTGTGTTGTCTACAGTTAGGAAACCTGCTACCAAGGTCACAGTCCTTCATGACCAGAAAGCCCTGAGCTTGGCACAAAATGAGGACTCCCTTTGTCAGCGGAGTTCCCTCTTCTCTGCCTGGGGAGCCCAGCCCCCACAACCTCTACCTGAGGACTCTCACTTAGTCCTTAGTAAAATTACAGGTTCAACTCCCTTTCTCCCCATAGGTACCTGCCCTACAAACAGCTGGAAATGAGGCATCTGGATACATAAAGCCTCAACCAATGACCTACGCTCACCCTGGGAACCCCACCCACTCCCCAAAGTTCTATATAACCCTTGTACACCATGAATAAAGTTGAGCTGTCTCACTGAAGTGGTTCCCTGGAGGTTATTCCATTATATTTGAGGGCCATCCAAACCCCAATTCCTCAGTTCTGCTCCCTTTGTCCTCAGGTGGCCACAACTCCTCCCCTGGGGGAGGGAGGGCAGGGAGAGCCACAATCTTCATGTGCTTGTGTCTGTGAATTGTTTACATGGCACCAAACTGGCTTAGAAATAAGTTGCCACACACATTGAAATGGTTAAATTAGCTCAAATTCTTTTATTCTTTTTTAGTTTATAGCATAACCAGAGTTTTAAGACTAAAGTCCAAGAGTCTATTGGCCTCATCTCCAGGGTACTTGCAAGAGTTTTAAATCTTAAAAAAAAAAAAAAAGAATGTTTATTTATTATTTATACAGTATTCTGTCCAGAAAAGGGCACCAAATCTCATTATAGATGGTTATGAGCCACCATGTGGTTGCTGGGAATTGAACTCAGGATTTTTGGAAGAGCAGCCAGTGCTCTTAACCTATGTGCCATCTCTCCAACCCCCACCTCATGAAGATTCTCTCTCTCTCTTTGGTTTTTGGTTTTTAGATACAAGGTTTCTCTGTGTATCCTTGGCTGCCCTGAATTCTCATTGTAGACCAGGCTGGCCTCAAACTCACAACTCACAGAGATCTGACTGCCTCTGCCCACTGAGTGCTGGCATTAAAGGCCTGTACCACCACAGAGAGTTGGGCACAGTGTTACTCTCAGAACCACTGCTGGCTTCTAGACACAGTCACTGTGTTTCCATTGGAATATAGTTATTTTACTTTAATTTTTTAAAAATGCTTTCTAATGACAAATAAAACAAAAAGTAAACCTCAAGTAAAAAAAAAAAAAAACAGACAAAAATTATTGGTTTGGAATATTTTAATACAGAAGGTTCAAGGATAAGGGGGGAAATGTTCTGAGGTGAGTAATCATTTCAGATGGTAGTTTTGTCCTTAAAATAAGGGGTTGTTCCAAAATGGAAATAGTAAAAAGAAGAGAGAACAAGTCTAGAATATTTAATCACATTTACACAAGCTCCAGGTAATTCACAGAGAAAAATCTGTGAAATATAAACCTTGAAGATGCACACATATGATCGCATTTACTACAATTAAAGGTCGTTAATTTTTTCCCTGTGGTCAGATATTTATTGCATCAGCCAGTCTGCTCCTTATATGAGGGGCAAGCTGAAAACTGTGGTTTGTAGAGTTTCTGACAAGAGGGATAAAACAAAAGACAGTTCAAAAGGCCCAGCATGGGTGTCATAAACCCCAGAACACAACCAACTGACAACCTTATTCCCGGGAAAACTGTATTTCCTCAGGTAGATTATAGCCTACCTCCTCAGAGAATCCTCAAGCTGAAGAAAGAGGACTCTAAAAAGGCAATGCTTGTCACCCCATGGAAACTAGAAATGAACTGTTCAAGGTGGACTCATAAGAGACAGGGCTTCCCTCTACAAAGACTCACCAGAAAGAATGACGCCACAACATCTGAAGGGAAGATAGGCCTCCACGCCCTTGAGAGCACTCCTCCTGCGTGCCTCTCACTGAGTGTTTTGTTTTGTTTTTTTAAATCCAGGAAAGTTCAGCCCTTTAACTCCAGACCTCTGCGTTCTCATTCGTAAATTAAAGGCCAGGGCTACATGTCTGAAGCCCCTTTTCATCTGTGGTTGGAAATGATCCACTGTAGACTTGCCATACCTGTTGCAGTGTAAGGATTTTCTGCATCGAGGATTATTCTGTACACACTTTAAGTCGGTGTTGCTGGAGTCAGTTTCTTAGAGCCATGCACCAGAACCTTTTACAGATGACTCCAGGTAATCTGGTCATACTTTGGTACAAATTCATATGGCCACTTTTCCCCCTAAAATGTTTTATGAATGTGTTGGCTTATTCCACTCCAACACTTTCACCGGGAGCAGGAGATGGGGGTTCTTCCTGGGACAGGCTGCCAGTTCCCACACTATCTCCTAAAAATAGTTACAAGTTCAGCCTCCAGGAAAGGAGAAAGAAAGAAACAGAGCAAGGAGAGGAAAGACAGGAAAGGGAAACAAGTTTCTTCCCTAACAGGAAACACACTATTAGGCAGCTATTCACAGAGAAGTGGACAAGCATAAGAGTTTAACCCCTTGTTTTGATGTCTGGCCATCAACAGCATCCGAGTTTTCCTCCTTTTCTCCCCACTTCTACCACCAGACGTCTGATGCTTAAGGAAACCAGGCCTGGAGCTGCAGCTCAGTGACGCTTGCCCAGTTTGTACAAGGCTCTGGGGTCAAACCTTGCAGTTCCCATAAGTAACAATTAAATGCTGTCGGGAAACAGAGGTCCTTAAGCCTCTCCATGATGGGCCCTCAGCCTACCCCTACTACAGCCACTAAAGACCCAACCCAACCCTACTCTTCGTTCCTAACATTCTGAGCCAACCTGGACATCCACACCCTCCTCACAAGTGCTTTGTATGGATGAATAATAAACTTTTAAATTCTCTTGGTGTGTGAAGTGTCATTGGCCTTGACATTTGGATTATTAACTGTGGATGGTTTTTTTTTTCTTCCTTTTTTAATTTTTAATTTTTTATAATTTATTCACTTTTTATCCTAATTATAACCCCCTCTCTCATCTCCTCCTGGTCCCACCGATCCTCTTTCTTCCACCTTATCCTCCTCCCCCATAGCCCTCCCCCCCTACCATCTGACCCTAGCCTATCAAGTTTCATCAGGACATCCTGGATCCTCTTCCTCTGTGGCCTGGCAAAGCTACCCTGCCAGAAGGAAGTGATTAAAAAGCGGGCAACAGAGTCCATGTCAAAGATAACCTCTGCTTCCCTTACTGGGGAACCCTCATGAAGACTGAGCTGCCTATTGGCTACATCTGAGCAGGGGTCTAGGTCCTCTCCGTGCATGGTCATTGGTTGGTGCATCAGTCTCTGCAGGTCCCCCTGGGCCCAGATTCCTCTAATGTCAATTTTCTGATGCTGGGTGTAGTGTTCACTAATATCTTCTCGTGACTATATTCCAAGTTTTCCTCTTTAAAATGAACTAGAACAGTGGTTCTCAACCTGTGGGTTGAGACCATTAGAAAACATGTGTTTCCAATGGTCTTAGGAACACCAACCGTAAATTTTCTTGCTATTTCATGTTTTGCTACTAAGCAGTGTCTCGGTTCCTAATATCAAACATGAACTGAATATTTATTGACTACTTTACCTCATTTGTTACAGTGAATAATTTTTTGTTTGTATTATCTTTATCTTTTTTTAGTATGCCTTGCTGGTAGGACAGCACTGAACTTCATACCAACAAGTCTGCCAGATGTGTGGCTTCTGTCTGCTACAGAAGGTCTTTCTTTTAACCAACTAGAGCTTGTTTCCAGAGTCTCTTGGGTTCCTTGTTTGGTTTCTGAACACCCATCATATCCCTCTGGCCTCTGAGACACTGGAGGTCCCTGCATCTGACTTTGTCTCTTTCTCCATATCTATCCTTCACATGATTTTTCCCCAGACAGTACCTTCTTTGGTTTTGATACTCTATTCTCCACGTCTGTGGAAAAAAAAAAAAAAGAAAGCAAAAATGTTCCCTGTGCCAGAAAGAAAACACTGACACGGAAAGGAGGTAATAATGCTTTCAATGTTAATCACAAAAATAAGGCAGTCAACAGATCATTTATTTAATACATTATGGGACAGGCACGTGTTATATGTTAAGATTAAATGACAACATAGGTATTTGCTCTTTGGAAATCTATAGCCTATTGGAGAACATAGGTATTAATCAGGTAATTTCAGCAAGAGAGGCTATAGAAGTGCTGGGAAAATCCCAACTACGAATGAATGGATGGAACACGGGAATGGCGATCATGTCTACCCTCTGAGCCACGGCAGGGTCTCCAGCTTTTAATGCCCACCCCTCCGCCCTTGTGTTAATTTTACCACAACTGAGGCCATGCCTTAGGAATTGCTTTTTCTCTCCTGCTGGCACAGTACCTCCCAAAGTCATCCTGATTAATCCTAAGGTTGTCACCTTTGTCCCCTTTTCCCATTACCTTGAACACTGTACTTTTCCAGAATTTTCTTGAGCTCCACCACACACACGCGCACGAACATGCATGTATACACGAGCTCACACACAGTGCACACACGGCTTAAAGAGAGTAAACATTCAAGAGACTACAAAAACTGTTAAGATGGACATGGGAACAGGCCTATGAACACTAGTTCATCTTCATCATAGAAGCCACATGTGACACACTTAGGGTCTTAAGGGTTTCTACTGCTGCAATGAAACACTGTGGCCAAACAGCAAGTTGGGGAGAAGAGGGGTTTTTGTTTGTTTTGGTTTTGGTTGGTTTATTTGGCTTACACTTCCATACCACTGTTCATCGTCAAAGAAAGCCAGGGTGGGAGAGCTGGGGTGGTGGGAGAGCTGGGGTGGTGGGAGAGCTGAGGTAGCAGCAGCCATCCTCCAGACAATGCGATTGTTCCAGAGTCAGTACCATGAGCCACAATTCCTAAGCCTTCTTGACCTCCAATGCCAGACCTCCTCCAAGATGTGAGGCTATAGAGTGACGAGGCTGGGACAACCCCACAACTCAGCTGTGTGAGAACCACCTCAGAGGTGTCTGGACCGTGTTCAACGCACTCTTCATGAACTTCTGCTGCCTTGGTTTCATGGCCTTGAGCTACTCTGTGGAGTCCACTGACAGAAGATGGTGGGTGATGTGATTGGAGCCCAGGCCTATGCCTCCACAGCGAAGTACCTGAATATCAGCTCAGTGAGCTTCAGCATCTTTTTTTAAATAATTTTATTTTCATTAGTGTTCTGCCTTCACATATGTCTGTGTGAAGATGTCAGATTCCCTGGATTATGAACATGTGTGTGCTGGGATTTGAACCTGGGTTCTTGGAAGAGCAGCCAGTACTCCAAACCACTGAGCCATCTCTCCAGCCCCATCCTCAGCATCCTTTATGGTTATTATCTGCATCATTATTGTCTCTACCACCTCTGTGGCAGTCTTCCAAGCCTCACAAAGAATACCACATTCTGGATTCTAATCCTACCCCTGTACTCCACTGTCCATGTCTGGCCCTGTCCCTAGGCTGAGGCCTTGACCCTATGCATTTGCACGCGTTACCTTCACACATCTGTCCACTGTGGATTCAATAAAGTGCACATGGTAGGAAAAAAAAAAAGTCAGGATAAGAACTCAAACAGGGAAGGAACCTGGAGGCAGCAGCTGATGCAGAGGCCATGGAGGGGTACTTATTGGCTTGCTCAGCCTGCTTTCCTATAGAACCCATGAATGGAACCACCAAAGGTGGACTGGGCCTGCCCACATCAATCACTAATTAAGAAAATGCCTTACTGGCCTGCCTACAGCCTGATGTTCTGGAGGCCCTCTCTTGAGGATCCCTCCTCTCCAGTAACCCACACTTGTATCAAACAAACATAAAACCATGTAGCTTACACACGCAAACATCGTTAGTGGGGATTTTATTCGGGTAGCCTTTTAGGGTGCTCTTTTAATCTTTTAAAAGTTCGTAGTTGACACCTATTTCTAAATAGTAATCCTAGTATGGTTCTGAAAACCTTAGTGTAGAGAAGTGAGTGTTAAAAGAAAGGGATGGAAACCAATTAGATAACAGACGTGTTAGAAAGGACTAATCCAGCGTGAAGGAACAAGCTACAGTGTTTTCTAATGAATATTCTTCAGGGCTCTTTATGTGGCCACTGAGTGTGAGACTCTCCCTCCTGCATCTGCCTTCAGCTGGAAGGTGAGCTTTGGCTTAGGAAATGAAGATCCTACTCAAGGGATGTGATGTGGTGTGGTGTGGTGTGGTGTGGTGTGGTGTGGTGTGATGTGATGGCAAGTTCAGGCGATAATACACCAGCCATCCCACTTGAAGCCCCATAGCATGTCTCACTGGACTGGACCTCAAGGAGCCCAGGCTAGCTGACCAGAGAGCCCCAAGGATCCATTTGTCTCTACTTCCATGATACTGGGATTTTTTTTCTTTTTTAATTTATTTTTTTATTAATTACAATTTATTCACTTTGTATCCCAGCTGTAACCACCTCCCTCATCTCCTCCCATGCCCCTGTCCAAGTCCACTGATAGTGGAGGTCCTCCTCCTCCTCCCTCTGACCTAGTCTATCAGGTCTCATCAGGACTGGCTGCATTGTCTTTCTTTGTGGCCTGGTAAGGCTGCGCCCCCTATCAGGGGAAGGTGATCAAAGAGCCTGCCACTGAGTTCATGTCAGAGACCGTCCCTGTTCCCATTACTACGGAACCCATTTGGACACTGAGCTGCCATGGGCTACATCTGTGTAAGGGTTCTAGGTTATCTCTATGCATGGTCCTTTGTTAGAGTATCAGTCTCAGAAAACACCCCTGTGCCCAGATTTTTTTGGTTCTACTGTTCTCCTTGTGGAGCAGTCCCCTCCAGGTCTTTCTATCTCCCCCTTCTTTCATAAGCTTCCCTGCACTCTGCCCAAAGTTTGGCTATGAGTCTCAGCATTTGCTTCAATACCCTGCTGGTTAAAGTCTTTCAGATGCCCTCTGTGGTAGGCTCCTGTCCTATTGACTGCTTTCTCCCTCTTCTGATATCCATCCCATTTGCCTTTCTGAATGAGGATTGATTATCTTACCCAGGGTCCTCCTTCTTGCTTAGCTTCTTTAGGTGTACAGACTTTAGTATGTTTATCCTGTATTATATGTCTGATATCCACAATATGTGTCTTTCTGATTCTAGGATACCTCACTCAGTATGATCTTTTCTAGTTCCCACCATTTGCATGTAAATTGCATGACTTCCTTGTTTTTAATTGCTGAGTAATATTCCATTGTGTAAATGTACCACAATTTCTGTGTCCATTCCTCAGTTGAGGGACATCTGAGTTGTTTCCAGATTCTGGCTATTATGAATAAAGTTGCTACAAACATGTTTGAGCAAATGTCCTAGAGCCATATTCATCACCCTGCACAAAACTAAAGTCCAAGTGGATCAAAGACCTCAGCATAAAACCAGACACACTCAATCTGTTAGAAGAAAAAGTGGGGGAGAGCCTTGAACTCATTGGCACAGGAGACAACTTCCTGAACAGAACACCAACAGCACAGGCTCTAAGATCAACAATCAATAAATGGGAGGGACCTCATGAAAATGAAAAGCTTCTGTAAAGCAAGGGACACTGTCATCAGAATAAAACAACAGCCTACAGATTGGGAAAGAATCTTCACCAACCTTATATCTGACAAAAGGCTAATATCCAGAATATATAAAGAACTTAAGAAGTTAAAAAAGCAACAAATCAAGTAATCCGGTACAAAGCTAAACAAAGAATTCTCAGTAGAGCAATGTCAAATGGCAGAGAAACACTTAAAAAGAAATGTTCAACATCCTTGGTCATCAGGGAAATGCAAATCAAACCGACCCTGAGATTTCACCTTGATATTAGCCATTCATCAGATGGCTAAGATCAAGAATGTGACAATACATGTTGGAGAGGATGTGGAGGAAAGGGAACCCTCCTCCATTGCTGGTGGGAATGTAAACTTGTACACCCACTTTGGAAATCAATCTGGCACTTTCTCAAACAATTAGGAATAGGGCTACCTCAAGATCCAGTTATACCACTCCTAGGCATATATCCAAAAGATGCTCAAATACTAGTGTTTTTTTCTGAATGTGGGTTTGGGGGGTGGAACTCGGATCCTCCTGTCTGTGAGATGAGCACCTTACTGACAGAGCTATCTCCAGGCCCTGAACTATAAAATTCTATAATCAAAGTTTTATATTCCAGAATTTAAAATAACCTTACACTTTCTTTTTCATACTTGGTACTTCTATTGACAATCAAGTTTATCTGGTATTTATTGAGAGGTAGCACAGTTCCGGGAACTATTTTTAAAGCGGGGATACGAAGTTTTTCTTATCATTGTGATTTCTTTGTATTTGTAGGGAATCTGTGTTTTGTCTCTGGAAAAGAACCTCTGTGGGTTGTTCATGTTTATGTTGCTACATTCAGCTACACTATGTGGTGTCTTTTTAAACATATTGTGTTTGTTAGAATACTGTATTTTTAATTTCTTTGTCTAATAATATAACCACATTCTTAGTATGTATCCCCCACAAAATAATCTCTAGGACTATTCTCCTCTTCCTCTTCCTCTTCCTCCCCTCCCCCTCCCCCTCCTCCTCTTCTTCTTCTTCAACAGTCTTACCATGTAGCTCTGTCTGGCCTGGATTTTAGAGGGATCCACCTGCCTCTGCTTCTGCTTCTCTGCCTCTCTGCCTCTGCCCTCTGCCCTCTGGCTTCTGGCCTCTGGCTTCTGGCCTCTGCCTCCTCAGAAAACTCTCCTTGCAGGTCCTGGATCAGGTTTCCAGGCCCCATGTGTGCCTCTGAAGTCTGGAAACAAACTAGCGGATGGTCTTCAGACAGAGGTGCAGTTAAGCTGGTAGGCAGGTGCAAAGTAAATTCTAGCCTCCGGGGGAGTAAAGGTGATGGTTGTACTTAATTTTGGAATGTGATCTCTGCCCAGAAGGGGGACCACCTGTGACTACTACAAATACTGTTAATTGTTTGTGGCCCCAGGCTGTTCTTTCAGGTGGGAGTCCTTAACTGTGCCCTGTAGCTCCCTAAATTAGCTTCTTTTTATGATCTCTGCCCAGAAGGGGGAAGGGACCACCTGTGACCACTACAAAGAATTGTCCATTGCTTGTGGCCCCAGGCTGTTCTCTCTCAGGTGGGAGGTGGGAGTCCTTAACTGTGCCCCGGTGGCTCCCTAAACTAGCTCCTTTTTATTTGTAAATGGCCCCATCGGGGTTTGTTTTTTTTTTTTTTTTTTTTAAACAGAAACCTCTGCTCCAGTGTCTCCTAAGAACTTAACTGGGCAGCCTCCTGGTGCTGTGGCCAGGGGCTCTTGGAGGAAGCATAAGAAAGCAGAGCCCCAGCTCCTTCGTTCTGATTTGCTGTGCTGCTTTCTTGTGGTCAAGAGAGTCAATGCTTTCTTGGGCTTGGGACAGCTTGGACATTCGCTCCTCCAGTATCCCTTCTTACTAGAAGCAGATGGATCCCTGTCCAGGGCAGGCTTTCCCCTTCTCCCCAATTTTTGTTTGGGGAGACCTCTTCTCTGCGTGTGAGCAGTTTGGGGGTCAGGAGGAGCTGGAATGCAGCCATCATTTGTTTCTGTGTGTGAGTTGATCAGTGGCCAAGGCAGCTTATTTTTGTTTCTCAGTATCTCAGCTATTGAAAATCCTTAGGGCCACCTCTATAAGCTGGGAGGTATTCATTCCAGCTAGACCTGCTAGCTTTTGTGGCTTTCTGCACCTATCGGGAGCAGACTGAGTTACAAAGGCCAAATTTAATTGCCCTAGTGTTGTCTGGAGCTAGTGGGTCAAAAGGCATGGAAATGTGGAAGCATTCCTGTAATATCAGGAGATTCCTCCACTCCCTGGAGAACCCCAATGATCTTAGACAAATCGGTGCGTTTTCAAGCTGAACCCCAAATCCCAAACATAAGGTAGCAGTGAAAAGGACCCAAGTCCTGAGAACCGGTGGACATATTGGGGTCCCAATCAGGGCATTTGGATGGAAAGGTCTCTTCAACATTGCGCAGCCACTCTGCTTCCATCTGTCTGTACCAGCAGCCAAGGACAAAAAGGCCTTCTTTGCCTCAGCCCCAATGTGTTCCCTTGTTGGAGTTCCACTAAAGTAAACAGAGTAATAAGGAGTTGCTGACAATCATCCCAGGTGAGGCAGTGAGAACAGAGGACGAGATAAGTCGGGGTTGGGAGGTTTTTCAGAGAAAGGGAGTTGGGGCAGTCATACGGATCTGAAGTAAAGAAGGAGACAGATGAACAAAGGCCATTGCCTCCCTCTGAGTCGGGGGGGGGGGGCTTCTCCCAATGGAAAGGCAGAGGCTGGGTCTAATGAGTGTGGACCCCAAGCAGGAGGTCAATGGGGGTGAAGGAAGTGGAGGAAAAGAGATGCCAAGGGATCTTGATGGCCAGTGAGGGATGAGCGGTGGAGGAGACAGGGAATGTGGGAGCAAAGACAGACGTGAGGAGTGAGGAGCTGGGTAAAGAGCATAGTAGCAAAAGAAATGGACAAACTGGAGAGTTAAATATAATGGGATCCGTCGATTGGATGTTGAGAATCAGACCTTGAATAGATTCTACGTCTGACATGCAGATTGGCAGTAAATGCACACGCTGAGGCGGGGCTGTTCACACACTGTGAGTGTAAAGCGGACAGGCTAGCTCCACAATAAGAGCGACTTAACCACAGCCCTTGGAGAGTCCAATATTTTTGGAAAATGTTGAACTTTCCTTTTTCCCGTTGCACAGAACTTACTGCTAAAGTGCATGGGAACTGGCTCTGTGTTCCCAGCTCCTGCTCACCTGAGTTTTGAGGATTACGAACAGTCTCTGGATACAAGGCCATTACTGAGTACGCTGCCAGGATCCTGATATAAAAAATGCAGCTTTCATTGAGTTTGAAGGATAAATCTGAGGAGGGCAAAACTATAGCTAAAAGCCACATACTTATGCCTACAGTAAAGAAATTTGGGCTGAAGCCGCATATAGACAACTGTGCCGACGAGGCCACAGACAGAGTCGCGGAGTCCGCGCCGCCCCACGTCCCACCTAAACTGTGGGATCTAACCACGGATGCTGCACCCCTTCCTCTCGCGAGAGGGAAGGATTCGGCTGTGCCCTGAGCCACTCGTGATCCCAACCTGCCAAGAAACAGGGAGGTCTGGCAGCGCGCAGGAGCTTCTGGGAGTCGTAGTTCCTGGCCTTGCCAGCGCCCCCTACCGCCCCCTCCGCAGAATGTCACGCATGCGCGACTCGGGCTAACCCTAGAAGTTCGTAGCCTTTGTCAGGCCAGGGATGAGAGGCGAGTTGCTCGGTGGGATGCCACAGTCGTCCGTCTACCTCGGCGGTGATCCAGTGGTCCTTCCGCGGCAAGCGGGACCGGAGTTCGTCGTTCTTGAGCTTCAGCCCCTCTCAGCATCACGCGCCGGCCCGAATCGCTCCGCGGGACTCGGGTGCAGACAAGATTGGAGCGCGAGTAGCGGTTGTCTGTGCCCTGTGCCGTCTCTCAGAGGCTCGGTCCCCTAGGGACAGCTCCAGGCGCAAGGGATAGGCAGGTGAGGATCCAGATTCAGGATGCTGTCCCTGGTCTCCGGGTCCCACGTGATCTGAGCAACGCATGCCCAAGAGGAGAGAAGCCCTTCGAGGCTCCTTGGCCGTCTGACTGCTAGAAGCAGAGAAGAGCGGGAGCTTGGGGACTTGGAAGAGGTGGTGACCATGGAGACGGAGTTGGCCGAAGCGCCCCAGAGAAGAGGTAGACTTGCTCACGGGTTGGTGTACATCGTGGAAGAGTGGCGTTCTTCCCTTTGAAGGGAAAACCCACCCACCGTGGCCTTGGGTTAGGTGCTTCTTGGGGAAGGACCGCGGCTTGCCAACGCTGTCTTGAGGAGAGGCAGGCTCCGAGAAGTTGCGGGGCCTCCAGTGGGGGGGGTCAGTCCCCATTCCACTTAAGTGTGATACACAGTGGAACACACACACCCAGGGAGGACATTGTCACAATTTAGTCACAACTTCTTCCGGATTATTGCCCCACACTGGTTTCCATCGTGGACACAAGAGTTCAGCTTTGTAGCTGACAAAAATATTTGTCCACGCGTCATCCCGATTTCTCCACAGTTAGCGTGCTGTTTCAATTCAGGTCGCCCACAACCTGTGTTTTTTTAACGGGCACGGAAGTTAGGGCTCGCGTCAGACCACAAGACCAGCGTTATCTTGAACTTTGTTCTGTGGCCTCCTATACCCGAATTGCCTCCACGAGTGCTGGTCAGATGTCTAGATGTCACCTCAAACTCAACTAGTCATAATTTCGAGGTGAGATCTAGCAATCTACATCTTGAGTAAGCTTTAAGAGGAAGTTGTTTTGTTTTGTTTTGTTTTGTTTTGTTTTTTAAACCACTGAGCCTGCTTTGGGTAGATTATGATGGGAATTTATTTGTTCTGGTTTGTAGAGCGTCGAGTTCTCTTTCCTGGGAGGCAGTACAAGTCAAGCAACTGCATCTAAGCCCAGGGCTGCTTACTAAACAGGGTGGGCATCTCCCACAGTCCTGGAAAGCGGCGCTTTGCTTTCCCTGCAGCCCTTGTTGACAGGGAGCGCATTTGGTGCGACGTTTGGTCGGGTTTGGATTATAGTCTGAGGAGCAGCGTGGGTCTAGGTCCTGTCACTACTGCGTTCTTGTCCTTAGCTCCGTCTCGGGAGTCCCTCCTTTCCCAAGAGAAGAGTGCAGAAGGAGAGGCCGGGCCTCTGAGACTCGCAGCCAGATCCCAGGTGAGTCTCCTTGGGTAAGTAAGATCCCTTTTTTAGGTGGGGTTTCTTTGTCCGCAGAGCCCATCTACAGACCTGAGTTCTAATTCTAAGACACTGATAGACTCAGAAGGAAATATTTTCTACTTACCCATAGTACCTCTGTTCCCCAGCTAGTGTTTATTGTCTCTCTAAAGGCAGGCAAGCCACATTTTTCTTCTTTCCCCTATGATGCTAATTTATGTATTTGGTAATATAGGAAGCTATTTTAAGGGTAAGATAGCACGTCCTTCTTGAAACTAGAATTTCTCTAAGAGAGGCAGCACACGCTTGACTGTAAGTAGGAACTTAAGAAAACACCTTAAATATGGAAGTGATTAGAATGATAACACATATGCAGTTAAAACTGATCCTGGAGAAGGAAAGCCTATGAAGGCTTTAAAACTCAGGGCTAGGAACCAGTCCTTCCTAGGGATGAATTTGAGGTGTTGGGTCCGCAGTTTCCTCTCACTTGGAAGTATTAGGTCTACAGTTTGCTATTATTACTTCTTGCTCCTCCCACAAAGCAGGTGTGTCGAGGGAGAATTATTGGCTATGGATTGGATGGTGGCTGCACAAAATTACTGTCTTCATGCTGCGTTCTCAGCCCAAAGAGTGTCAGTCAGCCTCTTCTACATGCAGTGCTGGGAAAAATAGCAGTTTTTCTCAGCTGCCCTGTGAGTCTTGTGGGCTTTATTCTTAAGCTGGCTTGTGCAAATAGATGTCTTCACTGACCGCCCTACCTGAAGATGCAGGTTTGGCTAGGTTAGATAAAGGACTTAGGCAGTAACGTGAAGAACCAGACTTGTCCATTTTGTTCACCTTTTTCCACAGCTGAGTTTTGCTCTCAAGCGGGCTTTTCCTTTAGCACCGTCGTCAAGCAAATGGAGGTTTACATCTTCAAGGCTGAAGGTTCGCTGTTCTCCTAGGGCTGGGATTGATTCCAGCTGTGCAGAAAAGGCTTTTTTTCTACACTGCTATCGGTGTCAGCCAAAAGTAATTGTTTGTGAAGTGTAGCTGCACACACATACATAGACACATTCTACCCGCGACCCCAGGACAGAATCAGTTCTACGTGATCTCCACAGGCTTGAGTGACCCAGACAGAAGCACAAAAGGAGAGCTAATAGTCGATGCATGGCCATAGATAGATACTAGATTGAAGACTCTTGTGTTGTCATGGTGGATTGGATCTTTTATGGATATTTTTTAAGTCTGTCCTTTTCAGTTTTATTAGATTTTATTTAACGCTAATACTAGAACTTTTGTATACAATCCATCGGAGTTGATTAGGTTTCTTAATGTTTTTTTTCTTACTAGGTTTAGAAAAATATTAATTTTCATTTTTATTGATTTAATAAGCAGCACAGAATATAAAAAATATATAGGTATGAAAACTTCACCCCAAATATGCCCCTTATCTCTTTCTACGGAGGATCACTGTCTGGAATATTTTTCTGTGTTTTGCTGATTTTATAATACTGAATCCAGATATGTGGTGCACTGTATTTCCTTCGATTTCTCTCCCTATCTTCAACCTTGGGGTATTTGGGTTAACCTATTCTGTAAATAGGTTTTTAAAATATTTTTTTTAAGAAACAGTGCTTCTTCACAGTTAGTATGCAGTTAAAACGTCTCTTGTCACATAATTCTATTCCCTGTGCTTTCTCTTTCCTATTGAGTTTTTCCTGCCTTGCCTACAACCACCATTTTCGTTTTTGCTGTTCTGTTTTATTGGTGGGCTTTCTTGATTGATGAGCAGTTATCATCAATGAACACACCACTGTGGTGTGTTCACTGAGCTCTGTGTATCTAGATTCTGGGTTCCAGGCCATATATATATATATATATATATATATATATATATATATATATATGATATAAAATATATATGATATAAAATATATATAAGACATATGTACACACATATATTATTTATTTATTATATATATAAGACATATATATACACATATGTATATATATATATATATATATGTCTTATCTCTTTATTGACTGCTTGGGAGGTAGGAGAGTACAGTGCCTGTTATTTCATTTTCAAAGATGATAATTTTATTTCTAAATTCTCAAATTGTTTTTGGAAACTTTACTTTGAGAAAAACTCAGACATGGGAAATGTTACAAAAAACACGGAGATCTCTTCTCTCCATTTCACCCGACCTCCGGAAGTTAACATTTTTTTCATCGCATTAATCTCATTTCTAGAATTGGGACAGTAATGTTGACACAATACAGTGACCTTTGGCTTTTCCCAGCTGCCTTATTTTTCTGGATATAACGTTTCTGCTTTTGTCCTGTAATTCTTTATGAGTTTGTTCTTATTCTTTGATATGATTTGTATGTTCTTCTCTTATATTTATGTTACTTCTAAAATACAGTAAAAGTTTAAAAATCTAAGAAATTTCAAGATTGCTGTGCATCTCCAACGCTTTTAGCTATTTAGTATCAGGCTTTGCATTTTGCCTCTTTATTTTTATTTTCTAATATAGTTTTGCAGTTCTCGCCAGCCATAGCTTTAGACTATTTCTACTTGGGAATTCACTAAAATCGACTTTGTTGGTTTTTGCAAAAACTTCATAAATGTTTAAGTAGAAGGTGATTTTTGTTCAATTAAGTATTTCTTACATGTTTGCTTCAATAAACTTGAAATATTATGCCCATTCCCTATGACTTTACTTAAAGGGGGTGTGGTCTGTATCAGTATGTAGCCATCTCCTTTTATTTATTTTTTTGTTCTTTTTTAATAAAGATATAACCTAATGGCATTTTCTTCATGTGCACCTTTGAGTTACATCTGTAAACTTGATCAGTTTTTCATATTTTCTAATTTAATTGCCCTTTACCTTGAATTAATTCCACATTTTGCTGGATTTGCTGTTCACTGTCAGATTTTTCATTCTGTGACCTCTCTGTTTGCAACCTCTGTATTCTTCTTCTGAAGACTGAGTCATGATTTTTTTGTTCATTAAAAACTTATAGAAGTATGCAGACATTCTTCTTTTTCTCACCACCTATATCTTAATTTTTTTTTTTTTTTTTTACAGAAAAATGATAGTTTCCCAGTGGTACAAACTAGGTCTTATTTCATGTTGAGTCTTAAAGTGTGCCTGGTACTCAGTGAAAGCACACAGACCATTTGAGATCAGACACTATTAGCAAACCCACCACTTCCCTTGTTGGGAGTATCTTGGCCTCATGCTTTACTTCCTTAGGAAGAGAATGAAAGGAAGGGGTGTTCTATTAATCAGGGTTCTCTGGAAGAACAGAACTGATAGAAGGAATATGCATGAAGGAGATTTATTAGTGTGGCTTAGAGACTGTGATCCAGTTAGTTCAACAGAAAGGCTCAGAATCCAGCCGTTAGTTGTTCAGTCCATGAGGCTGGAGTAGTGGTCTAAACAGCTGGTCTTCAGTATGTGTCAGGATCTCAAAGAAACAGGCTCTGATACTGGTGAAAGAATGCCTTGGCAGCGGGATGTATAGCCTGCCAGTGAGAATGAGGACAAGTGGGCAAAAAGCAAAAGATTCTATTTCCTGAGTCTTTTATTTCCAATTTAGGGTGTGTCTACAAACCTGACAAGATAAGGATTTAAGGTGGGGCTTCCTACCTCAAAAGATCCAATTAAAATAAAAAAAAAAAAAAACCCTCACAGGCGTCCCCAGGTGGTTTATAGTTAATTTCAGATGTAGTCCAGTTGACCACCAAGGATAGGTACCACAGGTAGCAACTGGAAGGTGATGAAAAGGTGTGTTTGTGTCTTAGGAGACCGTGACATTCAAAGATGTGGCCATGGACTTCACAGCGGAGGAGTGGGGGAAGCTGGATCCTGCGCACAGGGCTGTGATGCTGGAGAACTACAGGAGCCTGGTCTCACTCTGTAAGAACAGCTTCTCCCTGTGATCTGAAATCCACGCATAGGGCTGTCGCTACATCACTGAGAATGAGGTGCAGGAGCAAGCCTTCCCTTCTCATTCAGGAGCCATGAACTAGTTCTTTTCCGCACAGAGGAAGGAGGGTTTCATTTTGCTGGGTGCTGAGGGCTGAATCTGAGTCCTGTGTTGCCTGAGCATGCACAGTGCCACCAAGCTGTGTCCCCAAAATGACAACCTGATACACACTACCATCAAGGGGGGAGATTAGGGAGGCAAAGGTGTCATTGGACTTTATCGCTTGTTTGTTTACAGTCTGTGGGCTTGTCTTCGGCCGTCTGAACTAGTAACTTGGGATGCCGAGATGGCCATCAGCAGTTCTGCACTTACATTAGCCTTGCAATTAGAGAGCCGAGCAAAGAGAGGAGATGCTTTCAGTTTGGAAATTCAATAGACATATCTCCATCAGAGATATGACCAGGGCAGAGAGAGGGAGTGCTTGGGGCCCGTATTGGAGCCTGTGTGCATCCTTCTGTTCAGGTGTGTGTGCCCGAGAGAGTGCGTGCATGCGCCACTCGCCTTCCTCCTTCACCCAGATGGCCTGGCCACATCCTTTCTTCTTTGTAGATGAAGGACATGGACCTAAACTCCAGTAGAGATCTTTGTACCCACCATGAATACATTCATTTTACTTCTTCATTTCCTCTTCTTTTTAATGAACAGGGCTTCCCATTTCCAAACCTGATGCCTATGATGTTGGTGATGGAAAGGAACTACTGAAGCTTTCGAAAAAATCTCCCAAACGTACTTCCTCAGGTAGGTGGGATTGATGGGGGCTTCAGACATACCCAGAAGAGTGAACAAGGAACACTTCTCAGATCTTAAAAGAGAATTTTTAGAAATGCCTGTGTGCCTTTGATTTTCAAAATATTTTAAATGTTGAAGCTTTTAAATATATGCCAAAATAAAATACTACAACAGTAATCAAAATTAGATATTTTATTTCACTCTCCACTCCTTTCCTTTTTTTTTTTTTTTTTTTTTTTTTTTTTTTTACTAAACACTCTTCTCCTTTTTTTTTTTTTTTTTTTTTTTTTGCAACAGTAAAAACCATGAAAGCCTTATAATGTTTCTATGGATATTTAACAAGGTGAACATGTTCAGGTAACTGCTGCCTAGATGAAGAGAGCACTAGTCTCCTGAGAAGCAGTGCGGTGGTCGGTCGCCTCTCTCCCATGAGTAACCTTGTCTTGATGGTTAACAGCATAGTTTTATAAGGTAACAGCCTTATTTAAGTGGTGAGCCCTATTTAAGTGGACTTGCTGTATATTCTTTGAGTCTGGCTTCCTGCTTGGAGCTTTCACAGTGAGACGCATTCCTATCGTAGCGGACTGCTGAAATTAGTTCATTATCAGTGCTGTGTGGCCTCTCGTTATTTCATATCCCAGTTTACTCATTCTCCTACAGACAGGCATTGGGAAAGTGGGAGCTTCAGGTTGTTCTAACACTACTCCTGTGTACAGTCTTTCATGTGTCTTTTGATGAACACATATATGTGGGGTGTGTGTGTGTGTGTGTGTGTGTGTGTGTGTGTGTGTGTGTGTGTGTAAAATGTAGATATTGCCAAAGGTGTTTACAAAATATTTCCAATTACACTTCCACTGGGAGAAGTTGCAGCTTACAGTTTTTCCACATGCTTATCAACACTTAATATCATCTGTTTTTATTTTAGCCGTTCCTCTGAGTGTGTGATATCTTCTACTTCTTAAGAAATGAAAATTTAGAGATTCAGATAAAGCCCTCTCATTCTTTCACTCTGTAGAAGTAACCAGTTTGTCTTAGTGTTGGAGTGACTCATTCTCACATTTGTGTGAACAGGTATATGTATGCACAGGCGTATGTGCATGAAACTGTGTACCTTACTGTGACAGTTTTCTTCTGTAATCTATTTTAAGCTCCACTGTTTGATTTTGTTATCAGTCTGTATTAATATGTAGCAAATTGTACATTTTTCTTTTAGACAGTAAGGAATGTGGAGTAAGTGCCGTGTGTGAATAAACTGGATGGTTTGTTTTTACTTTTTGGCCATTAGCAGAGTTGCATGACGGTCTTTTATTACTCATGTTCCTCTTGAGAACTGACCTTAAAGCTGGCTGGAAAAGATATATGGGTCTTAAAATGTCACATACTTTGCCGCACACCTTCAATCCCAGCACTTGGGAGGCAGAGGCAGGTGGATCTCTGTGAGTTCAAGGCCAGCCTGGTCTACAGAGTGAGTCCAGGACAGCCAGGAATACACAAAGAAATCCTGTCTTGAAACCCTCCCCGCACAAAAAAAAAAAAAAAAAAAGGGTGTCACACACAATGTTAACAGATTTGTTAAGGGCCTTCCCCATCTTGGCCACCAGCTGACCTAGTGGCTCTGTCCATCTTGTTTCCACTTCACGTTTCTAATTGCATTTCTCTGAGTGCTAAGTGGGAAGTGTGTGAGCATTTGTGACTATTGTCTACTCAAGTATTTTTGATTTGTTGTAGCTCTTTGCATATTTTAGATTCTAATATATGAGAGTGGTGGTGTGGCAAAATAAGGAGGAACTGATTCTTCCAGTTTGGGGCATATTTAATCCTCCCCATATTTAGTTTATTAAACTTTAAAATTTTAAGGTCAGATTTGCTGATTTCTGTTTTTTAGTCCTGGGGTTGGAACCCAAAGCCTTGTACAGGCTAGACAAGCACTCTATCCTTGAGTTACATGCCTCTCTCTTACTCATTCTCTTAAGGGCTGGAGAGATGGTTCCAAAGTTAACTGATCTTGTTGAAGACCTGAGTTTGATTCCCAGCACCCATGTCAGGCAGCTGACGACTGCCTGTGGCTCCAGCTTCAGGGGACCCAATGCCTCTGGCCACTGTGGGCATCTGGCTCACACACACACATACCCACACAAACACACAATTAAAATAAGTCTTTAAAGAACATTTATTTTTACTCTCCGTGTGTGAGTGTGGGCCTGGTGAGAGGGCAGGACCCTGTAGTACTGAGCCTCCCTGTGGGTGCTGGGAGCTGAACCTGGGCCCTCTACCATAGCAGCAAATGCCCTCAAGCACTGAGCCATCCCCCCAGCCCCAGCCCTTACTAATTTAAGTTTACTTTTTGTGGATTGTTTTGCCCTACCAGTGTCAGGAAGATAATCTGAATCTGTTACAATATAAGCAAGTTTTGTTGCACTGATATTTCTTTCTGTAAATGATATGAAATGGGATCTTTTTCATGCTTACAGCCTCATTTATTGAGTAATCTTTTGTCACTGATTTGTAATGCTGCCTTTGCATAACTGTTACACATGTCTGAATTTCTTTCTAGGCACATTTGCCTATGTTTAAGTAGAATACTATTTTAATTAATTACCATGCTAAATAATACTTATAATAACATAATATTATACTACATATTAGTAAATATATATGCTTAGCTATACGTATCTCTGTATGTCATTTCCTGGATATTTACTATAGCAGAAGATATTCTATAAAATGTGGTTTTTTTCCTGTCCAGATCTAATGGACTCATTGCCTGCTTCTCCACTGACACATTTTTTTCCATCTTTTTCCCATCTTCTGTTATATTTCTTGATTATCTTTCCCCCATCTGATTCTCCTAGATATAGTCATTTCATTTTCATATTTATTTCCTTCAGTTTCCTACTTTTTGCAAACTATCTAATAAGAGTATCAGATCTACTAATTCCACAAAGGCATGCTTTCATCTTCATTAATTCTCACCTGTTATAGAACTGTGTTTTTGTTAAGCACAGAAAACAAAGAAAATTTGCATTTACAATGTCTTTCCAGAAGTGGAAACTAGACCTGAGGGCAAAGATGCAACTTCAGAGCAAGACTGTTGGAAAGCAGAATCCTACCAGCTGACTCAAAACACTGGTTCTGACGCCAGCTTAGACACAGCTCCTGAACGAGAGCTTCAGTTAGAGCATCATCGAGGAAATCAGGAGAAGCACGTGAGACAAACGTTCATTCACTTGAACTCCCCGCCTGTGGAAAAGGAAAGTAGGTGTGATATTTATTGGAAAAAGTTCAGTCAGAAGCCACTCCTTATGACTGACGACAGAGTTCCCAAAGGATCCTATCACTTTCATATGCTTGGGAAGAGACTGAAGCAGAAATCAAACATGATGAAAAAGCAGAGACCTTATAAAGAGAAGAAGCCTCATAAGTGTGATGAGTGTGGCGAACTCTTCAGTTACCGGTCAGTGCTCACCCGGCACCGGAGAGTGCACACTGGGGAGAAGCCTTACAGCTGCGGGGAGTGCGGGAAGTCCTTTAGCCACAGAGCCAACTTAACCAAACACCAGAGAACTCACACTAGAATCCTCTTTGAGTGTAGTGAATGCAAGAAAACCTTCATAGAAAGTTCATCTCTTGCAGTACACCAGAGAATTCACATTGGAGAGAGACCTTACGAGTGCAGCGAGTGCGGGAAAGGTTTTAACCGGACCACACATCTTGCACAGCATCAGCTGATTCATACTGGAGTGAAGCCTTATGAGTGTAGTGAATGCGATAAGGCTTTCATTCACTCATCAGCCCTCATCAAACACCAGAGAACCCATACTGGAGAGAAGCCCTATAAGTGTCAGGAGTGTGGGAAAGCCTTTAGCCATTGCTCGTCTCTTACTAAGCACCAGAGGGTGCACACTGGAGAGAAGCCCTATGAGTGTAGCGAGTGTGGGAAGACCTTCAGTCAGAGCACACACCTTGTTCAGCACCAGAGAATCCACACGGGTGAGAAGCCCTATGAATGTCATGAATGTGGGAAAACATTTAGCCGGAGCTCAAATTTCGCTAAACATCAAAGAATTCACATCGGAAAGAAACCCTATAAATGTGGTGAATGTGGCAAGGCCTTTATTCATTCATCAGCTCTTATTCAACACCAGAGGACTCATACTGGAGAGAAACCGTTTCGATGTAATGAATGTGGGAAGAGCTTCAAGTGCAGCTCATCCCTCACCCGACATCAAAGAATTCACACTGAAGAGCAGGCCTGAAAATGTGCTGAGTTTTGGGAAGTGTAAGTTGGTTTTATCAGTGTTTGATATTTGAATGTTTAAAGAGAATGTCCACAGTGTGACCGTAGGGGCGTCTGTATGTGTATATGATCTCACTAGTCCAGTGTATAGCCAAGGTCCTTTTTCCTCACCTCTGGCATTCATTGAGCCCTTGGTTTTTTATAATCATATCATCAAGGAGAGTTTGTTCTGCTAAATTCTGTGAACTATGCGCTGTGGCTTTTAGAAAACTCTCTAGGGGGATTGCAATTTGAGTATATCCAAAAAGCTTATAGGAGTCAATGAACCGTTTTATTTAGGGTCTCAGTCAAGAGGAAAGCTTAAACAACTGTGAGGTGCCATGGTATCCTTTCCTGTAGGAAAAACTCACAGGACAGCCCTGAGGTGACTTACCTAAAGACAAACATCTTTCTTTTTCCCACTTATCTGGCTTTCATGTTTACTCACATTATTTTATTATTATCTTCCATATATTAGGTGGTCCTTGTCCCTGAGCTCTCATTTATTTATTTATTTATTTATTCATTCATTTATTTATTTATTTATTTATTTATTTATTTATTTATTTATTTATTTAGCTTTTGTATGCAAGGGTGTTTTGCTTGCATATTTATCTGTGTGAGGGTGTCAGATCCCCTGGAACTGGAGTTACAGTTGTGAGCTGCCATGTTGGTCCTGGGAATTGCACCCAGTTCCTCTGGAGGGGCAGCCAGTGAGTGCTTTTAACCGCTGAGCCATCTCCCCACCCCCTATCCCTGATCTCTTAAGTAAACATGCCACGAAATCATAGTGATCTATTAGTGTAACTGTTGGAAGTGACCAAAAACCATTGAGAGGATGGGAAACACAAAAAAGCTCAATTAAGTATTTAGTAAAACAAAACACAATGTCAGTTTTTTAGTTTTCTGTTCTGTATTAGAAGTCAGATGATAATAAAATTCGAGGAAAAGGTAATCTCGGGTTTTTAGTTTCTTCTTATACCATTCCAGTTTATGCCCTTGACCTCTGTCAAGTTAGACTGTGGGGAGACACCTTGACCATGGCAGCTCTTATAAAGGAAAACATTTAATTGTGTCTGGCGTATAGTCCAGAGGTTTATTCCAATTTCATCATGGTAGGAAGCATGGCAGGAAGATGTGGTGCTGGAGAGGTAGCCGAGATTCTACATCTACATCTACAGGCAGCAGAAAGAAACAGCCTTTAGGCCTCGCTTGAGCTTCTGGAATCTCAAAGCCCAGCCCCCAGTGATGCACTTTCTCCCAGCAAGGCCACACCTACTTCAACAAGCCCATACTTCCAGTAACGCCAGTCCCTGGGAACCTATGGAGGCCAGTTTCATGCAGACCGCACACCCTCCCTCTGCTGTTCATTTCAGTAGACTTTGCAGTTTCTGCCTAAAGCAAGCTGGGGAGCTAGTGTAAAAAAGCAGTGCGGGTGGAAAGCACTGTCTGATGGGTGAATGGAGTATAAATTCAGAAGGGACAGAATCACAGGAAACAAGGGTAAAGGGACTCGGTTTTCATAAAGATATTTTTGGAATGCTCAGAAACTCACTTCAGGTTAAGTTGGGTGGAAAGGCTTAGTTTAGGGTCTGTCTCAGTTAGGGTTTCTATTGCTGCAGTGAAAGACCATGACCAAAAGCAAATTAGGGGGGAAAGAGTTTATTTATGTTATATGGCCACGTTGTAGTCCGTCACTGAAGGAAGTCAGGACAGGAACCCAAACAGCAGGATCCTGGAGTCAGGAGCTGATGCAGAGGCCATGGAGAGGTGCTGCTTACTATCTTGTTTGCCATGGCTTGCTTTCTTACAGACCTTGGGACCACCTGCCAGTGATGGCCCCACCCACAATGGACTGGACTACCTCCCCCACACACACACACACACACGTTAATTACTAGTTCAGAAAATGATCTAATGGAGGCATTTTCTCAAATAAGGTTCCCTGCTTTCAGCTGACTCTAGCTTATGTCAAGTTGACAGAACTTGCCAGTACAGGGTTGAAGTCAGACTAGGAGAAGGACTGGCCCAAGAAAGGTGCTCAACACTCCATTACTTTAACCAATGTAGCATCATTAAGAGAAGGATTTGGCAAAGTCTGGCCACCATCTATTTCTACAAATTCTATTGGAACTCAACTACATCCAGTGTTGACATGGGTAGCTGCTTTTGCGTGCACCATCAGAATTGAGTAGCTGCTCAGAGACTGTGTCTGCTGTAACCCACATCATAAACATGAATACCCTGTAGGCAACAGATCTGTACTTCATGATCCTAGAGAAAATTCAAACTCAGGCTTGAAACTTTGTACTGGAGATCAAGATACCAGAAAGTTTGGGTCTGAGGGGTGGCTGCTTCCTTGTTCACAGGAGGTACCTCATCCTCACAGGCTGAGGGAAGAACCAGAGTGTCTTCTGATGCTTCTACACATGCTCATCCCCTTCAGAAGGATCTGGCATGATCTAATCACCTCCCAAAAGTCCCACTTACTACCATCACCCTGGTGATAAGTTTCAGCACTTGAATTTTGGAAGGACATATTTGATTCAGAGAAGATCATATCCTAAATCTTGTAATACTTGCTGTTTGGCCCTGTGCTAGACCACCCCTGTCAAGGAGTCAGGAATGCAGAAAAAAACCAGTGAGAAGTCAGGTGGAGTAGAAAAAATGTGATGGTGAACTTGCCCTGCACTGGGGAGTGAAGCCATTCTGCATTCCCTCTGGGGCCAGACTGATACGCAGAGTGGACTCCCACTGCAAGTGCCCAGAATCTCAGTGTCCTCTCAATCTAGTTGATTTTAAGGTTACAGGATATTGAGAGCAGTAGAGTGGGGAAACCAGAGAGGAGGCATGAAGCATCGAAGTGTTCTAGCCTCAGATGTTACTCTATATCTCGGAGAGGATGTTCGCAGTTATTAGGACCTTCTCAGTATCCTCAAAGGTTAGGTGAAACAATTCAACTGTAGGCCAAAACCTGACTGATGAAATAAGACCACTGTGAGCTGTTGAAAGATGAGTCTGATTTCTCACATTCCCATTTAGCAAATGTGTGTTCTCAAAACACTGCATTACATAAATAGCAAGACCTGGCACACATTAACTCTATAGACAACCCAACTATCCATGTCCACCCACTTGCTCATATGTGCTCTCAAGAACGTTCATTCTTTCTCTACAAAACTAGTATTTATTGTGTATTTTTAAAAACACATTTTTAATGACGGAGCCATGCATCAGTCGGAGTAAACATCTTAAGTCATTCTGATCACCTTTGGTTTATGGACTCAGCTGAGGCAGTGCTGTTCTCTGGTCCATTATAGCGAGGCTTCAGGATCTCTAGGGTTGCCTCCATTGCTGCCATTCTCACTCTCCTTGAGATGCTGCAGAAACTGCGGTTTCCTTCTGCATAGTATTAAACAGGATCCATTGTATGGTTCCAGAGACTAGAGTTTGCAGCTTAAGTCGCTCCGAGGGGTTGGCTTTAAGTTCGTTTCTCTGGGAACTCTGGCCCTTTGTATTTCAGTGTTTGACCCTTTTATGTCTTGTGTTCAACATAACTACATGTTTGTTTTCCAATATGAATCTTGGAAGTTTTAATTACTTCATTTTGAATGTCCTGATACCTAGAAACTAAATTTGACTGTTCTAATGGCCTATCAATAAAGATGTTGTTTATATATGTATTTTCAGAAGCTTGTGTACAGTGCTTTTAAATTATAAGATGAGTATATTTTTAAATGCAAAGAGGGAGCTTAGCTGTGGTGGTGCACATATTTAATCCCAGCACTCAGGAGGCAGAGGCAGGCAGATCTATGAGTTTGAGGCAGGCCTGGTCTACAGAGTGAGTTCCAGGACAGCCAGGGCTACACAGAGAAACCCTGTCCTACCAAATAGCACTCGATTCCTTGGGCCAGCTACACAACCCCTCACTTAGCATGGACAACAAGGAAAGGAGAGAGGTTTGTCTGGAAACTTTCGCAGAAGTAGACGTTGTATGGTAAAAATTATACAGAGGTTGAGAAAATCGTCAGCTCAGTCTGTAGAAGGCCACACAAACATGAGCAGCTGAAGTCAGTCTCCAGAACTCACAAACATAAAAAGTGCGTCAATATACACCTGTAACCCATGCTGGGAAGATCGAGGCGGGATCCTGGAGTTTCTTGGTCAGCCAGTCTACCCAAATCAGTGAGCTCCATGTTCAGTGAGAGACCCTAGCTCAAAAAAATAAGGTGGAGAATGACTGGGGAAGATGTTGGGCCTTGCTCTCTGGCCTCCACACGTGTGGATATGCGCCCACACATGTACGTACACACACATACACACGTGCACAGACAATTTAGTGTTGTTCTGATTTACATCTAATTTGGGGAAGTCAATATCACCATTTAGAATCTAAAATGTTCTGTTGCATAGAAACACCAAGTGGACAAATTTGGCAGGGAACTTGTTTGGTTAGCAAGCCTTTAATAGTTGCTGTTTTCTTTATGTACATTTTCACTTAAAAACAACAGCAGAAAACCTCAAGGTGGGAACTCTGTTCCAAGTTTTCTTCTTTTATCTTCTGTCTTAGGGCTTTTATTGTTGTGAGAAAACATCATGACCAAGAGCAACATGGGCAGGAAAGGGTTTATTTCAGCTTCCATGTACCAGTGTAGCCTATCATGAAGGGATGTCAGAGCAGGAACTCAAGGAAGGAACCTGGAGACAGGAACTGATGCAGAGGCCTGGCTTGCTTCCTGTGTTTTGCTCAGCCTGTGTTCTTGTACTATTTGGGACCACCCACTCGGGTGGCACCATTCCCTTCGTGGCATGGGCTCAACCTCATTAGCCCACAGGCCAATCTGGTGGAGGCATTTTCTCAGTTGAGGTTCCCTCTATTCCCACTGACACTTGTCTGCCTCAAGTTGACATTAAAGCTAGCCAGCACATCTTCCTTAGTTAATTCTTTTAAGGATACATCTGGATTATTTGGTGCCCAGAGCCATGTGAGCTATCCCTCACCATAAATTTTATTGGCAAGTTGTGGGGAGAGTCTCCTCCCCTGTGGTAATACATATAATGTGCTTATGGGCTTCTGCATAATTTGATTACTGCTGTGAAATAATTATTTTCACTGAATTGTTCTTTATACTTTTTACCACAAAACTGTCTCTATTGTGAGATAATATGCCCTAAGATAATGCTGACTGACCTCCATCCACTTGGGACTCAGCCTTTTGGTGTGGGCCCACAACCCCCATACTTTTTTCCTGATGCCGCTTTAGGCTTCCTTCTATCCCATCCCCATTCCTATGTGACTCCCCCTGACCTGCAGAACTACACTCTACCAGGGACCCACACTGGCTGGGACCCAGGCAGGTGACCTTTATGCTCCTTCCTGCTCTCACTCTAGTCTCCCCAGACTTACCCTTATCCTTGCTGCAGCCTGCCCACCTGGGCCCCTCCCCCTAGCTCACCTCCATCCTCTTAGGACCTAGCCTTTTGATGCAGACTCAGGGCCTCCCTAGTTCTTCCCTGCCACCCATTTCGGTCTTTCCTTTAGCCCATTTGAATCCTTTTGTGGCTCCCAAGTAACATACAGAGCAGCTTTGTACCAGGGGCCCTACAGCCGCCGCCCTTGGCTAGGACCATCGAGGGACAACAGCAGCCGAAGAACGGAATACCCACTAACAAAAACAGGACTAGATATCTACACCAAGAAACACTCCAAACTTAGTGCCACATGCATAGATCCCAGCACCAAAACACGATCATCAACAACCAATACACTATGCCTCCTCTGGAAGCCAGAAACCTATTGTAATAGATTCTGGGAAAAGCAATTTGGCAGAAGCAGTAGACAAGGACTTCAAAAATACTGTATGTTCAAGGACCTTAAAGAGGGTACAAATAAATGCCTGAATGAAGAACATGAAAACAAACAGTTGAATGAAATAATGAAAATAATTCAAGACATGAAAGTAGAATTAAACAAAGAAATAGAATCCCTGAGCAGGAAAACCTACCAATCCCTAAGCTCCCCCAAGATCAGGACTTGAAACCCCAGCAACGCTCACTTTGGAAATCTCTGCCCTGGAAAGCTCCACCCCATGAGAACTCCTATATAAAAGTCGTGTCTGCTCAGTTTCTTGCTGTCTTTTCCTGGGAACAAAGATAGTCAACCTGGATTCATCCCTCTTCTCCCTAGACGCTCTAATAAGTCTCCTTTATGAGATGTGCTGCCTGGTGTGACTCATCAGAAAAGAAGCAATGAAAAGAACAAGAGAAGAAGCAAAAAAGTAAAGTGGAGCTGGGGTTCTCAGGGTACCCTTCCATCGGGACACCGTCCCACTTCAGAGCTGTGTGCTCCCTGGGCTCCCATGTCTCAGGACATGGGAGGACATGTCTCAGGACATGTCTCAGCCCTTCGACTGAGAGACCTTGCCCTCTCAGAGCTGTGTGGTTCCTGGGCTTCCAAGTCCAGGACATCTTCCCATCCGAGCAGGAAGGCCAACAATGGAGACAAATTCGTTTACTAGTAACTCAGACTAGCGTTTTTAATGTTCATAATCCCAAGGAGAGTGTCAAGGCTGCTTCTCAAGGGCAGCGGTTTGAAAGCAAATAGCCCGCACAGCCTCAGGGGGAGTGGCATTGTCAGGATGTGGGGCCTTGTTGGAGTAGGCGTGGCCTTGTTAAAGGAAATGTGTTGCTGACAGTGGGCTTTGAGGTTTCGGATGGAGTTAGTCCCAGTGTCTCTCTCTTCCCTGCTGCCTGCTGATCCAGATGTAGAACTCTCAGCTGCTTCTGAGCACTGTGCCTGCCTGCACAGCAGCATGCTTCCTGCCATGGTGACAGTGGACTAAAGCTCTGAACTGTGAGCCAGCCCCAGTTGGATGTTTTCCTTTATAAGAGCTGCTGTTGTCCTGGTGTCTCTTCACAGCAATAGATGCCCTAGCTAAGACATTAAGCTTGCTTGAGCTTTACTGCTCACGAAACTATTTCCTGCCTCTCACTGATCAAGCCAAAACGTGTCACATCCTGGAACAATGGAGGGTAGAGTCCAGTCCTTACGCAACTTGCACAGATGGTGAGGACAAGAAATCAAAACATGCTGGGCAGGTGAAAACTGCAGTCAGAAACCAGACCTCAGCATGGGTACATTATTCAGTTTTCCATTTATTTCAAATAAACTATTTTTCAAAGAACAATACCATGCTAACAGGAGGCCAAACCCTAAAAAAAAAAAAAAAAAAAAAAAAATCTTTCCACATCAACCTCATGCCTGTGGGCATGACATGGAATTATATATGTGAAAGAATGTTCCAAGATGGTTATTCAATCAAGAACTTGCTGAGAAAAAAAAAATTGTAGGTCAAAGATGGCTCTGGGTATATGTCTCCGTGGTAGAGTGGCTTGCTTGCCCAAAGCCCTCAGTGCTGCACAAACACATACACACGTACGTGCATGTAACACACAGCATCAAAAATGTAAGGAGGGCCTCGCGTCATGAGAGAATTGGTAGAATAAAGGAACCTTCAGAATGCAATGTTCGTGGGAAAGGTCACCATTTTTTACTATCAGAGAAATCATTCTAAAGAGAAGGTGGGAAAGCCATGAATAGGAGAAACTTCCTAGTCAACCTGATGCCTGAATCATTTTAAAATACACAGCAGAGAGAAACCATAAATACAATGAAATTTTAAAAAATAAAAAAGTCATTGTTTTCTCGGCTCTTTCTCTTCAGGGAATCTGTGACCAAAAAAAAAAAAAAAAAACCTTATGCATGGATTATCTGTGGATAAGGCCACCTTAACCAATCTCAGTAAACTCATACTAGAAACCTCTGTGTGTCGTAAATGATTAAGCCAGACATCAGAACTTCCCAAACATCGATAAATTCACACTGGAGAGGAGCCCTCGATAGCAGTGGTTGTGGGAAAGTTTTCCATAACTTCCGTGCAGATGAGAACCGTTCTAAAGAGCGCCACATAGAAGCAATGAGTGTGCGAGGGAACAGACCTCAGGCAGGTGCAGGAGGGTATGGGAAACTGAAGTGGAGACCTCCAAAGCTCACACCCCCTTCCCTCACCACAGCCTGAAGGGGCAAGCAACCTGACTTCAGGGCAAGACTGGGGCTGTAGAGCTTGGCAGGAGCTGACCTTAGCCCACCTGAATCCACTGGCAAAGAACAATTCAGCAACCTATGGGCACAGCTTGAGAAGAGGAAGGGAGCCTGAAATTGAGAAATTGGTCCTGCTCATCATCCTCCCACTGCCCATTTAACAGAAGATGGATCAGAACCCTGGCAAGAATGCGGCAGACTGTGGAATGTGGCTTAGCATCTGGATCCAGCAGCAGAGCACACGCTGAGCAAATGAAGCCGAAGCAGAAGTGTGGGGAAGTCAAGCTGAGAGAATCTCATCTCTCATTCTGGCCAGAGCAGGAAGGAAGGTACTGTATGGGTCACTGGAAGTTTGTGACAGAATTTTATACGGTCTCCTGACAAACGAATCTAAGAAATATGTGGCATGAGCTCTCCCTCAATAATGAGGAAGTATTGACTAAAAACAGCATCTTTTCCACTTCATTTGTGTTCACACACACACACACACACACACACACACACACACACACACACACAGTTGTTTTTGAGACAGTGTCTCACTATGCAGCTCTGACAGGGCTGGCCTTAAACTTCCAGAGATCCATCGGCCTCTGACTCCTGAGTATTGGGATGTGAGCAAAAGCACGCACAACACCTGTCCTTAATATCACTTAGTTTTTCGTTTTTACTTTTAGTTTCTATTTTGTGGATATACCTTTTCAAATGTTTCATTCTTTTCTTAGTACGTATGCTTTTGCACTTTAAATGTTTAACTTGTATCTTGCTAGAAAACGCTGGAGTCATATACCTCTGAACTTGGGTTTTTACTCAAACATTTTTATGAGTCCTAGAAATTCCCCTTTTAAACCCATGCAGGGTGTGTCCTTTAAACTTTTAGCTGCTGCCTTTACTGCTCTGCCCAATGTGTTTTATCTCTAAGGCACTCAAGGGTTAACATTATCTAAAGAAACATTCTTATAGTGAGTTGGCAAGCTCTCCGCTGGCTCGCTATAGTCCCAAGTGTCAGTTGTCCTTGGGCAGCTAAAGATACAAAAAAAAAAAAAAAAAAAAATGAGCAAGATCCAATGTGAGATGAAAATATCCCACCACTTTTAACAGTTGTTCGGCCAAAAAAGCAATGTGAGGCACAGCAGCACAGGTGGTAGCACATATGTTACCTCATTGGGCCCTCTGTAATCCATAGATATTTTCCTTTTCTCCATCTGGCTTCATCCCTGTAAGCTCTTATTTCTATGGGCTCATCAGATGGTCTCTATGTAGCCTAAGAGCTACACTCTAACCTGCTGTGCCTGCCGCTGGAGCCAGCTTCTTGGTTCCGGTGGGCTTCACGCTGGCTCTGTGGCTCTCACCTTTCTGTTGACCACACCTGGCCGCAGAAAGTGTCCCAGGACAGCCAAACAGTCCCCACCCCACCCCCAGCACCCACCCCTAAGACAGGATTAGCCACTTTTTAACCTGTATGGATTTATTAGTTGTGTCCTCTGTGGACTTCTCGGGTTTTAAAACCTCCAGAAGCTCACAAGCACATCACTCAGCTTTCTGGCTTTTCTCTAGGAATTCCAAGGTGACACAAATCTTGCTACATTTGCCATCAGGTAACCCAGACGGGCCCCTTTCACTGTTTTAACCCTTCCCTTTTCTCTAAATTGCTTTATGGCTTTTAGCAGTTGGTCTAGGTCACTTAGACCCACCGAGGCCAACCCTGCGACATAAAGATCATACCCCACATGGCTTAGCGCCGCCAGTAAAACTGCAGGCCGTGTCCAAGGTCCCTGATGCATCACCCTCTTAAATCCCTGGTAAACACAGCCACAGTTCTTCTAGGTGTACATATGCTGTTTTCCTGTTTGTTGTAGGGCTGTCTTTTCCACAATGTGTATCTTTGGCATATATATATGATCTATCAGGTAGAAAGGCCCATAGGCTATGAAAAAAAAAGTGTATTCTGAGGTATTTTGATGGAATGTTCTATAGATATCTGTTGGGTTCAGTGAACCTATGATGTCACTGAATCCCAATGTTTCTCTTTTCTCCGTCTGGGAAGTTTGTCGGTTTCTGATAGTGGGGTTTGTAGTCACCTGTTTCTCTTGTTCCCGGGTTAATCTGTGACTTTACATCTGGTAATATCTATTTTATGAAACTGGGTGCAGCTGTGTTTGTGGTATATAGGTTTAGAATAGTAGTGTCCTCTTGATGAATTGCCCCTAGTATGAAGTGATCTTTATCTTGTCTCACTAATTTTTGTTTGAAGTCGGTTTTGACAGATATCAGAACAGTTGCTCCCTCTTATTTCCCAGTTCTGTGTCTGGAATACCTTTTTCCATCCTTCCACTCTGAAGTGGTAGTTCTCTTTTATGGCAAGGTACATTTATTAGAAGCAATAAATGCGTGGATCCTTCGGCGCAGTCTCCAGTCTGTGTCATTTATTAAAAGCCCTGACCTTAGCCCACCTGAATGTCCCCAGGTGGCATGAGAATGTTTTTCCTTTAATCCCAGGTGAAGGGATGTGGGGCTGCTTTGTACTGTCCACAGCAGCTGACTGTGATTTGCCTTGTGCTCTAGCAGGGGTGTGGTTTTGCCAGCTGCAGATAGTTTCTGCAATTGTGACAGCTGGAATTCTGGGAACTTTTCAGAAAGTATGTAAATATTAAGGCCCTGAGAGTTGGGGCAGGTTGTTGTTGATCATTGGGGGGTGAAGTTTGTTAGTAGTCATGCTCAAAGAATAAACAAGAAAGAAATTAGATTCAAAGATACCTCTTTCTCTCCCCCTGTATCCTTCTTTTTCTCCTATCTAGTGATAGGGGGTGAAACCAGCAGGGCGTTGGATAAAGGGTGGGAAAAAGAAGAACCCACAAAGTAACAAAATCAGCTACAGTGGTGGGACTGTTCAAGAAGGACCAGGACAATTAGAACTACACAGAGAAACCCTATCTTGAAAAAAAAAAAAAAGACTAGGAAGTGTGGCCTTGTTGGAAGAGGTGTGCCACCGATGGTAGGCTTTGATGTTTCTGAAGCCAATCTCCAATCTCTCTCTGTGTCTCTGTGTCTCTGTCTCTCTCTCCAATGCTTGTGGATTGAGATGTAAGCTCTCTGCTCTTGCTCCAGTGCTATGCCTGCCTGCTGCTATTCTCCCAACCACGATGGATATGGACTCACCCTCTGAAACTATAAGCCCCAATAAACTGTTCTACAAGTTCCATTGGTCATATGATGGTCTCTTAGCACAGCAATAGAAAAATAACTAAGACATCATCAGAGGGGAAAGCATGGTGGCAGGAATGGCCTGAAAGCTCATATCTTAAACCTAAAACAGGAAGCAGAGAGAGTAAGTGGAGAATGGCATATGGCTTTTGTGACCTCAAAGCCTTCCTGCAGTGATACACTTCCAAAAGGCCACAGCTGCTTATTTCCCCAAACCCACTGGGGACCTCTGGAGTATTTAAATGCCTGAGACTCTGGAGGACATCTCATTTAAACCATCTCAATAGGTAATCTCAATTTTTACTACAGAGTGTCATGTAGCTCAATTGGATTCAACTCTTATTTAAGATATTAAAAGACAGTAAGTAGATAAGAGGATATAAAACAAAGTTATTTTCTAATTGTTTGTACACAGTGATGAAGATGCTTGGATGTTTTTCCAAAATGGAAAAAAAATCTAAAAGAAGTCTAAAACAAGTCATAAAAGTGCTGAGATTGCTGTGTAAAGTAAGTAAAGAGGAGACTTTAAGATGATATTATCTGATACTAAGGTTTCTAAGTTCAAAGTCTAACACACTGATAAATCCAATGTCAAACCTCAGCATAAAATAAACAGTGCAGTTCTCCTAAGTTATTAATCTACTCTTAGTAACAGTTCTAAACACTGATTCAAGAAAACACAAAACATGTGTCTCACCAAAGCTTATTTTAAAATGTTTGGGTTTTGCTCAATGTGGTCAGGGAGATTAAAAGGGAAAAAAAAAAAATTCCCCTTACCTTCCAAAGTCAACTAGGTCCAAGTGAACTGTGGCCATCCTCAAAATGTCCCTTGTGTCTGCTGGGTCACCTGTTCAGAAAGCTATAGAAAATCCACTAGGTGAATTCCAGCCAGTGCACAGCCAAATAAATAAATAAATAAATAAATAAATAAATAAATAAATAAATAGGGTCAACACACAGGGGGAAAAAAAGTGCTTCAAGCTTCCGAGCAAGGCTATAGCCAAGCAAGGCCTTTGACTTATCCTCACGCAGACAGGACAACTGGTAAAGCGTGGGACAGAGGAGCCAGAGGACCCCAAGTCCTAGTACTCCTGACAACTAGATCCTCAACTGGCCTTGATAATAAATATGATTAGTAAGATTGGCCACCTGCATGGTCTTAAGAGCCCAGCAAAAATTGTATAACCAAGGATTAAAACGATGGCTGTGTTTCTGTAGCATTCCACGGGACTGTGCTATTCAGACGGGAGCTTTAAATGTGAGATGTTATTCAGGCAGCAATCTCGCCCTGATAAGGGGAGTGCTGCTCAGATATGGCCATCACGACCTGACTCAGCTCAACTCCACAGACCCTGCCAGCGACCGAGACGAGCAGGCTCACCTGCACAAACCCCGGGAACGGATGTGGAGTGTTTTCCCGACTGTGAAGTGTGCTCTCTCCAAAAGATTACTTTTCACAACTGTCACATGGCCTTCTGTGCTCTGGCCGCCCATGTTGCCAAACTCAAGGGTTCAGGGGAAATTTTGGGGGGATGCCAGTGGAGAGTATGTCTTTCTTAGACTGTCAGAGGCTGAAGCCCGCTGTGTCCCCAGGAAGAATGGAATCCAGATTTCACTAGGCTCCTCACCTCACCTTATTAAACAAGGTTTCTATTATCCTGACGTTGAGGAATTCTCGTTAGCCCATCGCTCAATGTTTCCCACAAAGCTGTAATAGGTTAGACCCAGGGGCCATGGGTCTAACCGCTGAGTTTAAGCTGGGCCGTGAAAAACTCCTGGTTCTTGAAAGAGACCAACAGCCTTCTTCATTGTGTACTCAGTGCAGACAGTGGCGGCAAAGAGATCATCAGGCTGGTCAAGGGTTCTTGGAATGGTTTGGTTTTGTCTGTCTGTTTTGTCTATTCCTTTCCTCTAGTGAGGGCAAGACTGCCCAACTCTTTCCTCACCACACTCTCGGCAGGACTTACACTCGTAACCTTACTTCGTGTGTGTTTACAGGAGCTGCTTCCCCATCGTAGCTCACCCTAAGGCGATGCGCTAGCATCAAATGGCTTTCCCCAGCCTGGCTCCCCACCAATCAGCTAAGTTCTCCCACAGCCCCTTACACCAACCCTCCTTGGAAGGGCTCTGACTGCTGCTCCTTCCTACGTTGGCCCTTTTGTCAGCTTTAAGCAGAGTGGTCTAAAAATTCCAGCAACCGTCAGGGGGGCCTCTGAAAGGGGGAAATGAGAGCCCAGGAGCGGCACATACAAGGGAGACAGCCCACTAAACAGCAAAGACTGCAGACTTGTGGCTTTTTCTTCACTCTCCTGGCCTGAAATCAAAGGCCTGGCAGGCTTCATCTTCTCCACCAGCAGCCCCTGTTCTTCCAACTGACTGGTCCAAGCCGGTCAGATAAATTCAAGGCCAGTCCTGTACGCGTTTACTTGAAGGTGTGGGCCCATCAGTTCCCCTTTCTTGGGCTAAGCTAATCAATATAAAATGAGGGAAAGGATACCCATCCTGGATCTTACTTTGTGAAGAATCTTTCTCTCAGTCTTTGTCTCTGTTTCCGTGTGTGTGTGTGTGTGTGTGTGTGTGTGTGTGTGTGTGTGTGTTTGGGGGGGTGGATGTATACGGATCTAACAAGCTTTGTTCAGGCACACACCTACATCCACACAGCACGTATACACAGTCACAAAAACACCCGCGCATGCACATTTTGAAGTACGACACGCATACTCACAAACACGTAGCTAATGAAAGCTGAGTGTCTCACTGTCTGAGAAAAATCATAAACAAGGAAAAATGGTGTCACACAGCACTGCAACGAGGACACCTAGTTCCCAGACATCGGGCTGTGAGCAGCACCGTCCATCAGCAGGAAACGGAGTCCTCTGGAGAAATGATGCGTCCTAGGGCTGGGGCAGGAGAAACACACGACGAGCTTGGAGGGTCCTGTCCTTTCACCAGGTGGTAAGAAGTTGTGAGAGCCCTTCCCAGCCTGCACACTGACAGCAGAGCGCCTCCCAGTCCTGAGCAAGCTGAGCAGGAGAGAGGTGAACTCCGGAAGCCATTGCTTGAGCAAGTGGACCCCTGTAAACCAACCCAGGCAACAAGTGACCGTAAAAGGTGCGTGCATGAGTGCACCCTTCCCGCAGGGCCTGGCACCGCGGCAGGCCTTGGAATTGAACGGTCTCACGAGTCCACTGAACTGATTTTTAGTCTGGCCTTCCAGTGTCTGCTGTTAGAGGGCCTCCCAGGACTTCAGAGTCATTCTGTCTTCCAGAGGGCCACCGGTGGTGCCATGAGGGAGAAGGAAGGCGGATCTGGTTGGCGTTTTGGAAGACACCAACTTTCACACATTCTGTGGCAAATGTGGAACACCAGGGCCAAAGGGCACCAGCAAGCGTGGAGAGCTGCTTCCGGGGCCATTGCAATGAGAGGCTTTTCACACCCGTGCCCCAAAATGTCTATTCTTCACGTTGGTTGGTGGTTCTGAATGTCTCCTTATGGGATAAAAAAAGTGCCAACATATATGTAATTTCAAGAGGAAAAATGGGAGGCGGGAATCCAGTACTGGCAGTTTTCCGTTTTCCTTTGTGTGTGCAAGTCGAGGATCCCTTGAGCCAACCTCAGCAGCTCACTCTAAGACCACGGAAAACAAACCTGCCCGACTTTCCTCAGCTGCCAGCACTTGTACTGGAAAAATAAAATGTAAAAAAAAAAAAAAAAAAATGCTTGTTCAGCAGCCAGCAGCTGTTTGTAGCTTTTTTTTAATCAACGGAGGATTGCATCCACTCGTTGCTTTTCTAGGTTGCATACAGGTGAGCACAGGCTGCTGGTGTCTGCCTTTTGTGCTGTTCCCGTGAACGGGCCATTCAAACGATGAGGTGGTGTTGAGGAGGCAACGGGGATGCAGAAAATGCAGGCTGGAGTTGGGGTACACTTTTGTATCCCTCTGTGTGGGCGAAAGGGCTACATTATTAGATGCTAATGCGGACGCCGTTGAAGGGAGAGTAAGCCGCGCGAGAGCACAGTTGGGATAAACGCGCAAAGAAATCTGAAAGACGCTCATCGCGAAGAAAACTCGTACATTTAGAAAAGGAAAGGACGTCAAAAGCACTAAAGAGGCGGCTGCTGGGCAGGGCACGCCCTTCCCTTAGGGATGAGGCGGGGAGGGTGGGAGGAAAAGGAGCTGGAGAGCAAACCTCCCGGAGCCTAAAGGTTGTCCTCCCTCCCGCCCTGGGACCAGGACCCGCCTCCCGCGCGGCCTCGGGGACGGCGCCAAGGTCCGGGAGGACGAAACGGTCCAGGAGGAAGCCGCCAAGATGCCGGAGCCTTAGGAGATCAAAAGTAATGCCCTATCGCCGACCTCGTGGCGCAATGGTAGCGCGTCTGACTCCAGATCAGAAGGTTGCGTGTTCAAATCACGTCGGGGTCAGGAATACCTGTTTTCCCATAACAGTTCTGTGTGCTGGAAAAGCCAAAACACTGGCATTTTCAAATACACAGACTTTCCCCCTTCGGATAAGGAACTTGGCCACTGAAATTCAAAATCACCACCTCCCATTGCTATGGGAATTAAGCAAAGAGCTGGAAAAGTGCTTGTTTAAACTATTTAAAATATCCAAAATAAACAGAATGAAAATTAAATTCTCAGAGTTTTGTTTAGTTGGCTGGTTAGTTTTGTTCTGAGTGTTGGGGGCTTCAATACAGGCCTTCACATTCACATTGTTTGGTTTGGTTGGGTTTTGGTTTTTCAAGACAGGGTTTCTCCTTGGCTGTCCTGGACTCGCTTTGTAGACGAGGCTGGTCTTGAACTCACAGCGACCCTCCTGCCTCTGCCTCTGCCTCCCCCAGCGCTGGGATTAAAGACGTGCGCCTCCACACCCAGCTTTGTAGTCATTTCTAAGCTCAGGTTGGAGTGGGCAAAATTTTTCACTGAAGTCCTTTGCTCACTCACTTCAAGCTTCGAAGGACAGCAGAGACTTAAAACCCAGGAATGAAAGGAATTAAAATTATTATAAAAGAATTTTTTCCCTCAGCTGATTTAGAAAGGTTTCCTGGCATATGCTATCTCAGTTGTTTTCTTTCAGTCTCTCTAAACTGGCAGGTTTTAAATGGGTCCTAAATATTAATCTTCCTGATTAAGTCAAACAGGAAGTTTTAGTAAAACCTTTACATCCCCTCACAACTCCTATAATTCACGTTTAGTTCCCTGCCAAACGCAAACTCTAAATTCATTAGTCTCTTCAACCTTTCAGATTCTTACAGCCAACAAATCTTTTTAGCAATATAGCCTAAGAATTAATTCTGTGAAAACATTTTATTTTAAATGTCTAATGTTCAAGATTGTGAGTTGTTAAAAATCTCTCCCTCCCATAGAAATAAATAAGATTTTAAAAAGGTCTGGCTGTCAGATAATATTCTATCCTTGCAATATCCTCCTTATTACAAGAGCAGAGCAGATTTTTGCTGGGGACTTCAGAGAGAGAGAGAGAGAGAGAGAGAGAGAGAGAGAACAGTCTTCAATGTTAAAGTTCAACTCATTTTATTTAAAATTAGCAAGGGTTTGTTTTCCCATTATACAAAGATCAAAATAATCATACATCTTATAAAAACCTAGGCAACAGTGTTTTTCTGAAAAAAGAAAAAATAGGGACAAGAGAAAGAAAACTTTCTAATTTTTTATTTGTGTGTAATGTCAGCTTCAAAACTACAGCTCTGACGAGGTTCCAAGGCCGGAGACAGGAAGGGTCGCATCTTGAGCTAAGCGCAGAGGGAGAGCAAGAGGGACAGGCGTACTCCTTTCATAAGCTGTCATGAGAACCACCAGGTCCTGAAGGACGTCTCCCACCTCCAGGGACTGGCTGGACCTCCCGGAGGCCCCTCTCCTAAGGTTCCGCCCCCTCCAAACACACCAAAGGAGGAAGAGACGCAGCGGGCAGTAACACTTTCTAAATGACTCACTGGTGTCTCTCAATGAGGGCAGCCTCCTTGGCGGGTGTCCACTTAGTGGTAAACCTTATGTTTCTTTGTTACAAGAAGAAGAAAGAAGAGAAGAAGAAGAAGAAATAAAACAAATATGAAACTACTTGAGTCATAAAGCAAAGATCCAACGGACCATTACTCAACTGGAGAACATGTTGGGCATAGCACAGTTGAAATGGGAGGCCCCAGATCCCTCGAGCAGAACATGAATATCCCAGATTATCTTGTGCAGAGTAGGATAATGCTGAAATAAAATATCAGGCTAAAAGAAGGGGGGGGGGGTGCATCTAGAGGGCCAACTTGCGGTCTGGCACTGCCCCCTGGTGGCTGCATGGGGAAATGCCATGAGCCCTGGACATGCACACAGGATCTCTGCACCAGCCTGCCGGCACGTCTTACCCAAGGCTGCGAGATTCAACGTCTTAGAAACACCCTCTAGAAGAAGCCGCCGTTTCCCCCAAGTCACACTCTGAAACGGAGTTGCGGGGGGAGGGGGGACTGCTTCCGGAGTCTATCAAGGGAATTCATGAGAACCAGAGTCAAAACCTGCATCGTGGGTGGGACCGCTGGCTTACACCACAGCTGTGCGTGATTACACCTTGGTCCACTTTGCTTGTCTCGTTCCGCTCCCGCCAGCTAACACACCGATCTCTCGGGTGCAAGGTGCCGCCTGAGCCAGCCTGTGTCCACTAGCAGGAATCCGGAGCCCACTCTTCTGTTTTTCCAGCAAAAGCCCCACAAAAACGAAAGTCAAAATAAAAGAGCAAAAGACCAATAAGACAAAAAAAAAAAAAAAAAAAAAATCCGCAACAAACACCGCTGAGTTCCTTTTGTGCTGACCAACTAATTCTTCCTGGCCTGGCACCTGCGCTGGGCTGTGGTTTATGTACCCAGTGATGCTCCGCTTTGAATACCTGTTTTTCTTTTGCCAGAAGGTGTCAATTGCGGAGAGCTTCCTGGCTAAGAGCGTGGGTCCTGTCAACGTCCCCCTCTCAGAACTAGGACCCTGGCTAACCCCTCAGCACTCTGTTTGCCAGCTGTCAAGTCACTCTACTGAGTTTTTTCCTGTCACCACGACTCACGGGGTATTTCCCGGCTGAGCCCACTGATACCTTTCCCGACGTTGCCTCTTCCAGGCTGAATACCCACCTACTATAGGAAGGCTCTCTGGGCCTCCTTGTCCTATGAACTGATAGACCCCTAGACATTGAAGAACTTAAGGAACCTCGAGAGTAAGCTTCTAACGTGACTCTTTGAGTTTAACAGCTGAAGAAGCTGAATTGCAGACGGCATAGACGTGAGGTCTGCCTGGACCGTGACAGGCCTCCCATTTGTCCCACTTTCTTAGCACCTGGTCGTGTCACGCCCTGCAGTCTGCTTGCTGACTGCCCTAGAGTTTCACTCAGCTGCAAATGTTTTACTTATTCGTTATTCTGGGCCCTGAGGAGATGGCCCAGTCAGTAAGTGCCCACTGTGCGAGCATGAGGGGTTAAGTTTGGATACCCACAACTGACATAAAGCACAGGGATGAAGAGACGGCGCAGCATTAAAGGCAGGTTCACAACCAAAAATGGAAACACTGAGCACAGAAACAAACACCTGTGACCCCCAGCTCTGGAGAGCAGAGACAAGTCGTGGGGCTGGCTTGTCAGTTTAGCCAACCCATAAGTTCCATGTTTGGTGAACCTATCTCAAAAAAAATTCAAGTGGAGAGCAATAGAAGAAAGACACCCAATATTGGCCTCTGGAGCGCACACACACACACACACACACACACACACAAAGTGAAAATATTTACAAATACAAGCATACTACACAGAGATGGAGAAAGAGAGAGGGAAGCAAGGAAGAAATTCTGCAGGTTGATTCATAAGGGCTGCTCGGCCAAGGACCTGAATCACAAACACTAAATGTGTGGGCATGGAGATAATACTGCGGGTAAAGTTTCATGGGTGAATTTTATTCTACCCAGAACTCTGAGTGTGAGATGGATACAATGATACAACATATCAGAGCGTATCCATGTAATTATTGTCATCAGATAAACTATCAAATATCTTCAGCTAGGCGAACGATCACCCCACACCTCTAATGTTCACTAAACTTGAACATACCCTGTCATGCCTGCTCTTCCTGCTGCTGTCGTAAAATATCTGATAAAAGCAGCTTACAGAAGAGTTTATTTGGGTCATAATTTGAGCGTACAGAGCATCATGGTGACAGGAGGTCAGGCTGCTGGTCACTCAGCATTGGTTGTGAAGGAGAGAGCAACGTGTGTAAATGCTCAGTTCTGCTTGATCCTCTTCTATCTTGTCCAGGACCCCAGGCTATGGGAGGGCTCCACTCACAGTTAAAGGGAGTTGCCCCATGTCAGTGAACCTAATCCAGATGATCCCTCACAGGCCCAGGCTACACGCTTGTCTCATCTGGGAGGCAAGACTAGATCCTGTCAAGCTGACAATACTAGTCATCCATGTCCATCCTTTGTCCTCTTGACCTCCAAACAATATGCTATTTCAACAATAACCTTCCACCCTGTCTTCATAGGCTTTTGTCCATCCACAATGCAAAACGTAGTCATCAAAAGTCCCTGTCTTCTTTAATGAGTCCAACACTCTTCAAAAGTGCAAGTTTCATTACCATACATACACACACATACACCATACACACATACCTATACCTCACACACACCGTGCACACACACACCATACACACGTGCACACACACACACACACACATGCCAAATAAAGAAATGTAAAGAAAGTCTAGCCCCAAACAGATTCACTGCAAAATTCTACCACACTCTTAAACAAGAACTAACACCAGCACTTCTCCAATTGTCCCATGAAATAAAAAAGAAGGACTGCTTCCAAACTCTTTTTATGAAGCCATTATTATCCTGATACCAAAGCCAGATAAAAGCACAGTAAAAAGAAAATTACAAACCAACTTCCCCTGCTGAGCAGAGATGTAAAAATGTCTCAATAAAAGACAGGCTGAATCCAAGAGCACATCAAAAAGTGCACTCACTGCAATCAATTTGCCTTCATTTCAGGGATTCAAGGATGGTCCAACTAATCAGTAACTATAATAAATAACATAAATAGATTCAAAGATGAAAGTCGTACAATCATTTAAACAGATGCAGAAAAGGACTTTGACAAACTGTAACATCCCTTCATCATTAAAAAAAAAAAAAAAAAAACTGAAGACCCTGGGAATGGAAGGAACATATCTAAACATAATAAAGGCTACAAGCAACAATTCTGCAGGCAGAAAAGCTGGAAACATTTCCACTAAAATCAAGAACAAGACAAGGGTGGCCACATTTTTCATTCCTGTTCAAAACAGTCCTTAAAGCCTGAGAGAAACAAGACATAGGAGTATCCTTACTTGCAGATGATACTATTCTATACGTAAAAGACTCTAGAGATTCCACCAGGAAACTGTGAAGACTTGGCAAACATTTTTACTAAAGTGACAGGACACAAATTCAGCATGCAAAAATCAGAAGCCTTAATATATGCCAATGCTAAGCATAAAGAGAAAGAAATCAGAGAAACAATTCTATTCACAACAGTCTTGAAAACAATAAAAGACCTTGGAATAATCCTAACCAAGGGAGTGAAAAATCTCTACAGAGCAAGCTTTAAAGCACCAAAGAAAAGAATCGAGAAAGACACTGAAAAGACCATATTCATGGGTTAGAAGAATTAATGGTGTAAAAACGAGTGTTCTAACAAAATAATCGACAGATTTAAAGAAACGCCCATCAAAATTCCAGGGCCATTCTTCACAGAACTAGAAAAGGCAATCTTAAAATTCACATGGAGTATCAAGTGTGGTGGTGCACAGCTTTAATCCCGGCACTCAGGAGTCAGAGACGGGCAGATCTCTATGAGCCCAAGGCCAGCCTGGTCGACACAGCGACTTCCAGAATAGCTAGAACTATATGGTGAGACACTGCCTCAAAAATAATAATGATGATCATGTGTAAACAAAAGAACCTGTACAGCCAAGATCACCCTGAGCAGTAACAATAATATTAGCGATATTATAATATCTGATTCCAAGCTATACTACAAAAACAGCCTGGTAGTGACCCAGAACCAGACAGGTAAGTCCATGAACTAGAATAGAGGATGTGGTAATAAGACCACACATTGATTTTTTTTTTAAGTTAAAATATAATTAGATAATTTCCTCCCTTTCCCTTTCCTCCCTCCAACCCCTGCCATACTTCCCCGCTCCCTTTCAAATGCATGGCCTCTTTGTCTTCAATTGCTATTGTTATATTTTATATATCCTGCTGAGTTCTTTTAGTGTTGCTTGTATGCAATATGATTCCAGGACTTCACATTTGATAACCAATTGAAGAGGTTCATCCCTGGGTAAGACTAATTCTTCCTCTCCCTGCATTCCCTAGTTGTCTGTAGCTCTTTGTCTAAAGATGAGGGCCTGTGAAATTTCTCCTTTCTATGTTAGGCCTGTCTGTGGGTGTTGTGCTTGTTCAGACCTTGTTTAGGCAGCCTTACTGTGGAGACATAGTGTGTGACGCTTCCTTGTCATTTAGAAATGACACACTCTCACCCACATTCCCTGGCCTCTCTCTGCCTCTTGCACCTCCTCTTTCCCACTGTTCCCTGGGCCTTGGGCTCAGGAGTTGTGCTGTAGGTGGATCCATTGGGGCTGGGCACCCTATAATCGGCTGTTTCATGCATTTTGATCAGTTATGGTTTTCTGTAATGATTCATCGATAAGGCATGGCAGCTATGCCTTTCTGTAGGCATAAGAACAAGTATTTAGTATGCAGTTCGGAATTATGCATAGGACTCCAGGTGCACAAAAAATCAGGCCAACAGTCAACAAATGGGACCTTATACATGAAAAGACGTCCGGCTGTACAGCAAAGGAGACTTAATTGAGTGAAAGGGGAATTCTTCACTCTCTGATAAAGGATTAGTATAGAGAATATACAAAGAACTTGAGAAGCTAAACATCAAGAAAGCAACCAACCTAATCAGAAAATTAACTATAGAATTGAACAGAGAGCCAGGTACAGTGGCACATGCTTCCAATCCCAGAACTCAGGGAGGCAGAGGCAGGGAGATCTCTGTGAGTTCGAGGCCAGCCTGGTCTACAAAGTAGGCCCAGAAGAGCCAAGGCTACACAGAGAAGCCATGTCTCAAAAAAAATAATAATAATTGAACAGAGTATTTCTAAAAGAAGAAATACAAATTGTTAACAAATACTTTGAAAAGTGTTCAGGTCCTTAATCATAGAAATACAAGTTATAGCTATTCTGAGCTTCTATCTTACCACAGTCAGAATGGCTATAATCAAGATAAACAAAAGACAGAAAATGTTAGCGAGGCTGTGAATAAAGCAAGGAATCAATATTAGCTGTGTTGTCTAGTCTTATATCAACTTGACACACAAAGTAAAGTTATCTGAAAACTCTATTGAGAAAGTGGCTTCATAAGATCTAGCTGTAAGGCATTTTCTTAATTAGTGATTGATGAGGAGAGCCCAGTCCATTGTGGGCGGTTCCATTCCTGGGCTGGTGGTGCTGGGTTCTGTAAGAAAAGCAGGCTGAGCAAGCCAGGGGGAGCAGGCCAGTAAGAGCACCCCTCCTTGGCTTCTGCATCAAACCCTGCCTCCAGGTTCCTGCCCTGTTTGAGTTCCTGTCCTGATTTCCTTCGATGATGAACAGCGATGTGGAAGAGTAAGCTGAATAAACCCTTTCCTCCCCCAGGTGCTTTTTGGTCATGGTGTTTCATCACAGCAATAGTGACCCTAAGTAAGACAGTGAGAGTGTGAGCTGGTACAGCTACGACAGTCACCATAGTTTTCTCAGAAAAGACCTCTCATCCTCATAAATCAGCAGGGCTAATATTGTTGGAAGGCCATATTACCAAACCTAATCTACAAATGAAGCGCAATAATCGTTGAAATACCAATGACTTTCTCCACAGGAATCGGAGCAAGGGTCATAAAATTCACACGGAAATGCAAATACCGTGAATATCCAAATCTATGTTAAGCAGAAAGTCAGAGTTACCACATGACCTAGCTTTAAAATATACTACAGAGCCATAATGACAAGTATGTAAGTCGACGAACTTACACAGGACATGGGCATGGACACATGTTGGCACATTTTTTTAATCTATTTTATTTGGGTTCTTACATCTACCACCCTTCTCCACCCCAAGCCCTTTCAACACCCCAACACCAGGTAGGAGAGACAGAAGGTCAGAGAGGAAAGTGGCATGGCTCTCTTTAGACTGTATCCTACTGACCAGGGTCATTGGGTCATTGGGTCATTGGGGAAAGTATCTCGTCATGATATCGCCAACTTCTTATCAAAACACAGGGAGAGCAACCAGGAGCAGCAGACGGGAAAGCAGTTTTCTTCTTCTCCTCTTCCTCCTCCTTCAATGCCCTCTCCAGAGTTCCCAAAATTAGCCAGGCATGGTGGCACACAGCTGTAATCCCAGCGCTCTAGGAGGCAGAGGCAGACGGATCTACAAAGTGAATCCAGGACAGCCAAGGCTACACAAAGAAACCCTGTCTCAAAAAAAAAAAGAAAAAGAAAAAGAAACAAACAACAGAGTTCCCAAAACTAAACTGTCTGCAGCTGGCACATTTAGTGCCCTCCTAGAGCATGAGACATTCATAGTTAATGGCTGTGGACAATCTGAAGCAGCCCCAGATCCCACATCTGGGAATAAAACAAAAACATGTTTCTATAATATAACTGGGATTTTTTTTTTTAAACAAAATTCTCACTGCAGATGCACTATTCAATATATGGTGCTGGTAAAACTAGATGTTCACCTTCAGAAGAATAAAGTTAGATCCATATCTCTCGTCACGAACCAAATTATCATTGCAAACTGAATCAAAGATCTTACCTTAAAATCGCAAATGTTGAAACTGCTAAAGGAAAATATAGGGGAAACACTTTGGGATGTAGGTTTATGCAAGAAATGTCTGAGCAGCACAAGAATTAGGCTCAGAAACTGACAACCTAGATTACTTTAAAACAGTGCTCTCAACCATTTAACACAGTTCCTCATGTGGTGGTGACACCCCCCCAGGATAAAATTATTTCCATTGTTACTTCATAATTGTAATTTTGCTACTATTATGAATTGTGATGTAAATAGCTGTGTTCTCTGGTGGTCTTAGGCAACCCTTATAAAAGGGTCATTCAGCCCCCAAAGGGTTGTGACCCACAGGTTAAGAACCCCTAGTCTAGAACTGTGCAGAAATTAAACAGCAAAGCAATAAATGGGCCAATGAACTAGATTCTTAAGAGAAGACATAAGTGACCAATAAATATTTTTTTAGTGTGTTTGACATCCTCAACCATCAGAAAAATACTTAAGACTCTATATCACTCCAGCCAGAATGGCTATCAACAAGAAAACAATGTCAACAAATGCTTTTAACATATCTGAAAAAGAGGGTATGTTATCCATGACTGGTGAGTCTAGTGTGCTGCAGCCACTGTGGAAATCCATGGGGAGGCTTATCAAAAAATAAAAGCAGAGCTTCCATATGACCTAGCTATACCACTTCTGAGTATTTACTTAGAGGAAGTTACATTTTATGCACAGACACTTGCACGTCTGTTCTTATTGTAACTCTTTTCACAAGCACAAGGAAAATGAATCAGCTTAGATATCCATCAGCACTGATTACTGCCCTGACCTTAATTTCTTTTCTCCATCTACTGACTGCTCGGTGTTTTGGTCTTGTTTTTGAGAGCAAAAGCCCTAAGGTACGGTACAACGTTATTTATTCTTATTAACATTTGCTTAATTGCATGTGTGCTGTGATGTGCATCAGATGCATGCAGGAGCCTGTGGAGGTCAAAGAGGAGCTGGATTCCCTGGAACTGGGTTACAGACAACATCACGTGGGTGCTGGGAACTGAAACCGGATCCTCTGTAAGAATAAGCGCTCCTAACTGCTAAGCCATCTCTCTAGTTCTCTCTCTCTCACCCATGTTAGCCTTGATCTGGTTGAGTAAACTAGGCTGGCCTCAGACTCACAGAGATCCATCTCTCTCCTACTTTTGTATCTGGTTTTGGTGACCCAATGAGTTTAATTGGTTTTGCATGAACATAAGTAGGGAAAGAACTGGTATTTTGGGGTTGGGGGAACTCACTCAGAAATGCTGAAAATTTAAAATTCAGCTAATTAGCCAAGTACGGTGGTGTAGGCCTGTAATTCCAGCACTCAGGGAGACAGAGGCTGTCAGATTTCTGTGAGTTCAAGGACAGCCTGGTCTACAAAGCAAGTCCAGAACAGCCAAGGCTACACAGAGAAACCCTATCTCGAGGGAAGAGGGGCGGGGAGGAGGAACCTCGGTGAATCGAACAGAAAACGGTGGGAACTCCACCAATAGACTCAGCCAAGCAGAAGAAAGAATATCAAGGATGGGGGACAAAGTTGACTCCTGTGTCTAAGTTCAGTAAGGACTGTTTTAATGAGTGTTACAATATCCAAGAAGTCTGGGGTGCAATCAAAAGATCAAACCAAAGAATCCATAGAACAGAAGAAGGAGCTGCGAGAAAGGCTAAAGGCAGGGGGTGTGTCTATTAGTTGAATCTGGAGGTCCCGGTGTCCAATCTTGAGACAATCCGAGCCATTAAGAGTTGTGCACTACAATATACCTTTAAAGAGCACTGTGGGTTTTCCTGCCCGCAAGCCACATCCTCGACGCCTGTCTACCTCTGGGTAGTAAGGACCCGGCTTTACTCTCCAAGCCCTTCCCCAGCTGCTGCAACAGCCCTGACGTCCAAGTCGGCTGCCAGCTCTGTCTCTGCCCCGGGAAACTTTAAAGCTCCTGTCAAAACCTTGCAGCTAACCAGCAAGTCACGGTGATGGGTGGAGGAGGTTGCCATGGAGACAGGTTCAAGGCCAGGGGCTCGGGATGGGAAGGCTCGGGTTCGGCTTCCCATTGGCTCTACGGACGCGCAGGGTTCTCCAGCAGCACATGCGCAGTGGCTCCGAGGCGAGGTCGCTGCGAAGCCGGGGCGTTGGGGGTTCCGGCCGGGGCCTCTGGGGACCGAGCCGGGACTGGCCGGTCCTGGCAGCTCCCGGACCCTCCCGGGGAGGGGAGCGGTGCAGCTGAGCTCCTGCTGCGGCGCAGGGTCGAGCCGGCCACGCAGGCGCCCTCCCTCGGCCGCCATTGCTGCCCGGGCTGCGCCGACGGGGCCCGAGCGACAGGTACTGATGTCCAAGCGCCAGCGTCCACCGGGAGGCCGGACGGGGCGAGGCCCGGAAGGGGAGGAGGCTGGAGGCGAGGCCGGCGCATCCCCTCGGGGCAGGACTGGGGCTGAGCTGGGCCGGGAGCCCCGGACAAGTGCGTGTGGGTTCGTCTGGTCTCCGCGTCGGGATACTTGGGAGGTTGGCTTTAGGGATCGCGCTTTCGATTTATGCCTGAGGAGGCTCCCAGACGGCCTCCAGACCGGGCGCAACGGGCTTGTCTTCCCTGCTGTCAGAGTACCGCGGGACTGTGCAGGACAGCTAAATAGACCGCCTTGGCCCCACCCCTGTGAGGCTGTTTGGAAACCTCCAGTTTGTCCCAATAATCGTACATTTGCCCTGCTGCTGAGAACGTCCGGAACGTGTGACTAAGTTAGTGGAACATTTCTTTTTGTAAGATGATTAGTTTTTAGCAAGTTAGAAATTAACCATTCTGCTCATCATTCTTTGAGTTATTGCTTCTAACACCACCATCAATAAACACACACACACACACTTCTTCAAGGATGAGTGTATTCTAAGTCCAAGGATAGAAGGAAGGAAGACCAGGGTGAGTCTTGTGCATGTGTCCGTGCAGGCTGAACAGTCTGCTTCTGTGTGCATGATGAGAAGCAGAGTGCGGCAGAAACTAGTGAACTTATGGTCCATCCTTGTGCTGACTAGTTTTTATGTCATCTTGACGAAAGCTATAGTCATCTGAGAGGAGGGACCCGCCACTGAGGAAATGCCTCTTTATAGTACCTAGCTGCTTCCTGCTTCCAGGTTCCTGCCCTGCTTGAGTTCCTGCCCTGACTTCCTTTGATGATGACCAGTGGTGTTATTGAGATAAACCCTTTCCTCCCCAAGTTGCTTTTTGGTCATGGTGTTCCATCACATCGATAGAAACCCTAGCTAAGACAGAAATTGGATCCATAAGTGGAGCGTTGCTGTCACAGACCTGACTGTGTTATCTCGGGAGGCTTGTGAAAGGACTTCAAGCCTGGAAGATAAGAACACTAGGAGCAGGCAGACGATGGAGGCCTGGCTCGTGACGTTTCAGAGGGAGGCAAACTTGGCCTTTTGTGTGAAGAATCTATGGTGTCTGGTCAGGTGGAACTGAACAATCATCTGTGCTTAAGAAGAGGCTGGCATCACTAAGGTGATGTCTTCTGGGAAGTGTTTCCCCAGGGCCAGCGCACAGAAGCTGTGTTCCGGAAGTGGACGAGATCACCTCGTTCTGGATGCCAGGCTTGGGAGGGTAAGAGTCACTCAGGTGGTCCTGGTTTTGATGGCATGAAGGAGTCGTGGAGAGCAGCTGAGGCTTGGCACTGCGTGGCTGGGCTGCGGTCCCTGAAGAGAGCCCAGAAGAGGCTGTCCAAATCGGGGTTTCTAGTGCTATGATGAAACACCATGGCCAAAAAGCAATTTGGGAAGGAAAGGGTTTATTTGGCTTACACTTCCATGTTGCTTTTTTATCATCAAAGGAAATCAGGACAGGAACTCAAACAGCAGGAACCTAGAGGCAGGAGCCGCTGCAGAGGCCGTGGAGGGGCGCTGCTCAGCCTGCTTTCCTATAGAACCCAGCACCACCAGCCCAGGGATGGCGCCATCCACAATGGACTGGGCCCTCCCCCATCAGTCGCTTATTAAGAAAATGTCTTAGAGCCAGATCTTACGGATGCATTTTTTCAATAGAGGTTCCCTCCTTACAGATAACTCTAGTTTCTGTGTCAAGCTGATAGAAGACTAGCCAGCACAGAGTCTATTGGTGAAAACACAGTTTCAGCAAGAGACCCCAGCATTTTGGAGATGCCAGTACCATGTAGAAATGTCTACACTAGGACAGCAGCAGGAACAGGGTGATTCCAGCTGGAGCCTGGAAGACAAGCTTTGTGTGCTTGTAGACAGTGGAGCCAGAGAAGAGACTCAAGCCTTTTGGAGGAGCCCAGAAGATCATGAGTGGATTCCAGACACTGGACATTGGGTTATTTACACAGCTGGAGTTTGGTTTCACTTTGATTTGATTGTGACTGTGCCCTGGGTCTTTTTTTCTTGAAATAAGAAAGTAACTTACTTTTTATCTTATAGGAGCCTGCAGTTGAAAGACTTTGGATTTTGAAAGAGACTAAAATTTTTAAAGTGTTTGGGGTTTTGTTTTGTTTTTTTTTAATGCTTGTGGGACTTTTTAAGTTTTGAAAATGTTCTACATTGTGATGTCAATATTAGCGTGTGCTCTTGGGGGTGAATAAAAAAGGAAAGGTTGTAGCTTAACAGTGATGTGTTTGTGTGTTAAACTGACAAGAGGTCAGTTGTGCTGGCTAGTTTTGTGTCAACTTGACACAAGCTGTGGTGGTCTAAGAAGAGGGAACCTCAGCTGAGGAAATGCCCCTCTGAGGCTGAGCAGCAGACCAGCCTGTGGAGCATTTTCTTAACTAGTGATTGATGTGGGAGGGCCTATGGTCCTAGGAAGAGCAGGCTGAGCAAGCCATGGGGAGCAAGCCAGTGAGCAGCATTCTTCCCTGACCTCTGCATCAGTTCCTGCCTCCAGGTTCCCTCCGTGCTTGAGTTCCTGTCCTGACTTCCTTTGACATGAATAGTGATGTGGAAGTGTAAGCCAAATAAGCGCTTTCCTCCCCAACTTGCTGTTGGTCATGGTGTTTCATCTCAGCCATAGTAACTCTAACAATTCTTGTGTTTCAGAGTCTTGCTCATCCTTGCAAGTTCTGGACTCAGAATTTGGTACAAGCTGCTAACTTTACTGTGATTCCATTCTGGACCTGGCTGCAGTAGCCCCTGAGGGGAATAAAAAAAGAAATGATTGTGACTGTAGCATGAGAGTTCAAGCAGTTGGCTCGATACTGGAAAAATAAAGAATCCTGTCAGATTCATTCTCCTGTCTGTAGCAATGTTAGCCTCAAGAAAGAAGATGGCCAGTTCTTCACGCTCACAAGTCCTTCTAATGTTAAAGCCAGACAAGGTTCAAAATGGACCCTGCAGTGTTGAGAAGCAGACCCTCAATTCAAGACTCGTGCGTGACACCGAAACCTGTCGACAGAATTTTAGGAATTTCCCATACCCAGAGGTGGCAGGTCCCCGGAAGGCGCTCAGCCAGCTCCGAGAGCTCTGCCTGAAGTGGCTGAGACCTGAGGTTCACTCCAAGGAACAAATCCTGGAGTTGCTGGTGCTGGAGCAGTTCCTGACCATCCTGCCGGGGGAGGTTAGGACCTGGGTAAATTCTCAGTACCCAGAGAACAGCGAGGAGGCGGTGGCTCTGGTGGAGGATGTGACGCAGATTCTAGAGGAGGAAGGTGAGAATTGTACAGCAGGGAGGGGCAGAATCCCCGGGCAGTCAGAGAAGACACCTAGCACCTCTGAGAGCAGCACACCCCCCCCCCACCCGCCCCTTTCAAAGGAATTGAGGAGAATAAAGGTCAGTGAGTAATGGGCTTTAACATGAGGCCCATATCCTGCATCGTGTGCCCTTCCAGAGCACTCGGGACCACCATGTCCTGCAGAGGTTTGCGCCACGATGCTAATGAACTATTAGATTTATGGATTGGGTTTCACAAAAATATGCTTCCAAAATAGAAGTATCCAGAGAGCATCCGTGTAGTAAGACAACTCACAGCTTTGTGTCAGAGATTTAGAGAGCAGGAGATTTAGCCAATGGCGAAGTACTTGCCTTGCATGTACAAGGTTCAGGGTTCAATCCCAGCACCACCAAAAAAAAAAAAAAGCATAGCGGAGTCTGACTTCCTGTATAGTGCTGAAGGAAGCAGGCTTGTCTTTGAAGTCTGTGTTGATAGCATGGGCCTTTTCTCTGGCTCCGAAGCCTTAGTGAAGTCTTCCGTGTCCTTACCTCCCACGTTAAGAAAGTGGAGCCATCTGCCTGGTGAAGCGTGTCCTAGGTCACGCAAACGGACTAATCACCATTGTCTTCCCCAGCTCCTCAGAGTTCTGCCCTTCCCCAAGAAGTCCCAGAGGAAGACCCCAAACGCCCCTTCCAGGCAGGGTGGCTCAGCGACTTGGTGACCAACGTGAGTTTGACTTTTGCGATTTTAAAGTTGCTTCTTAGTGCCTGAGGGCATTTTTCCTGGAACTGTAACTACAAAGCCCTCGAAAGCCCCATCCAGAACCTCAGCCTCAGCTTCCCTCGCTGAACACATGTGCCTTCCTTGTCTTCCTCACTCTGACTTCAGTCAGCAGTATTGAGTGAAGGCTGAGAGGCTGGCACCACAGACAGAAGGGATCTAGGTCAGGGTTTCTGGTGCTGCTATTGAATCTCTGATTTTAGACAAGATTCTTAACTACCCTGGCCTAAGTTATTCAATGCCAGGAAATAGACTGCACCTCTTAGACTGCGGACACTAACTATGAGACACCTGTTTATCCTAGATTGTAGCAGGGGTTGCTAGTATTTTTCTTCATCAAAAAGTAAAGGTTGGGGTTGGAGAGATGGCTTAGGGGTTAAGAGCACTGGCTGCTCTTCCAGAGGATCCAGGTTCAATTCCCAGCACCCACCTGGCAACTGACAACTGTGTGTAACTCTAGTTTCAGGGGCTCTGACACCCTCATGCAGACATATGCAGGCAAAGCACCAATGAACTAAAAATAAATTTAAAAACTGTAAAAAAAAAAAAAAAAAAAAAAAAGGAAAGGTGATATAGTCTACGATTATCTGTTTTATTGGCAGTCCCGTTTTAGGGAATCACAGTTCAAGCAACATGAAGAGGATTTCCTGGGGAGTACCCTGAGGCTAGAAAGTGTCTGGCACTCAAACGTTATTTTCCCTTATAGATGATATGAACATATTTACTTGGAAAATCAGAAAATTAAGGGAAAACATGTTAGAAATTTAAAACATAGAAAATAACATGCAAAAATGTATCCCATGTTAAGATCATATGATAAAATGAGATAAAAGGGCTGGAGAGACGGCCCACTGGTTAAGAGCACTGGCTGCTTTTTCACAGAGCCAGATTCAATTCCCACGCCCACATGACAGCTCACAACTGCTTATAACTCCAGCTCCAAGGGATCTGACATCCTCACAGAGACATACATGCAGGCAAAACACAGTGCACATGGAGTAAAAATTTTACTGCTTTTTTTTTTTTTTTTCAGTTGGGCAGAGCTAAGGCATAGTGTGATGAGTTCAAGGCCAACCCAGGTTACACACTAAGCCCTTGACTCAAAAATATGTTATCTTTCTTAAAGTAACAACTGGAAAAGAAAAAAAAAAAAAAAGGAGCATGCCAGAGGAATGCAGAGCCTCGTGGAACACATCTGTAATCCTAGCACTAGGGAACCAGAAGCAGGTGGATCTCTATGAGTTCAAGTGGCCAACCCAGTCTATACGGTGGGTTCCAGGCCAGGCAGGGCTACATAGTGAGACATGTTTTTAACAAGAACAAAAATTGTCAGTAACCTTTCCAGTAAATATGTCTATAAATGCAACAGTTCAACAGGAATGAAAAAGCAATACATTCTACCGTATTTTTAAATGACCCTTTAAGGACCTTTGAAGGATGCTGTGGAGTCAGCCCTCCATCGGATGAGGGTTTTCGTACTTTGCTCAGTTGATTGGTTGGTTAAGACAAGGTATCTCCGTGTAGCTCAGGCTGGCTTGGGTCTTGGGCCCTCCTGTCTCAGCCTGCTGAATGCTGGGGTTACAAGTGTCGGCCACTGCACCCAGCAGGATGAGACTTAAGCTTCTGTGGCATCCGTAGGCACACACCCAGTGCCACCACCGTCTCCCTCCTCACTAGTTCTTCAACTGAGCGAAGTCATGTTTGATATTTTAGGAATCAATGACATTCAACGACGTGGCTGTGGACATCACGCAAGAGGACTGGGAACTCATGCGCCCCGTTCAGAAGGAACTGTATAAGACTGTGACGTTACAGAACTATTGGAACATGGTTTCTCTAGGTAAGGTCCACAACTCTTCTCCCCAGAGGTTTGACCCGGCAAGTCGGTATGTTCCAGATCCCCGTCCCCTTACTAAGCGTCAGGTTAGGCTCCTGGGGGATTTGACTGGAAACCCAGTCTAAGGGGGAAAAGTCCCTCCTTCAGGCACAAAAATGGTCATCTTCCACTGTTCCCCAAAAGAAAGGCTTAGTGGGTGGGTCCGTGTGCAGTGCGGCACTGCTGCTGTGCCCTGCCTCACACCTAGTTCTCCTATTAGGCCGTGTCCGAGAGCCACTGTCTCCCCACAGACACCCAGTAGATATCAGGTAATATGGCCACACCACTCCTTTTCTCGGGATAAACTCCTTGTGTTCCTCCTGACCAGGGCTGACCGTGTACAGGCCAACTGTGATTCCCATCTTGGAAGAGCCGTGGATGGTGATAAAAGAAATTGTAGAAGGTCCTAGTCCAGGTGAGAAGAGAAGCCAGCACACGACCTCACACTTACGAATCTGTGCCCTCGGGTGCTGGTGGTTGGTTTATAAGCGTGGCAAGGTGCCTCCACCGAGGAGTCCAGCTGGTCCAGAACCCGGAGCTGCCGGCATTGCTGCCTTACAGGAAGTCTTCGGGAAAAGCTGCTGAGCATTTCTAGGACTTTTTCAGGGTCTGCACATTGTAACCGTGAAGATCCCTAGATTCCAGCTCAGAACATCTCTGGGGTTTCACTGTGCCATTCTCACTTACACTAACACACTTACACTAATCTAAGTGTGTTAGTCAGGGCTCTCTAAAGGAATAGAGCTGATTGAACTGTATACCTGCATATGTACATATAGATGCGTAATAAGTCACATATACAATAAATGTGTATTTATAGATAACATAGATATGGGATTTATTAGAGTGGCTTATAGGCCATGGTCTCAGTGGTCCAATATTGGCTGTCTCCTGACAGAAAGGCCAAAGAATCCAGTAGTTAGTTGTTCAGTCCATGACGCTGGATGTGTCAGCATCCCAGTGTGGAACTGGAGTTCCAGAGGCTTCCTGTAGAGTTGCTGTATTGGAATCCTGAGGAATTTGGTTCTAATGCCAGCAAAGAAATGCCTCAGCAACTAGATAGCCGAACTTGTCAGTGAGAGAGAGAGAGCAAGCAGGCAAAAAGCAAAAGCTTCCTTCAGTGTCCTTTTATATGGATTACTACAAGAAGATGGCAGCTCAGATTTAGGATGGGTCTTTGCACTCCAGATGACCCAGTCAAGCCCCCACCCCCCATACAGGCCTGTGCCGGCTGCTCAGGGTTTGTTGATCTCAGATGTAATAAATTGACAGCCAAGATCAGCCGTCATAGTAAGCAAGTATAGGCGGCTGCAGAAACTTTCATTTCACACTCCCTTGGTATGTTAGATTTTTTTTTTTTTTTTTTTTTTTTTTTACTGTTTGCCAGCAGACCCCTTTGTCTGCGCACAGACACAGCATCTCACCTGCACACAACACTCGGTCCCTCTGTGTCTCCAGAAGCGGTGACTGCTGATTATGCCCATGGTCCACTGTTGTGTACAGATCTGCAAGATAAGCAGAAATCGGTCTAGACCTGGAGCAGCCTGCTGACCTCCAGGACGATACTCCTGGAGTTTTAAATAAGTGTTTGTATTTTCAAATTAAGATTCTGGTTTGATCCTGGAGACACTTGCCCCTGGAACTGTGCTTGTTTACAGGGAAGAGAGATGTCTCATATAGTTGGGATGAAAATCTTCTCAGGGAGTTGGCATGTAACTCACTGAGGGACACCGCTGTAGACATAGTTTTGAACTTTAACTTAATATGAGGTGTAAGGGGGGAGGGGTGCTTTTTAGCCTTTAGGCTGCATGTCCTCCCATTTTGCTGTGGAACAAAATAGCTTTCAGTGCTTTCTAAAACCAGTTATTCAGCCTCCATGTCAAAGTCTCTTAAGTGGGACCCAATCATTTCAACTCATTTCCAGGGTGACAGTGCTAGTCACTGTCTTCAAGAGACATGGGCTTCAAGAACCATTGTTTAAGGCTGCTGGATAATTGCGAGTCGAAGGCACGCCGTGGGATTACTCTGAGGATATTATGTGGTAGCCGGCATAGTGGCACACACCTATGTTACCAGCACTTGGAGGCAGAGGCAGGCGGGTCTCTGTGAGTTCAAGGCCAGCCTGGTCTACAGAGTGACATCCAGCACACCCAAGGCTACATAGAGAGACTATGGCTCAAAAGAAAAAAAGAACATTATTGTTATTATTATTTGGGATTGTACATATATATCAGAAGAGAAAATAATAGTGCAGTATACTTACTTTATGAGACCATCCTATGTATAAATTACTCCATGTACCCCAGGTCTCTCTTAACACTGTCCCCTCCCTCCTCTGTATACTTTATAGCATGCTGGCTAGAAAGTAGCCTCTCCGTTTCCAGTGACTTGTCGCCTCCTTTTCTAAGCATTCACTTTCCTTTCCTAAACTTTAAGGACCATAAAATGAAGTTATCAGAGCTATAATCTTTAGATATTATTTTATTCATGTGTATTATTTTGTTTCCTTTTTTAAACAGAGTGAGAGTTGTAATATTTGTTTTTATTTCAGAATGGGAAACTAAAGTTCAAGCACATATTCCTTTGAAGGATCCTCCTAAACTGAAGCAGGATGGAACCCAGACCATCAAATTGGAAGAGCCCTGTGACTACGATGACAGCTTAGAGATGCTGCCAGTATATGCCTTCGGGAAGATTCATATGGGTGAAGAGGATTTTAGTTTGAAGTCAGAGCTTTCAGAAGAAGACTCTACAGAAGACTATCTTAGTAAATATGATATATATGGAAATAATTTTGAAAAGCACACGAACCTAATTGTACAGTTTGATACCCATTCAGATAATAAAACTTCTCTGTATAATGAAAGCAAGCCAACATTCAGGAGTGTGTCCTCTGGTGTTGTTGTTCATGGGAAAATACGTCCTGGAGATAAGCCTTATTCATGTAATGTCTGTGGAAGAAAATTTAGGAAATACCCATCACTCCTGGCACACCGAAATAACCATGCCAAAGAGAAAGCTTACGAATGTGAAGAATGTGGGAAAGAATTTAAGCATATCTCATCCCTCATTGCACATCAGAGAATGCACACTGGAGAAAAACCATACGAGTGCCACCAGTGTGGGAAAGCCTTCAGCCAGCGTGCACACCTCACCATACACCAGAGAATCCATACTGGAGAAAAGCCCTACAAGTGTGACGATTGTGGAAAAGACTTTAGTCAGAGGGCACATCTTACCATACATCAAAGGACACATACTGGAGAGAAACCATATAAATGTCTGGAATGCAGTAAAACCTTTAGCCATAGTTCATCGCTGATTAATCATCAGAGAGTTCATACTGGAGAAAAACCTTATATATGCAATGAGTGTGGGAAAACCTTCAGCCAGAGTACACACCTTCTCCAACATCAAAAAATCCATACTGGGAAAAAACCATATAAGTGCAACGAGTGTTGGAAAGTGTTCAGCCAAAGCACTTACCTTATTCGACATCAGAGAATCCATTCTGGAGAGAAGTGCTATAAATGCAACGAATGTGGGAAGGCCTTTGCCCATTCCTCAACTCTTATACAACATCAGACCACTCACACCGGCGAGAAATCCTACGTCTGCAACGTGTGTGGGAAGGCCTTCAGCCAGAGTGCTAACCTGACTCAGCATCACAGAACACACACGGGAGAGAAGCCGTACAAATGCAGCGTGTGTGGGAAGGCTTTCAGCCAGAGCGTGCACCTCACCCAGCACCAGAGGATCCACAATGGGGAAAAGCCCTTTAAGTGCAACACGTGCGGGAAAGCATACAGACAGGGCGCAAACCTGACTCAGCACCAGAGGGTTCACACCGGGGAGAAGCCCTACAAGTGTAACCAGTGTGGGAAAGCTTTCATTTACTCCTCATCGCTCAACCAGCATCGAAGAACTCACACCGGAGAGAGGCCCTATAAATGTAGTCACTGTAACAAAGATTTTAGCCAGAGGACATGCCTGATTCAGCACCAGAGGATTCACACGGGGGAGAAGCCCTACGCGTGCCGCATCTGTGGGAAAAGCTTCACACAGAGTACAAACCTTATTCAACATCAGCGCGTGCACACGGGTGCCCGACACCGCAATTAGCAGACAAGGGAGACTTGGTTTACGCTTTAAAACCTGATGGCTTAAATTTCATTTTGTGTGCCATGTCAAAAGACCCAAAAGGAATCTGAAGCAGTGCAATAGCTAGATGCTGCAGTATCGGAAGTACCAGAGTTAGTACAATGGCTCTCGCCCATTTAGATTTAGTGTGAAACCTAAAAGCTCCGTCAACTATTTAGCTTTTATCTGATATCACTTGAAGTCATTCCAGAAAGAAATACTATGAGAGGATATTTTAAAACCTGTGACTCATCAACTCTTAGTAAATTTCAAGTGTGTTTTATTGAGGCCTTATGAATATAACCTGGGAGAGCATCCGGCAAGTAGATCTCACACTAGAGAGTAACCCTGACATCATAGGAAAGAAGATCGATGCTTCGGGCCTTTGCTTCATCCTAGCTTTGAAGCCTTAAGATAACCAAAAGGTCCCTCCCATTTTCTCGCTCCCTCTGTTCCCATTACAACTGAAGCCAGTAAGCTTGAGGAGAAGAAAGACCTGGAAGGATCTTAAACTGTGACCACTATTAACTACACTTCCTCCGGGAAGAGAAGGCAGTCTGATAAGATAGAGGGTCATTGCACACAAAACCCCAGCCATGTATAAACTCAGACACAGATTAAACACCCCAAGCCTAAAGTCATCTTTAGCCCAACAGTATTTTTAGTTTCACTTGGTTTTGACATCCAGTATTACCCTGAAGGAGAAAAAGACTGTTCCCATTTTTTTTCTACCTGGCTTTTAAATTGACAAGTTTTCTCATGGCTCTTACTGTAGCAAAGCCATTTCTTCCATTGAAACACATTTCTTGAGAGCCTACTGTGCTCAAGACACAGACTTCTTGATTGAACCCTTTCGGTTAACAAAGATCTTTAGAGTAAAGAAAAGGTAAGGACATGTTCCTAACTACTTTGTCACAGAGCAAGCACAATCCTACCTAAAAGCCATGTTGAGTGAGCAATGGACATGGCTAGATATGTTAGAATAAGTAATGGAAAATAGGTTTGAGGCCAGCGCAGAGGTGGCAAGAGAAAACAAGGGTGGAAAGGAGTACGGAGGGAGGTGTGCAAAAAGCTGATGTATAGGAAGTATAATTGGACCCGCTTTGCCTAAGGAAATAATAGTGGTAAAACAGGAAATGTACCATATTTATAAGAAGCTAAAAAGGAAATTAATTTCAGGAATAATTAGAAGCCTAGTACTCCTTCACACATGGAAGTAAGATAGAAATTACACTTAATGTACTAGAAAAACTTTTTATTGGAAAAAGCCTTGGCACAGAGACCATTGTTAATTAGTAATCATTAAACAATAACTGAGTTTATGGGTCTTAAACAGCATAAAAGGAAGACTAGCAGGAACCAAATTTTTAAGTTACTGTTGTACTTACCGTCATAGTGTCATGCTCTCAGAACGTACAGCTGAGCTTCATCTCGCTTGTTCTTGTTTCTCCAGTGCCTTGCATATGATCAATATATGTTGGTTGAATCGATGAGTAAATTATATAAATTAGAGCTGAGTAGTAAGGTAGAATCGCCTGGATGGAGAGAAAATTGGTGAGACTGAAAATAATGTCTGTGTCTATTTATCTCATGTTTAGCAAAAACTGTTTGCTTAAGAATGGAGAATCAGAAGTTGAGGCCATCATTGCCCAGTGAAAGCTCCCTTAACCGCCTGAGCAGAAACAAGCTCTTGCACCATATATCCCTAAGCTCATATCGACAACAGAGCATCTCTAGACACCACAGGGGGATTGAAGAAAAGGTTGAGGCACTGGCATTCTAAAGCTATCTTTGTGGGAGTGTTTCCTTAATGAAACTGTCACTTTCTCCTTTCCTGACATTAATTACCCTTGACTTCATAGTATTCACAAAATACCAGTTAAAAAAATTCTCAGATTATGCTTACTCCACAGTTATGTTAAGGATAACAAATGTGTTTGCTAGATGATTTTGATGTTGCTTCCTGCCTTTCATAACGCTTTTTCCACTAGGATGAGTGTGGTGTGGCACAGGCCATAGGGCAGTACTTTGTGTTTCCTGCCTTTGTGTATTTTATGTAAATAATGCATTTATAAAGTCTTCCACTGGTACACAGAGGCAAGTAAGGCTCCTATAAAAAATATAGAGAGAATAATAGTACAGAATACTGTTTTTATGTAGGTTTCCCTCATTTTAAAGTTGTCCTTCAAGAGGTTTTTAGCAAGTATTTCCTACAACTTTTTATCAGGAACATTGCTAAATATGTAAGAGTTTAGAAATCATCCTGTCAACCGTACCTACCACCTAAATTTTAAAGTTAATATTTTGCCATATTGAAGAGTAAAGACATTTCACCTTCAAATAATCTCATAAAATTAGGTCATCCACGTAGCTACACTACCTCAAAGAAAATGGGCAGTCCTTTCTCACATCTAGCACCTAGGCCATTTTCTGATTTCCCCTGTTGAGCCACTCAGTTTCTGCACACCTTTTATTTTGTCTGTGTCTTCTACCTAAACAGTCCCTCTTGGTTTTCCTTTGTTTTCAGGGTGTGCTGTTAGTTAGTACATGGCTTGCGTGTGATACAGTATATGTCCTGAAGCTTCTATAAATTAGGAGTTGAGGCCAAAGGCTTAACTGAGCTCAGGTTAAACATCTTTAACCGAAGCATTTCACAGCTGTGTTTCCTCCTGCATTGCCAGAACTCACTGTCAGGCCAACACATGGCTGATGACGTGACATTTCACGGTTGAGGTGGTACCACCACACTGTCCCAGTGTAATTCTTCCGGTCATGGTTAACTGTCTGTGAACTGACACTTCGGCAGTGTGGCTGTCCTCTTTACCAACGTTTTTGTACACAGTCATATTGTATTTAACGGTAATCTTTGCCTGAGTCAGTCTTTTCATCAAGGTCTACAAGACAGGTTATTTTCCTATTGCTCTTTCCACATTAGCTGAAAATGCATTAGAAGCAAGTTTTGCTCAGCTTTTTCACTGACTGAGCGGTTTGGGAGTCTTCTGTGTTGACGACAGCTGAGTCAAGTTAGTCCGTTACAGCCCCTGTTTCTGTTCACCCGTCTGGCGTTGCCTCTCTAGTCTCTGGGTGCGGGCACTTTCCTGCCTTCCAGCCTGTGATATCTCAAGGCATCCTACATTTCCACCGCCCCAAACTTGGATGGAAACAGCTCTGCTGAAACTCTTGGCTCCTTTTTATCAGTACCTTTTTTTAGAAACAAGATCTGGGCACTAACACACTCCTCGAAACTGGAGTGGCATTAGCAAGCGTTTCCAACCAACCTTATTTATCTTGCCTCGGTTCCTCAGTTATACAGTGTGTAAGTAGGTAATGGGGAATTACAAACGGGGTATCGGGACAAACCGACAGGTCTCACTAAGCATCAAAGCAAATCGAAGAACAGTCGTGTGCACTGAAAGGAGCAGATGTGACCGTGAAAGGCCTGGAGCAAGGTCACCGGGGGAATGGAGCATGTCAGATAATCTGGTAGTGGGCTACATGCAGGGCAGTTTTGAAAGAAGCGCGTGCGTGCTCACTGCCACATTTTCTGTTGCATCTTAATCACTTCATAAGCTAGTAACACCTTCTGTCGATTTTATTTGTGGTGCTGGTTTGAACTTAGGGCCTCACAGGTTAAGCTGACGCTCTACCACTGAGCTACGCCTACCGTACTTTTTGTGTGTGATACATATATATACACATGTACGTGGAGATGTTCATATGTACACGTGGGTGCGAAAGCCACAGGTCAGTAATGGATGTTTTCCTCAATTGTCCTCCACCTTATTTTTTTTATTCACTTTTTTTTTATTTTATGTATATGGATGTTTTGCTTGCTTGTCCATCTGTGCACAGTATGCATTCAGCCTTGTAGGGGCCATGGAATTACAGATAGTTGTCAGTCACTACGTGGGTTCTGGGAATTGAACCCTGGTCCTCTGGTAGAGTGGCCAGTGCTCTTAACCGCTAAGCTATCTCTCCAGCCCTCTACCTTCTGTATTGAGACTGGGTCTTTTCACTGAACCTGAAGCTCGTAGATTCTACTCAACTGGCTGAACGATAAGCCCCGTATTCATCTGTCTTTAACTCCTCAGTACCACATGCTAGCACATCTGGCTTTTCCATGTATGCCGGGGATTTGAACTCAGGCCCTCGTGGCTACTCAGCAGGCACTCTACCAGTGGCTATCTCTCCAGCCCCTGCATCACATTTCTTAAGCTAGCTCTCTGAGGATCTGTTGAGTGCAAACCTAAGTAGTGTTTTATCTGTTTGAGACAGGGTCTCGCTGTGTAGCCCAGACTGGAACTCATCCTCCTGCCTCAGCCTCCACGGGGCTAAAATTATTGCATGTAGCACCCATAGGCTTAGCAATAGCTTTGGTTTTGTTGGACTAAGTCTTAGTACTTAAACCTTTATGGTGTAATGATTTGTTTTTGTTTGTTCTGTGTCCGCTCCAGGCATAAGCCTATAGGTGGAATTTGCACCCTCCAGCTTGTTCTTGAGGGCTCTGTATTTCACCGTATTTGTCCCGTTGAGCCCTAGAACCATTAAAAGTACCAAGCATGTGCACGTTGGTGATCTATATATAAAGTGTGTGGGAGGGGACAGTGAGTCCATGGTGTTGAAGTGTCCTTTATGGGTTGGTCAACTTTATCTTGTGTCACATTGACCTAACTACCCAGACAGAACTTTCTTTCTAGGATAGAATATCAACCATACAATCTATGATATGAAGCACCTTTCAATTAAAAAACATTCACACATACGTGAATACACACTCATTTCCTCTTGGACTATATAGCATTTCCCAAAGTTGAAACAGGTACCCCAGTGCCCAAAGGAGCACTAAAAGAGGACACTTTCTACTACATTATACGGTGAAGGAAAGACCAGTGAAATCTTGCGGAAACTAGAAACCAAAAAGCAGAGACCCAACCCTGCCTGAGGCCTAGCTGCAGAGACAGCGACCAGCCATTTCTTCCCTCCCAGAGTGGAGACAACTGTAGAGCACTGGGAAGGGGGAAGCCATCAGGCCTGCCTCGAGGTGCTCCATGCTGACACGCAACGCCTGACCTGTTCTGCCCACTTGTAGGGAGGCAGCCGCGATGTTTGCTCCTTTTGGCACCATTCCCTGAGCTGCCAGAAGATCTGGGCAGAGCCTTGTTCCACTTCCCTGTCACAATCTGGCAAACTGCTGGTGGATGGCAGCCTAGGCGAAAATGACTTCTACATTTTAAATAGTTGAAGGGGAAAAAAATAACTCGACATCAGAGAAGTCTGTGAAGCTGGACTATGGACTGGAGGCCAGCCAGGTCGCCTCAGGCCAGCCAGGGCTACCTAGTGAGACCATGGAGAGAGAGGGGAGGAACGTCAGTGTCAGTGCTTGGAACACAATCACACCCGTTTGTTTAACTAGTACCTGAGCCATATCCTAAAGAGACCACAGAGCTGAATGTGTACTGTCTAGCTCCTCACACGCCTTCACCAACGGTCTACACGACGGGGTGGCTATTTTATTAGTCAAACCAGCCTACAGAGTGGTGAAAGGGACAACACTCCTGGGGGACAAGAAAGGAGATGGTGTCAGGAAATGAAAATCAGGAGAGCAGGGAAGGGAGAAGTGCCCAGGAACGCGGCCTGAAGCTCAGGTGAAGGCCACAGGTGGCAGAGCTCTGGGCGAGCAATCCCACTGGCAGGCGGTACTGAGTCGGAGATGCTGCCTGCTGGGAAAGGGGCCGAGGGCAGGAGTGGGCTTCCCCTCCGCGAGCGGCCGCGGCCAACCCTGTCTGCCAGCCTTGCAAAAGTTTACTGCGGGCTCAGGCTTCACTGTGTGGGCTTTTAGGGTCCTTTCTTCCAACAGTCCTTCGAAGAAGTCTGCAAGGAGGCGAGCCCACGGCCGACTCTCCAGCCGAGTCCCCGCCCCCCGCCCCTGGAGGCCGCCTGCTGTCGGACACTGGAGGATGACAACCAACCCCACCCCACCCCCCGCAAAGTCCCTCAAAAGTCTGAGCAGGAGACTGCCCTTTCCCAGCCAGGTAGCAGGCAGGCGATGGCCGAGGCCGGGGAAAGACCCGGGCCACCCAGCCCCGAGCTGCAAGGGCTGCCGGGACACTGGTGGCCGAGGACGGAGTTCTGGGAAATGTGGTCCGCTGTCCGGAGCCCTCTCCCTTTCGCCCTCAGGAGAGGCGCAGGTCCGGGGGGTGGGGGACCGGGTGCCCACTTTAGTTAGTGCGGACCACATGCTTAATTGCAGACAGTAGGCACAAGCCTATAATCCCAGCATTTGGGAGGCCGGGGCAGGAGGGATTGCCGGGAGTTCAAGACCAACCAAGGAGTGAGGCCCCTTCTCAGAAGTCTGGGAGATGGCTCAGTTTGATTCCCAGCCCCTACACAGTGACTCACAACTACCTGGAATTGTAGTTCCAGGGCATCCAACGCCCTCGTCTGGCCTCCGTTGGGCACACGAGGTGAACAGCAACATGCAGACAAAACAATTAAACACGTAGACATAAAATAAATAAATAAAAGTTACGGGAGATGGCTGAGCGGTAAAGCCCTTGCAGCCCGTGCTACGGACCAGCGTTCAAGTCCCCAGTACCCACGTAAGTGCCAAGTGGAGCTGGCCAGTGGAGACAGGAGAGACAGCTACCCAGACTACCCTTCAACCCGCTGTGGCTTAGGTTGAGAGGAAGTCCTCACCGGCCTGGCCGAACAGTCACACCGGCAGAGCTAGCAAAGGAGCCCCACTCACAGGAACGGAGGTCCCCTTGATTAGTGTCCGGGTGATGAGGTAACAGTGGCTACGGCCATCTAGTCCCTCTCCCCTCACAAGACTAAAGCTGCATTCCCCGTAACCTCAAAAGGAACCCAGAACCACGCCTCTGGACTAACCTTTGAAGTTCTCATATTAGCCAGGCACTGTGATATAAGCCTTTAATCCTAGCACTTGGTAGGCAGACGCCAGTCTATGTCTGTAAGTGCGAGGACAGCCTGGTCTACATAGCAAGTTCCAGGACAGCCAGAGCCACAAAATAATACTTTTTTTTTTTTCTTTTTTTTTTTTTTTTTTTTTTTTTCTCGAGCTTCTGCCAGCTACACTTTTCTAGAGGCAGGCATGCATTTGTTTTTGTTATTCGGAAGCCCATACCAACAACATTTCATCTGTAATCATTTCAGAATAAATTTCTTAGGGTTTCTCCGTTTAGGACTGGCTATCCAGGACTCCCTTTGTAGACAGGCTGGCACTGAATGCGTAGAGGTCCGCCTGCCTCTGCCTCCAGAGTGCTGGGATTAAAGGCTATGTTATCATATCTTAGTTGCATCTTTTAAAGTTAGAAATAAATTCTAGTATTAGGAATGTAGCTCAGTTACGAGGGTACTTACCTAGCGTGAAGCAAGCTCTGGCCATGATTCCTAGTAGACACCAGTAATCTCATAATTCCAGATGGTGGAGTGAGGAGAATCAGAAGTTCAAAGTCAGGCAGAGGCCAGCCTGGAGTGTGTGTGTGTGTGTGTATACATAAGTTATATAGAGAAATATATATGAGTAATTTCCCAGCTTGATTTTTTTATGTTGCTTTGATTTTTTTGCAGTTTATTTGACTCTGAATTCAAATAAGTCCCACACTTTGAAAAGATAATTGCTATGTCACTTAAGTCTTTGTAAGACCTAACTTTTATTTCTGTTTTATTTCTTTTGGTATTTTTCTCAGGCAGCAAGATTCGGTTTTCTTTTGTTTGGAGCACTCTTTTACATGATACTTGTTTGTTTTGACACAGTTATTTGCCACTGAGAGAAGAGACTTGATCCTTTTTTTTTTTTTAATTTTTTAATACCTAGCCAGATATTTGTGTTCTTTCAGAAAGCATGGGATGCCTCTTCTCGTGACGCTGTCAGAAGGACAGCTTCAAGCTCGCACCCTCAGCTGCCTATGGAGGTCCCTTAATCTTTTTAGGGACATGGACTCAGGCCATGGACTCAGGATTCATGGCTTTGACACAGAAGAGAATTCCAGGCGTAGCCAGTCTGAAGCAACGTTGGAGGTTTTATTAAAGATGTTAAGGAACAAAGGCACTCTGGAATAGAGTAAGAGCACACCCAAAAGTATGGGTGTGGACTTCTCTCAAGAGAGTCACAGAAAGCAACCCAAACATGGCCTCCCCCAGGGTGAGTCACAGACAGGAAGTCAGCACAGGTGTAGGTTCCCAGATCTGCAGTTGTCTTAGCATTAACTTCATGTACCCATTCAGTAGCGCTCAAGTGACCACTCAGAAGCCACTATGGCTGCACGGGGTTTCTGATGTCATCTTAGAAACTTGCAGGTTCATGGATGGGAAGGGAGAAAAGTCGTTCTTGATGTGGAAATTCTTGCCTTGAGCTGGCAAGAGACTCCAACCTGATCCCTGGGGAAGGAGCCCATCTCCCCTTCTCTGTCCGCCTTAATGAAAGCAACCACTGATAGCCATCACCTAGGCCTGGTCATCAAGACCACTAACAATCGGCTTCAGTTTGTTTGGAGGCTATAAATTCTTTTTGTTTGTTTTGGTTTTATTGTTATTTTGGGAAGGTTAGGTTTTTTGTTTTGGTTTTGGTTTTAATGTTGTTTTGGTTTGTGTTTTTTGTTTTGTTTGTTTTGTTTTTTCAGGGTTTTTTTGGGGGGTGGGTCTTTGAGACAGGGTTTCTCTGTGTAGCCTTGGCTGTCCTGGAACTCACTTTATAGACCAGGCTGGCCTCGAACTCACAGAGACCCACCTGCCTCTGCCTCCCAAGTGCTGGGATTAAAGGTTGGCTCTAAATTCTTATTTATATCAATATAGCTAGCCATTTATATTATCAAGCAATACATTTTTAAAATTCACTGACCAACCATAACACCAACAACATTATTTAAAAGTTAAAATAGAACCAGCAAGACCTCAGAAGATAAAGGTGCTTGCCACCAGACCTGACAACCGGAGTCCAATCCCTGGAACCCACATTGTACAAGAAGAGAACTGACTTCTCCAAGTTCTCTTCTGACATCCACACACATGCCATGGCCCACACTCACAAACACCGAGAGATAGGTAGATACATACATACATATATACACACATACATACATACATAAATGTAATTCTTAAGCATTTTATAAGTTTTTTGAGAAATTTGTACAATATGTTTTGATCATATTCATCCTCCCTCCCCCAGCTCCTCCCAGATCTACCCACCTCCCCACCCACCCAACTTTGTGTCTTGATTTCTCACCCATCAAGACCACTTTGTGCTGCCATAGATTCCTGGCTGTGTGGCTTTCCACCAGAGAGCGGTCAACCAACCAGGGACTTTCCCTGTCCTGGCAGCTAGCAGTGTCAAGAGCCCCTCAGCTGAGGGTGGGATTTGGTCTGGCTTGAGCCTGCCCAGCGCTTACGCACACTACCTCACCACTATGAGCTCCTGTATGTGTGCCTTGTTGTACCTGGAGGACACATGTCCTTGTATTCACCCACTGCCCCCGGTTCTCGTAGTGTCTGCACCCATCCCTCCTCAAGGAGAGGGTGTGCTATTGATGTCCCGTGGATTCCGCGGTCACTTGGCTGCTGCACCCTGGCCAGCTGTGGATCTGCTGGGCTAATCACCGTCTACCACAAATAGGGCCACTAGCCTCAGGGTGTAAGGATAACTCACTGGGAGCCACTTTACTACTATTCCCAGTTAGCAAAGATTAGAGCAGGGTCTCCCCTAGGGCTTACGACCTGTCTAGCCATAGGCTCTTAGCCCAAGGTTGGTGCCAGGTTCGGCTTTGGCTCTGTGGGGCAGGACTAAAGTCAATCAGAAAGTGGCTCTTCCCACGATCTCCAAGTCATCACTGCACCAGGAGGCACCAGGCCAGTCCTCACTGCATCTCAGACGATTCTCATCCGGGTAAGACTGATGACTTTTCTCCCCCCACAGCATGTATAGTGCCTTCCAATACCGTGAAAGCTCACTGGGAGGGACGGAGTTTCCAGGTCAATACCAGCCTGATATCTCCATGTTCTGTGACTCAAGTACGTGATATGTGCTCACATGAGCACACACAACACACTAAGTTAATTTATTTTAAAACTTGAAGTTAAAAACTTTTCAAAACTATTTCTGTGCTTAGAGAATCCTACAGCATAAACAGACACTGACTCAAACACTTTGGCTTAGACCTATGAATTGCATGGTTTTAACATACATACAAAGTTTTCAGTTCTGGTTTTTATAAACATGGTTTAATTATACCAAAGACTGAATGTCTTCCTACCATTGTTCCTCAATATGAATAAAATTAGTGTATCTTTGGCTTGAGTGTGCTAAAATATTTGATTTCTTTGTTTGTTTGTTTGTTTGTTTTGTTTTTTAGATAGGGTTTCTTTGTGTAGCCTTGGCTGTCCTGGAACTTGCTTTGTAGACCAGGCAAGCCTCGAACTCACAGAGATCCACCTGCCTCTGCCTCCCTAGTGCTGAGATTAAAGGTGTGCACCACCACCACCTGGCAAAATATTTGATTTTTTAAGTCCCTGTTGACATCTTCTTTCTTTAGCTGTAATAAAATACCCTGGTAAAAGCAACATAATGGAGAAAAAGGTTTTCACTAATATATATATATATATATATATATATATATATATATATATATATCCAAGTGCTGGAGGTACACTGGGGATTGAATTGAGAATTTCGTGCATGCTGACTAAGCACTTTAATTCTAAGGAAAAGTGATGGGGAGAGAGGGTTACTTAGGGATCTCGAGATAGGCAAAGTCATCCTGCATTACCTGTGAGTGCTACGTGGAATCACAAACGCCTTGGAAGAGACAAACAGAGGACCATTTAATAGAAGAAAAGGTAACGGAACCCTGAGACCAAAAGAGCCACAGCCGAACAGCCGCCACCGAAATGGAAGGGACGGGTCTGGATTTTACCACTAGAGGGAGCAACGGCTCTGACATCTTGCGGTCTAGCCAGGGAAACTGCCAAAGGACTTCAATGCCGAGGTCCAGTTCTCTTCCTCTCCTGTAGCTATTGTCAACTTTCAGGATCTAGTCCGCGTATCTTAACAGAAGGAAGTACAGACACGCAGTCATTTTCTTGCGCTGTCTCTTGCATAACAAGTCCCACAGGGTAGGCAGGTCTCTCCACCTTGCTTTTTTGTTTGTTTTGTTTTTGTTTTTTCCTCCTAGCAGGACACCCTAAAGATAAAAGCAGAAGTGCCACAGCGACATGGTCTGGCATGCCTAAACTTTCTGAATGACTCAGCACCGTACTGATTGGTAAAATTAGTGGTAATACAGAAGAAACGCGGCAAAATTTCGGAAACGACGTAGTTCAGGCCCAGGTACGGAGCCTGTAGCAGTGTTCATCGCTGCTTCAGCAATAAAGTTGAAGAACTGGGCGGCGTGAGAGCAACTACGGGAGGGGAGCGTGGGGCTAAGACGATCTGCACCCCTCACAGCTGCGAATCAATCGTGGGCGAGGAATTTGAAAAGACGAAGATGCTATGGAAGAAAAAGAAAGGAAAAAGTCCTTAAAACTGGGGCTGGAGAGATGGTTCTACAGTTACTAGAGTGTGCCGCTCTTGCAGCGGCCCAAATTTGGTCCTGTCAGCTCACTCACCCCACACTCAATGCAAGAGAATGTCCTAAAATGAGACATTTTCATCTTATTGTGTAACAAAGACAGACAATAAATCTATCGCTTAGCTTTTAAAAATCATATTGTTTCTCATTCTGTGTGTCTCTGTGTGTGAGCATGTGCCCGCCCATACATGCGAGTGGCCGTGTACCTCCGTGTGTGTTTGAGACAGTGTCTCACTGTATAGCCCAGGCTAGCCTTCTCCTTCATTTGACAAGTGCAAATTTCTCCCTGTTTAGAACTACTGTAATGTATTTACTGTAATGCAGTCAACTAATTCTTTGGCTATAAGCAACTGGAGAATTGCCAATAGGAAGCAACAAAGGAAAGAACAGAAAGCAGGGGAGGAGAGACAATAGGAAGGAAACTAACAAGAAGGTGGATTTGAACTGAAACGCACCTGTAATCACCTCACATACACGTATATCCCTTCAAGAGTTTCCAACCCACCATTTTACCTGGAAGTCCAGGTGTATTTCTTGCACACAGATTTTTAAAAATCGGTATAATGCAAGCTGTGGAGGTTCTACAGTCGGTCAAAAGGTCCTCCCTGCGGATGGCAGTCTTCCCACTTCAGCCTTCTAAGTGTGTGGACTACGCAGTGAAATGAGTGAAGCCAAAAGCAAGAAAGCAGACAAGATTACATTTACTGATCTCTACTTCTGCAAGAGACAAGGGCCTTAAATGAACCTGTTAAGACAGATGGGATCTCCCTGGAGAAGCAGGCAGGAGCTGCTGGGAACCCTCACTGGGTCCAAGCCACGCTGATCCGGCCAGGGCCGTAGAAAGTTCTGGAGAAGCCCTTCCCACACGCTAGCCCTGCTACAACAGGGCTAGACAGGCCAGGACTCCCAGCCTAACTGAGGTGACCCTGCGGGCTCAGCTGAGCCTCGTGGGGACCACTGGGCAAACACCCATTCCCCACACACCAGCACCACAGGACACCGCTGTCATTAGGGCCAAGGGCTCCCGGCACGGCACCAAGCCCAGCATAGCGCCATATCCTGGAGCTGCGGTTGCTCCCATGAGCAATATTCCACTCTGGGAATAGCATAGAAAAGGTATTAACACCAATGCTCCTCAACCTGCTCCACACACTAAGAAAGAAAGGGATACTACTGTCTTAGCTAAGCTTTTTGTTGCTGTGAAGAAACGCCATGGCCATGACAGCCATATAAAGGAAAACAGTTTCAGAAGTTTGGTTCATCATCACCAGGTCAGGAAGCATGGCGGTGCGCAGGCAGATGAGAGAGTTCTACATCTTGATCCACAGGCCGCAGAAGGAGACTGTGTGCCATACTGGGAACAGCTTGAGCAACAGGAGCTGTAACCGCTGAGCCGCCTCTCCAGCCCTCACTGCTTAGTTTTTCTGAGGTAGCTGATAGTCTGGATATTAATCTTTTGTGGAATGTGTGGCCAGCAGAGTGCTCTCCCACTGTAGGCTGTGTCTTCATTCGATTACCAGTTTCCTTTGCAATATAGAATCTGTTTAACTTTACGAGGTTCCATTCATCAGCTGTTGACCTTATTTCTCAAGTGACTGCAGTCCTGTTCAGACTGCCCCTGCCTATGCCGACATCTTTTTACTTTCTTCTTCTTCACTCTTCTACATGTAGACCCCAGGTTTCCCAGCACCCCTTAAGAGTGCACTTCTCCAGTGAGCATTTGAACAAATTCAGGTGGCTGCAGCTGCATGAGCTCTTGTGGAGGACCTGGGCTTCGCTCCCAGCGCTGGGCAACTCAGAGGCCCTTGTACCTCCAGGAGACCTGATGCTCTCTGACCTCTGCAGGAAACATCGCTCACCTGCACAAACCCACACATAGATACACACACATACATATAGTTAGAATTTTTTCAAAGCTAAAAAAATAAAAGGAAAACTAAACAACAAGGAAACAAACAGCCCAGTATACAAAGAGTTCTCAGAAGATCTATAAATGACCAGTACATATATATACATATGTATTAATATTAATGTTCAATATATATTAATATACATATTAATGTTCAACATCCATAGCTATCAGGGAGACTCAAATTGAAATTATTTTGAAATTCTGTTTCACCACTGTGAGAATGCCTATCACCAAGAAAACAAACAACAACAATGTTAGCAAGGACGCACAGGGGGAAAAGCCTTTATCTTGATAGGGCAGCGTAGCCACAAGAAACTAAAACTACTGTGTGACCCAGCTATTATACCCCTGGACATTTACTCACAGGACTCTGTGTTCTCCTGTGGAGACACTAGTTTATTGCTGCTCTATTCACAATAGCAAGGAAATGAAATCAGCCCGGGTGTTCATCAACAGATGAAGGGATAATGGACAATGGAATTTTATTTAGCCATAAATAAAAATAAAATTTATGAAACTTACAGTGAAACTCATGGACCACAGGATATTATATTCAGTGAGATAACCTAGAAAGACAAATGTCATACGTTCTCATATGCAAGCCCAGCTTCTCATTTTTACGTGTGTGAGCATGAGTGTGTGTAGGGGCTAGAATATCAGAAAGGTGTTTATGAGGGGGGAAATAGGTTTCTGAGGTGCTGATAGAACAAATCACCTGAAAGTGGGAGGGACAGTAGTAGGAGTAGGAAGGGTGAGGGTGAAGGCCAACCAAAGCTCAGTATATGTGCGGAAAAGCAATAAGGAAATGCTATCTTTTAAGATAATTAAAAAATAAAATTAAAGATATTTGAACACAGGTACCACACACGAATGGATAATGCCACTCCTGGAAGCCATAAGGTTATTTAAATAAAAATCTCAGGCCTTTTAGCGATATGGCCAGAGAGGTTCCTAAGGTCCCCAGACAACATAGGCTATTGTCATTGCTGCTGGTCAACCACTAAAATTAGATGGTAAAAGTTCGTTGCTGAAGATACCACGTGCTCACACCGCAAAACACAGAGAAAGCAGGCTGGACCGAAGAGGGTGCTTCCTCCCTGCTGGCCCCCTCTTAGAGTTGCAGGAGGTTCTTGCAGTCTCCTGGTGGGGGGTTGTTATCAAAGCTCTTATTCAGTTGCACACCCTGAGCGCTGCATTACTGAGCTGGCAGGCGAAAGGTGCCCATGGCTGCAATGGTGCATGACTGTTTGTGAGGTGGCCTACCGCTCCTGAATTATTCATGAAGCCCGCTTCTCTGGGGGGATGTATGCCTTACACCATAAACTCGGTCAAAACTCTCTGGCTGGTAGGCCCCAGAGGGAAAGTTATCGTTGTCTTACTAAGTGGATGCCATACACTTCTCAGATTGCCTTCTAAATATTTGTGGCTATGCTTATAGAATAAGAGGAAGAAAGAGAACAGGGAAAATTAACAGTGAGGGGTATTCTTGCTAAACTGACTGTCTTACTGCTCTGTGGCTATAAAGTGATACTATAGTAGGGTTCTGTAGAGAAACAGAATTAAAAAGCATTATATGTATACATATACATACAGAGGATTATATATACATATATTTATATATTTTATATATAAATATTTACATAGATATATATATATATATCTGAAGGGTATGTATTAGAGTGGCTTACAGTCTGGTCCATCTAGTCTAGCAATGGCTTTTTACCAACAAAAAGTCTAAAAACCCAGTAGCTGTTCAGTCCATGATGCCTCAGATGGTCTTCAGTATATGCCAGAATCCTGAAGAAGTAGGCTCTAATGCCAGCGAAGGAATGGACTTGCCAGCAAGAGTGAGGGCAAGCAGGCGAAGAGCAAAATCTACCTTCTTCCATGGCCTTTATATAGGTTGCCACCAGAAAGTGGGGCCCACATTTAAGGTGGATCTTCCCACCAAAAAAATATCCAGCTTCAGGGTGGGTCTTCCCACTTTAAATGGTTCAGTCAAGAAATATCCTTCAAAGGCGTACCCAGCTATTTGGGTTTTAAGTTAATTCCAGAGGTCATCAGTTGACAAGAATAACCATACAGACTCCATGACCAAAGCAACTCTTAGAGAAAGAAAGCATTTAATTATGGGCTTGTTTACAGTTTTAGAGGATCCAAATTATCAGGGCTGGAGAGATAGCTCAGTGGTCTGCTCTTCCAGAGGTCCTGAGTTCAATTCCCAGCAATCACATGGTGGCTCATAACCATCTGTACTGGGATCTGATGCCCTCTCCTAGCATGCAGGTATAAATGCAGATAGATTACTCAAATAAATCTTTAAGGGAGAGAGAGAGAGAGAGAGAGAGAGAAAGAGAAAGAGAAGGAAGGAAGGAAGGAAGGAAGGAAGGAAGGAAGGAAGGAAGGAAGGAAGGAAGAAAGGACCTTTCCTAGATAACCAAAAAGCCTGCTGATTCAGGAAATAGAGTACCTTCCAAGGCAGGATTTTCATATCCAAACTGAGGCTCCCCACTCTCCCTCACCCCCAACCCTGGCTGTCCTGGACCTCGCTTTGTAGACCAGGCTGGCTTCAAACTCACAGAGAAACACGTACCTCCTGAGGCCTCTGCCTGGCCAACATGTGGCTTTTTATATATAATTTTTTCATTATCGAATAAAGATTTAATTTATACACGGCCTACAATGTGACTGGTATGTACTGTGCAATGAGACCCGCAAATGAACGAACACATGGGTCATTAGCTCTCTACCGTGTGTCCGCCCGATAACCAACAATGTGCACCGCACAGCACTCACCTCTCCGTCTCACCACCTCCCAATATGTATCTCTTCTTTTCTCCGACTTTGCTCATGCTCTTTCTTACTCTATTTCATATATATAGGAAAGGGTATATATATCTTTGGTGCCTGTGAGGGAGGACCTTAAGAAATAGGGATTTTGCAGATGTAACAGTTAAAAGAAGTTTTCTTGATTCCAGTGAGCCCTTGCCCAGCAGCTGTCTCACCTCAAGGTCAGGAGGGTGGGGACAGAGACCCCACAGGAAGAGGTCAAGGTGCCTCGCCTGAGAGAGCGGGGAAGACACTTGCCTAAGTGCCTCCAGAGGAAGCAGCCTGCTGCCATCTTCAGCATGGGAGAATACAGTCATTTTGCTTCAAACCACCCGTCTGTCGGTCGTTTTTATACCATCCTTCCTACACGAACACAGTCGTTAATGGAACTGGGACGCACAGAGAGATCAAAGGCCTGGGGCAGCTGTGCTATGCTGCGCGCCTTCTCGCTCTCGGCAGCCCCAGCGCCGTTTAAGGAAAGCCATTCTAGCAGTATGGAACACAGCCCTCGTGGATTTGGTTAATAGGGCTCCTAGTGACTGGTGCTGAGGTTGCCCCCAACACTCGACGATTCCGGAGACGATTTCAACAGTGTGTGTCCCAGACTGTATTTGTAACGGCTGACTGTTTAAGTGGAGAAACCAGAAGTAAATATGACAAAATATGTTAACCTCCGCTAATATGTGTGACAGGCGTGTAGGTGTTGTATTTTCTGTAGGTTCTGGAACATGTGAAATACTCTATAATCAAAACTGTATTTAAAAAATTCACTCAGACAGAATAAAGAAGTGGCTCACTCAGCTTAAGAGTTTAAGTCATTCTGTGGAATTCCTTCCGATAACAGTTTTCAAGTGACGTTCCTGACAAAAAGCCTGTGATGATTCATAATGAAACTCATTATTTTGTATGCTAACAAAAAAAAAACTTAAAAAAAAAAAGTTGGGTTTGGTGGCTCAGACCTGTAACTGGAGCGCTTGGATTGCTGACGCAGAGGATGACTGCATGTTCCAGGCAGGCCAGCCTGATGGGCAGACACGAGGCCCCATCTTTAAAAACAAAACAAGCAAAAATGTGCAATAATTGTTTCTGTGTGTGTATGTCTTCGTCTTGAGAATGGGAGGCAGCGGCAGGTGGATCTCTGTGAGTTCAAGGCCAGCCTGGTCTACAAAGCAAGTCCAGGACAGCCAGGGCAACACAAAGAGAGCCTGTCTTGAAAAAACAAAGAAAGGAAGAAAAAGCCTCGTGCAAACCAGTCATTCCCCAGTCCTCCCTTCTCTGGCTCCTGTCAGCCATCGATCTGCCTATCTATGGATTGAACCAGGGTGCCAACCTGTGGTTCTCAGGCTACACACATTTCAGGAGAGCTATGAATCCAGCCCAACACATACAGTAAGATTGAAAGGTTGGATATCTAACCCAGTGATGGATTCAGAAGATGATGACAGTATTGGGAGATGACAGAAACTAGTAGAGCCAGCAGACCATGGGTTAAAACCTCTGGAAATGACCCAAAACAAATCTTTTCTGTTTAACATTGTTTCTATAAGTTATTTGTCATGGCCACAGAAATACTAACACTTAGTATAATATGACCTGGCAATTCTGCTTCTGGGTGTCCACCGGGAAGGTTGAAAGCAGACACAAGCACGTGCGTATCATAGAAGCATTATTAACTGAGGACATGCCATCAGTGGATACTAGATAATCACAGTGTAACAGACAATGGGCTTGTTATTCCGTTGTATAAAATAAAGCCGTGAACCTTAATGACATTACGCTAATTGAAATAAGGTAGTCACAAAAGGATGAAGGAGGTACAGCGAAGGGTCAAATCACAGAAACAGAAATAAAACTGACTATCAGAGGCGAGGGAAAGAGAAGACTGGGGCATTACTGTTTGAGGGATGTGGCGACTTCGGTGGGTTTTTACAGTTTAGATCTGAAGTGTCCCCAACAGCTCATGTGTTGAAGGCTAGGTACCTGTTACAAGGAAGTGGTGGATCCTTTAAAAGGCAGAGCCAGGTGGGAGGAAATTAGGTCACCCGAGGCATGTCCTTGATGAGGCTATTGGGAGGCCTGCCTTCCCCTCATTGGCTGGCTTCTGGGAGGTGAGTGGCCTTGCTCCACCATAAACTTCCTGCCATGATGCTCTGACTCACAGTCATGGAATGCTTTCCTCTGTCTGACCTGAATAGTTTTAGCATCTTCATCAGAGCAGCTGTGTCTGCTCAGAGGCAACCCTCCAGATCAGGCCTGGCACCTTCCCTCATAAGACAGTCGGGAGGGCCTTAGGCCCCTCTGAGACTGCAGCCACTCCCTCTGCACTGGTCTTGGGAAGCACTCGTGTACACTGAGCGTGGAAGGTCATCTGAAGGGGAGACCCCACCTATGCAGCTATGAAGCCGTCATTATCCACGCTGGAACGGGATGCTTCAGTACTTATGGCTGTTCCGGAGTCACCCACACTCCTGTAACTAACTTTTCACCCTTGATTCTAAAAGCCAAATAAACTCATTGATTCACCAAAGTAGACCTGGATAGAGTCATCCCTCTGGTTGGTCACTGGTGCCTTGCCTGGGGTTAGAAAACATTTGTTTATTTTTCCCCAGGGAAAGCTCCTCCCATACTCACTGTAGGCCCAAAAGCAACAGAGTGAGCTGATCATGGACTGACAGCTCTGAAACTATGAGCCCAAACAAATCCTCCCTCCTAAACTACACAGAACAGAAGAGGAAGTATCTTCAGAGTGAGTCTTTTTTTGTTTGTTTTCATTTCTGTTTTGTTTTGTTTTTCAAGACAAGGTTTCTCTGTGTAGCCCTGGCTGTCCTGTAACTCACTCTCTCACAGAGGTCTGCCTGCTTCAGCTTCCTGAGTGCTGAGATCAAAAGCATGCATCATCACCACTTGGCTCCAGAGTGAGTCTTTGCAGCCACCTCGTCTGGGATGTCACAAGTTAACAAGAACCTGTTCTTCATGAGTACGGCTGTCACCCTCCTCCAAGGGGCTACCTTCCAAGACCCACAGTGGATGTTCAAAACAGAAGATAGCAGCAAACCTTACCTATACTCTGATTTTTTTTCCTACACACACTTAGCACACAGTTGAAGTCACAAATTAGACCCAGAAAGAGATTAACAACAAAAATAACATAGATGAACTGTAACAAAATTGCCAGCATCTCTAGGGTGGCACTTTGAGGACATTACTGAGTAAAATATAGGTAATTTGAACACAAGCATGTACCACTTCAGCAGTCACTCTGACAAAGGAGATGGCTATTAGCATATGAACACACAGATATACTGGACAAAGGGATGGTTCATGTTCTGGATGGGACAGTGAAGGATGAAGCCAAATTCATCAAAATATCCAGAATGAGACACAAGTAAACAGTGCTTATTTCTAGGATTTTCCCTTTAATGCTTTGACCCAGGTCGGGGGAAAGTCTACTCTCTGTGAATTCTAATTTTTTTACATTTCCAGAGGCCAGCCTCTGATGGCATTTGCAGCTGGTGACTTGGTTGGAGGAGGGTGTCACAGTCCTTGCGGATGCCAAAACTGACTCAGATTTCTGTGCAATACTGATTAGGTAGCTGAAGCTAGCCAGAGAGTTTCATTGCCCAGGATTAGGCCTCAGCACAGTGTGGCCCTGCATTTGCTGCTCTCCTCTTTTCTCCTGGGCATCCTGCCCTCTGGGTCCGTTCATAATCCTCTTATCCATCCACCAGATGGCAGGAGAGGGATGCCTAGCAAATCCTCCACCCCCCCCTCACTGCACCAACCATAGGCAGTCTCGACACAAAAACATCCTAACTTCCTGTGTCACCATGCTTTCCGTCTCTCACGAGAGCGACTCAGATCCAGGCAGAGGCTCCTTGAAGATGCCTCAGGGTTGGTTCCTGAAGTACAGTTAGGGCAGCACTCTGTGAAAGGCAAAGAAGAGAGAGAGGGGGAGATCTTGGGAAAGGAAAAAAGTGGCACTGAGCGTAATTTCCAGACTGAACTTACCTGCAGCCTTGCAGGCTGGTGGCAGAGGTGACAATCCCCCTTTTCACATGCCCCGTGACCCCATCTTTTTGATCCTGCGCATCTAGGAGTGGTGGCACACCTCTGTAATACCAGCACTCACAAGGTGGAAGCAGAAAGCTCTAGAGTTCAGTGTCATCCTCAGCTACACAGCAAGTTCAAAGCTAGCCTGGGTTACATAAGACTCTATCTCAAAAATACAATGATGGTGATGATGATGATGATGATGATGGTGGTGGTGGTGGTGGTGGTGATACTACCATTGGGTAGCAGAAGCTGGTCCTAACAAGGCAGCCTGTGCCATGCTACAAAGGCCCCTGGAGAAGTTCAAGGACAGCCAGGCAGAAAGCAAGTGCACAGACAGAGCCTGGCTCTGAAATGTGGGAAGACGTGGATAAGGCACCGTTCCAGTGAATCCTCATAATGTCTTACTTCTACCTGATGTGTGAGGAATTTTCAAAGCATTTTCCTATGTGTATACTGTTCTGATTGTCGACAGCGTCATTGGGGCCAGGCACAATGAGTGGGCCGGGCCGGAGTTCCCAGATTCTGTCCTCTCGGAGGACTCTGCAGCACGGGTGGCTCCCCGAATCATCACATGCCCACTTCCCCTCAAGGGCCTGACCTTCCACCCTGCATGACCTGGCAACTTGACTCCATCCTTTCATCCTCTCAGCTTCTTCCTGTATCTGTTGCTCTGGTTCGTCGGCTTTGCAGGTTTGCCTCTTTGGGTCTGTGCAAACAATTTCTTATATTAAATAGTCACATCTGAGAGAGAAGGAGAGAGGTGGGGGTGGGGAGAGGCACAGCTCCCTGGCTGGTTGGAGCAGGAATGAAACGAGCAGATGCTGCCTCCTGCCTCCCAGCTCTTCTCTTCCTACCACAGAGGGCTTTAGAAGAGACACATAGGATTTTCTCCAGCTTCCCTACATATGTGCGTCCCCGTCAAACTCCCAGCTCCATCCTGTACCAGCAGTGGGACCACAGGAATGCGATTTGACCTGTCTGGGCCTTAGCGCTTCGTCTGTGAAATGTGAATTTTGACGATTCAGGGTTGTTGTAAGAACAGAACGAGGTTGCGCGCGCACAGGGCTTTCCACACATATAGTACTTTATAAATGACAGAACTTTGTGCCACGCAGAATACGCAGTGGTCAGAAAAACCATTCGTTTTTACATGGCAAAAGTTAGCTGGGTTCAATTTCCAGCCCCCACATGGTGACTCACAGTCCCAAGGGATCAGACACCTTGTTTTGATGTCCACAGGCATTAGGTACATAAAAATAAAGATCATGAAAATAAAGTTAAAAAAAAATAGTCAAAGGGCTAGGTGAGGTGGTGCACACCTTGAGCTGAGCGCTCCAGGGCACCCCTCAGGGGCACCCAGGAGGCACAGCCATCCGGGTGTCTTGTGAGTTTAGAGGCCAGTGTGACATACAACACAGTGAAAATCTGTCTGAAGAAAGTAAAGAGGTGGCCAACGGACTTGACTAAATATTTCTCCAGGGAAGAAACACCAGCGTGCAATGAGTGCCGAGCCGAGCCGAGCTACGGAGACAGCGGCGCCACTGGCACAACCATGAAGACCAGAGTCCCACCTCTAGCACCCACAGGGATTTTTAAGGTGGGGACAAGGTTGTGGTGGCATGGCAATGTGCATCTGTGACCCCAGGGCCAGGAAGTGAGAAGGGGGATCCCCTGGGCTTTCTAGTCAAGACAAACCAGCAGACTTGAGGGAAAGAAAGATGCCACCTCAGAGAAATAACCAGTTACCCAGTAAAGTGACCGAGGACAATGCTCAATCTGTACCTCTGGTTTCCACATACACACACACACACAAGACAGACAGACAGAGAGGGACAGGCAGAGACAGAGACTCTCTGGGAGGCTCAATATCACTTCTCATTAGGGAAACGCAAGTCAAAACCACAATGAAATGCTGCCTCATCCTTCCTGGCACGGCGACCATTAAAAATGCAAAGAGGATTTGGAACCAGCATCGGATAAAGGACTCGCTGTTCAAATTTGAGGGCCACAATTTGAATTTCCAGAATCCACATAAAAGCTGGCAGGTATGGTGGCCACTGCAACCACAGCACCTGGAGGTAGAGACGGGGGCTCCCCAGAGCAAGCTGGTTAGCTAAACTAGTCAACCCAACACACACCAGGTTCAGTGAGATCCCTGCCTCAGTAAATAAAGTGACGAGCAATCCAGGGATATACGTGGTGTCAACCTCTGGCCTACATGCACACACATACTTGGGCACACCACATACATACATGTGCAAATTAATAATAATAATAATAATAATAATAATAATAATAATAATAATAAAGTAAAATAAAAAAGAAAGAAAAGCTGGGAGTGAACTCAGCAGATAAGTGGCTGAGTGCCATCCCTGGCAGAGGAAGGAGGGGAGGGAGGAGCAAGGATGTGGGACCTTTGAACATCATTGGCAGGTTTGGGAAGGGGTGCAGCCACTAAGGAAAACATGATGGAGGTCCTGAATAAAGAATACATGTGGAGCCGGCGGTTCTTCAATCCCAGCACTCAGGAGGCTGAGGCAAACAGATCTCTGAGTCCGAGGCCAGACAGGTCTACAGAGTGAATTTCAAGACAGCCAGGGCTACACAGAGAAACCCTGTCTCAAAACAAACAAAATAATAATATAGCAATCCCAGCTCTGGACATTTATCCAAAGTAATTGGAGGTGCCCACTCCATTCTTGGAGCTTACAGTGGCACCCTTTACTGGGTTTCTCGTTCTGCACCCTCAGTTACTTGAGACATTTGCAGGCCCATGTTTTTTCACACCAGCCAAGAGAAGGGAGCCCCTCCGGTGTCCATCAACAGAGACAGTGTGGTGTACGGACCCAGCATAACAGCCCGCAGCCTTTAAAACTACTGAAATCCTGTCACAAGCTGCGTGGATGGAGCTTGAGGTCACTGTACTGAAAAAATTAAGCTCGTTCCAGGACAGGTACTGCAGGACCACACTTACAGGAACGATGCAAAAAAGCCATCTCCACCCCCTGACCCCACCCCTGTATCCCCACCCTGCCTCCCTCTTGAGCCTAAACTGCACAGGAATCGGGAATGGAGGAAATCATCCTTTCCTTCTGACAAGCTTCCTCTGCTTCCTGGCTTATTTACTGAATGAACGTCTGCCAAGGATCTGCTGTGTGCTAAGCCCCCGGGGCTGGCTCTGGAGACAAGAGTGGTGAGAAAAGGCAGGGCGCTGCTCTCCAGTCTTTTCCATCCAAGTCAACAAAGTGACTTCAGAAAGTGTAGCTGTCACGCTGAGGATAAGCAGGTCTGCCAGGATCAAGGAAGACCTAGAGTGAGAAGTACCAAGCCAGGAGCAAAGGAAACCCCCAGGAGAGGAGACGCATTCAAAAGTCCAGACAGAAGACAGCGCACCGAGCCTAAAAAGGCCAGCGTGGCCTGAGGACTGGCACAACAGAGCGCAGCCGCACACGCGGCTGTAACAGACAGCTCAGGGCTTTGCAGGTGTGAAGGAAACTGTAGACAAAATGAAAAGGGGGGAGGGGTGTTGTCCCGTGAGAAACGGTCGGCTCTGAACGCCAGGACTCCAGCCAAGGACGGAATTCAACATCCCCAGGTTCCCGCTCGAGGGAGGTTTGTCTTTCGCCACCTGTGAGCCCTGATCCAAGCGTTCTCAAGGCTGGGCGTGCGCTGGGGTCAGCTAGCCTTACACCACAGACCCCTGGGCCACCCCGTTCTGATCAGGTAGATCTGGGGAGAGCCCAGAACTGGCACCTCACGCTCACGCCGGCGCCGTGCGACTCCGCCACGCGGAGAACGCCGGAAGCAAGTCTGAGACGCTTTCCGAGTGTCTCTTCTGGAAAGGTGCCTTTCTGTCCGGGTGGGCGTGGTTATCAAACGAGGGAAAATATGTCCAGGAGGTGGTGTGTAGGCCCGTGGGGGTGGGTTGGGGCTGGGATGGGGCGGTGTCTCCATGTGTAGTCCTGGCTGGCCTTGGCCTCCCTGTGTAGATCTAGCTGGCTTCACACTTGCAGGGACCCTCCAGCCTTTGCTTTCTGAGTGCTGGGATTACAGGCGTGCACCACTATGCCTGCTGGGAAAGCCTTTTATAAAAAGAAAAAGACAAACACATGGAATTACCACCTTCGCGATGTTCACCAAGCATCCTCCCATCTGCTTCCTTCCTAGTTTATAAGGAGTGTTCTCGTCTAAGGGGAGCAGCTGACTGCTTGGGAGCGACCACGATTTTATACCATTGATTCTAACTCTAATCCTTTGACCCTATGAGCAGCTGCTAACCCGCAATGCTAGGGCCATAGCTAGCTAGCTGTGCCTTGGAGAAACAGTCACACTCACCTCTATTGTTCTCTTCAGCGGGAGAGCTCGACGCCGCCTTCCAGGTCCTGCGGTTATTTTTGTCAACCATCATCTCATCCCACTCCTCCCAAACAAAGCTCTCCTGTGAGTCATCCAGGGAACCCAGAGCATATGACGGCTGTTTAGCTGGTATGTGACCATTCAGGAGGAGAGTATTAACGTCCTCAACAGAGATCCACAGGCTGCTTGAAACTCAAGAATCTGGAATATGTAGGTATGATAAATCTTAGTATGTGTATGTTTATTTGTATTCACTCAACAATATTTGGAAACCAACTGTACCATGCAGTTTTAGGTTCCACGAACAAAACAGAGCCTCCTCCCTCCACACACACACACACAGGTTTTTATGTTCCACTCTGGAAACATTCAGCAGTAACCCCTCAAGGGTTTTCTTTCTATAGTCCCAGTTACCCAGTGTTAACTGCAGACCAAAAAGTCTCAAAGGGAAGATTCTAGAAACAGTGGATACATTTTTATCTCTCTGTGTGGCACTGGCTGTCCTGGACTCACTCTGTAGACAGGAGCTACCCACCAACTCACAGATCCCCCTGCCTCTGCCTCCTGAGTGCTGGGATCAAAGGCTTACTGGCCCAGTGGGTAAGTTTTAACCTCCATGATGTTCTGAACGTCATAAAAGCTAGTGCCGGCAGCCTGTGAATGATCCCTTATATCTTGAGTGCCAACCCGGGCAGTATATGCTCCCCACCTGCTAATCACTTGATGATTGTCTGGGTTATCAGCCTGAAAAAATACCTAACAAACTCAGGACTCAGCAGGCATCTGCTCTAGGTCTTGCATGTTCCCTGGACAAGGACGACCAGTGTTTTCTGCAAGTGTACTTGTATGTCAGGTGCTGTGTGACAGAGGACACAGTCATGCAATCAGGTAGGTGAAATTAAATATAACAGGAGTTTTAGCAGAGGTGACTACAGGTTTGGGTTCAGTAAAGCATGAGATAAAAACAGTTCTAAGGAAGCAAGCTAATTAGGTATTCAACTGTGGGTGTCACTTTCCAGGTTCACTAGGGGGAAGCTGTTATGGACTGAATCTGAATTCATTCGTTTAGGGGTCCTGACATGTGACCTTTCTCTGTTCCCCTTTCCTTTGAATGTAGAGACTATGTCTAAGTCATGTTAGACCCACTGGTTCATTTAAGAAGCATGTAATGTGTGGTCTAGTACACAGCTGGAGAGAAACTTTCACTCAGGAAGATTCATACTTGTTATTTATCCATGATTTAGATGAGGTATGAGGCTTATGGTTGATACTGGGAAAAGCTGGGGCAGCATTGGCTGTGGGAATGGGCTGAACATATTTGTCAAGAGGGGGAGTACTCCAGGCTGAACAGTGATCCCCCAAAAGTTACATGTGGAAATCCAGTCCCCAGAACCTTCCTCAGACTATGAGTAGCTTTTTTTTCTTTGCCTCTTCGAGACAGGGTGTCTCTGTGTAGCTTTCGCTGTCCTGGAACTCAGAGATCAGCCTGCATCTGCCCCTCAAGTGCTGGGAAAAAAGGCATGCGCTGCCACCACCCAGCTGACTTTGAGTACCTTCGAAGAAGTGATTATGCTAAAATGATGTCATTGGTATGGGTGGGGTCCTTATGAAAGGATGACAGGACACGAGTACACAAAGGGAGGTCTACGTGAAGACACAGGAGACAAGACATCCACCGACAAGGCAAGGACAGAACTTTAGAGGAAGGTACCCAAACGAACTCAACTTGACCCCTAGGCTCCAGAATTATAGAGAATTAATTCTGGGCCGGAGAGATGGCCCAGAGGTTAAGAGCACCATCTGCTCTTCCAGATGGTCCTGAGTTCAATTCCCAGCAACCACATGGTGGCTCCCAACCATCTATAGTGAGATCTGGTGCCCTCTTCTGGCCTGCAGGCAGAACACTATACATAATAAATAAATCAATCTTTTTTTTTTTTTTTTAACAAAATTCCTATTTCTTAAATCACCCAGTCTGTGGCACTTTGTTACAACCCTAATAAACCACTACAGAGGGTTCTAGTTTCATTTCCATTGCTATGAGAAACATCCCGGCAAAAAAGCAACAAGCAGGGGGCTGGACAGATGGCTCAGTGGTTAAGAGCACTGGCTGCCCTTCCAAAGGACATGGGTTCAATTCCCTGGAACCACACGGTAGCTCACAACTGTAACTCTAGTTCCCCTCACATACACATACAGGCAAAACACCAATGTACATAAAATAGATAGATCATTTTTAAAAAGCAACAAGGAGAGAAAAAGTTTGTTTGAATTATAATTTCAGCTACAGCCCACTGCAACAGAGAACCTAAGGACCATCACATCCTATCCACAGTTAGAAGCAGAGACACAAATATACCCTTGTTCCCTGTTCTCATCCACAGTCCTCCTGTCCTACGCCCTTCAGGATGCCCTGCCTGGGAACAGGTGCCACCTATAGTGGGCTGTTTTCCCAGGTCAATTAACAATCAAGACCAGTCCCCACAGACCAATCTGATAAAGGCAATTATCCAATTGCGACTCTTCTAATTTGTGCCAAATTGACATTTAAAACTAACCATCGCCAGCGGCATCCTGTTCAAAGGAAGCAGTGTCACACTGCTGGGCACACCGAGCGCCTGCAAGTGTTCCGAAGACACGGAGTAGTGTGCAAGAGGCTGGAATAGGGAGAAGGAGTTTGGCTAGGCAGGCCCTCCAAGGATGCAACTGGGGCTTCAGTTTGTGTTCACCATGTCCAGGTGCTGAAAGGCTGAGGTCAAGGGTTATGTGACGTGACAGGTGATGTGCAACAGTGAATGCGCCAGAGCAGGAGTGGAATGAGCTAAAGGGGCTGTCAGCTAAGGGGGAGATGAGGGCTGCACTCGAAACATGGGTCACAGCTATGATGTGGTACGAAAAGCCAGGAATGCCTGGATGGAGAGGCAGGGTCCTGCGGAGATGCAGACCTGACGGCTTTAGTTCCCCTTTGGGTGAAGATCAGGAAAATCCCGGGGAAGGGAAACAAGATGAAAAAAGAAAACACTGCTTCCATTCTGCACAAAGGGAGTCGGAGGTGCAGGCTGCTGAAGGACAGGAATGTGCATCAACCGAAAACACGCAGCCGAGGCTCACATGTGTGATTACCTAAACCTTAAACTGCTGGGGAGGATTAGGAGGATGGCCCTTGTTGGGGAAGGTGTGTCACTGGCAGCGGCTTTAAGATCTTGAAAGACACCATTCCCAGAGTCAGGCAGTCAGCCAATCTGTCTGTCTCTGCCTTTTAGGGATCGTGTCAGCTGACCCTGCCACCATGCCTGTTTGCTCTGCTATTATAGGCTCTGACCCTCTGAAACTGTAAAACTGAGTAAACACTTTCTTCAATAGTCGCCTAGGCTACGGTGTTCTGCCACAGCTACAGAACAGTAAGACAGGTCTCTTAGAGTGGGAAGACGGACAGGGACCGGTCAGAAGGGCCACGTGGCATTTAACATGGAGGAAGATGGGAATCTCTGGAGAGGTGATGTCAAGGAAGGTACCCGATACAGGTCTTCCATTATTACACCACGGAAACCAAGGGCAGGACAACCCAGGAAGGAAGGAGCAGCAACAGCGGTGAATGCTTCAGACCATCAGAGTGAACTGAGCCTTTCTTAATAAATATGTACGGAAAAAAAACCAAGTATGGTGGTGTTTAATCACAGTTTAATTCCCGTACTTGAGGGAGAGACAGATCTCTGAATGCAAAGCCAGCCTGCTATATATATTGAGTTCCAGGTCAGTCCCCCACCCCATCTTTCACAGACACACATACCCCTCCCGAAAGCACTATGATGGATTGAGGGACATCACAAGGAACCAAGACAAACAGGATCTGGCCCTCAGGGAGTTGACATTCTTGTAGAAGCAGACCATAAGGACAAGTAAACAAACCACACAGAGATTCCACCAACTGTCAACCAAAGATATTTGGGGGAAATTCCATCTGCACTGAACATATGCAGGCATTTTCTTATCATTATTCCCTAAACAGTGCACTACGGCAACTCTTTACACAGAATTTACATGGTATTAAGTGTTACAAGTAATCTAGAGAGAAACATATGGGAGGGTTATATGCAGATACGATGTCATTTTCTAAGGACTACTTGAGCATCCAAGCATTCTGGTTCCGGTGCATGGCTGTGGAGTCAATCCCCTGTAAACACCAAGGGACAGTTTTACACAAACACAGCCTCCTTGTTGACTCTTGTCCCCTGGCGGCCCCTAATATATTTGCAAATGGCAGAATCTCAACGGAAGCACAGCACAAAAGGGAAGTGCTCGGATAACCAGACCGCAGCAAGTGACACATGGAGGTGGCCGCTGGGACAGCGGGACAGGCAGGGGCAAGGCTCTCTCCACCTCTACTCTGCACTCTTCTGGGAATGCTGGCCTCTTTCTCTCCTTCCCAGTCAGGCCTCTGCACACAGCGTGGAAAGCCATCATCATCATCTTTTTGCTTATGGCTCACAGCAGTCTCCAGATCATCAGTCTGAGCACCTGGAAGGAACCCGTGGTGACAGTTGCAACAAAGAGCCGGACTGCACACTGTGAAAACCTACAAGTTTCCTCAGGACCATAGTCAGTCAGTGGAGCCCAGGAGAGCCCACACACAAATCCAGTCTGAGAGCACATGGGCTCAAAATGCAAGCAGAGCTGATGTTTGTGTTTAAGGGGCAAAGCCAGAGAAAAACCGATGTCTCAGCTCAGCATGCAGAAACACATCTTCCTTACCAAAGCCTCTCTGCTCCACTCAGCCCCTTGACGGATGAGGTGAGGTCCACCTGCATTATCCGCTTTACTGGGGCTGAGACTGCCTCATCCAAAATCAGTTAGTCAGCTTCCGACAGCTGTGATGGCATACCTGAGATAAATATCTTTTGTGGGTCTTTTTTTATTACAGAGTTTCAAAAATTAAGTCTGAAAATATCAATAAAAATACTGATGTACAGGAGGTGATTCCCAAATCCCAGTGCTTAATTCTGCTTCTGTCTTGCTACTTAGTTTGTAAAAAAGCTGAACTGTACAGCGGATTTGAGCTTTCAAAACTTCGACAGCATGTCAGAAGATGACGTGCTGAGGTTCGAAGAATGACTTGTATCTGGTGACTGGAACCGTCCACGGCCAGGAGGAGGAAACACATAAAAAGATGGGCGATTCCTTAAGGTGTCAAACTTCATGTTCCTCAGTTCTGAGGTGGCGTCCCTGTCTTTAAAGTCCCCTGCAGTATGAACTACGCCATAGCAGGTAACTGCAAAGGCCAACAGCGTCTGGAGCACTATGTCTATTGGCAGTGAGCCATACTTCTTTTCCGTCAGTCGCATGTGAGAATTATGCTGTGCAGCCGAAAAGGCAGCGTGGGCGAGGGCAAAGAGGCCGATGCCTACCAGGCCCTTCCACAGCCACGGCACCATGGTTCGGAAGGAGTGGCAGCTGAGGGCTAGCCTCACACGCTGGGATGAAGACTTGTCTTGGCTCACAGCCTCAGAGTTTCCAAGCACATCTGGCCTCCTTGCTTTGGGCCTGTAGCAGCTCAGTACATCCTGGTGGGAGCAATTCGCAGAGCAGGGCTCTTCAACTCATGGCCACTGGAAAGCAAAAAGAGAGAAAGGATCAGGGACATACTCCCGGTGACTTAACTTACCCACTGGTCCCACCTCTTTTCCTCTTTCTGGTTTTTACAGACAGTGTCTCACTGTGTAACCCAGGTGTACCTCACACTTATGGGAATCCTCCTGCCTCAGCTTCCCGGGTATCAAGATTACAAATACTGCACTTCCACATCCTGTTGGTCCTATCTCTGAGATGTTCCTCCACTTCTCCACGGTGCCATAGACTGCAACCAAGCCTTTAACACACAAGTCTGGATACTTCGAACCCAGCTGCAGCATAGAAATAGTCAAAACAGTGTTTAGCCATATACCTGGATATCCTGTGGCTCAAGCAAGTTGACCAACTTGATGATGGAACTGCATCACACAGAGCAGACAGCCCCTCAGTGGCAAGCTTGGAAAAATGGCCCTAGGCTAGCCTCAGGGGCATGCTTTTCTGTTTTTTGTGGGTTTTTTTTTTCTTTTGTTTTGTTTTGATTTTCAAGACAGGTTTCTCTGTGTAGCCCTGGAAGTTCTAGAACTCTCTCTGTAGGCCAGGCTGGCCTTGAACTCACAGATACTCCTGCCTCAGCCCCCACCCCCACGTGCTGGGATTAAGGTGTGCGCCACCATTGCCCAGCTCTAGCCTGCTTTTCCTAATCAGAGTTCTCTGTGCTTTCTAAGGCTCCCTGTGTGGAAACAGGTTAGAGAGAATCTACATATTTATTTAAAGGTTTGGACAACTTATTCACTACGATAAGATAAGCTTTTGTGACATCTGCTGACTCACTTGTTTTCTAACATAACTGCAAGCCAGACATGGTGGCTCAGGGCTCTAACCCCAGTACCCATGAGCTCTAGCGCCTATGGTGGCCCACAACTCTAGCTCCAGGGGATCTAACACCCTCTCCCGGCCTCTGAGGGTACCAGGCCAGCATGTGATGCCCAGACATACATGCAGGAAAACCAAAACAAAATACACTAAAGCTCCCATTTCCAGGGGCTCCGCTCCCCTCCACAGGCACCGGGCACACATTCGGTGAAGGGCATGCACTCCGGCACGCATGTGGTACACAGACATGCATGTAGGCAAAACACCCATGTGCATAAAGTAAACAATAAAACAAATGTGGGTTTTTAGTTTGTGTGTTTTTTTGCTTGTTTGTTTTGAAGACAGGGTTTCTCTGTGTAGCCCTGGCTGTTCTGGAACTCACTCTATAAACCAGGCTGGCCTTGAACTCAGATATTTGCCTGCCCCTGCCTTCCAAGTGTTGGGAGTAAAGGTGTTCACCAGCACAGCCCGGCTTGTTTTTAAGCCAGATTCAGTGGCACACACCTGTAGTCCCAGACTTCTGTGGCAAGATGGAAGGCAGACACAGGAGAACTCCCCGTAAGCATGAGGGCCAGCTCGCCTAGAACACACAGGGAGATGAAGTAAATCAGACCGCACCGCAACAAAGTGGAAGGAGAGAAGCAACTCCTAAAAGTCTGACCTCCATATGCATGCTATAGCACATGTAACCAGGACACACACACACACACACCACATACATTCACACACAAGCGTATGCGCCCCCACACACAGAGTAATAATAATAAATAATAAAATGTAAAAGCCACCTATATTTCCAATGGGTGGGTAGCTGCCCCATAGAGTGAGTCAGGGGTCTAGGCTGCAACTGTGGCCCTCCCACAGACCCTGGTTATCATCTCCATCTTGCCAGGAGAAAGGGTGAGAGACTCCTTAGAGGCACACTTCATTCTGGGTTATGTACCACTAGTGAGAACTAGTCACTCGGTCACGCTGCAAGGGCGGGCTGGGGTACATCCTGGTCTGGCTGGCACTGCCCTGTAACTCTCAGTGCTTACAACGTCAGAAGAGTACTTGAGTGGACAGTTTGGCTTTCTGAGAGAACTGGACGGCAGGCACGTGGGTGCCTAGACAGGAGTTCTGCATCTGACTCTTCATTTAGACTTATTTGTTTGTTTGTTTGCATTGCCTGTATATATGAATATGTACGTGAACCTTGCCCATGCTTGGCACCCATGGAAGGCAGGAAATGGTGTGAGATATCCCGGAGCTAGACTGATGGGTGGCCTTGAGCCACCATGTGGGTTCTGGGAACTGAACCTGGGTCCTCTAGAAGGACAACAAGTGCTCTTAGCTATGTAGCCAACTTTGCAGCCCCCGTATCAAGGCTTTTTTAATTTTGAAGCCGTTGACATGACAGACTGTGTAATTCCTCTGTAGAGAGAGAAGGCGTAGTAGGATGTTTAACAACGCCTCTGGCTTCCGCCGTCCTCTAATGCCGGCAGTACCCCACCCCCAGTTATGACATTAAAAATGTCTCTCCAGCTGGCTGTGGTGGTGCACACCTTTAGACCCAGCACTTGGGAGGCAGAGGCAGGTGAATTTTTGTGAGTTCATGGCCAGCCTGGTCTACATAGTGAGTTCCAGGACAGCCGGGGGCTATTTGGGGAGACCCTGTTTCGAAAGAAAAATGGAGAAGAGGAGGAGGAAGAGGAGGAGGAGGAGGAGGAAAAAGTAAGTCTCTCCACACAGATGCCATGACAACACACATAAATAAGTAGATGTAACAGAGAGTTTAATACCGCTCAGCATTAAACACTAGAACCAGAATGACGGTTGTGAGCCACACGTGGGTCCTGGGACTAGAACCAGGACCTCTGCAAGCACAGCAGGCGCTCCAACTGCTGACCGTCTCCCCAGCCCCACCACTGGTGTTTTATAACCCAGTGTGCGTTGCTCTCTCCCAACAGGCCTGAAAACTCCAGCTTCAGTACTTCTTCACTCACTTTTTAGTTTGGAAACCTTGGGCACAAAAATCAACCCAACTGAGAACAACTGTTCTAGATAAGAAAGAAATGGTCACCTGTCCGTCAGCTGGATATTGAACGTCATGAAACAGCTCAGCAGATGGCTGTTCAGTTTTGCTTACAAAGCGACTGACAGAATAGCAGAGGTGCTGATTGAAGATCCAGAAAGAAGTGCATTTCAATAAGCCCTAAAGTGGCTGTGCCACTCCCAGAAGACAAGAATAATCCCTCAAGATGCTACACTGCTTGGAAAAGCCAGAACACTGCAAAGAAACACTGTGCCTCCTTTGCAATTTAGCGTGACCATGTGACAGCTACAGGCATGAACTGAAGTGATGTGTGCCACTCCTTGCTAAGGCTTCTAAGAGTTCTCTTCCCCCGAGACTTTTTTCTTTATTTTGTTTTGTCTTACCATGCTGGCTTGTCTGTAAAGAACAGACTTTCTGAGCTAATTGTTACAGATTCCCTGAAATTTGTGTGCAGGAACAAGATTGTTTTTTTTTTTTTTTTATATAATTTGCCTAATGTAAGATAATACTTGTCAGTACCTGGGTGATTCTTGTTCTTTTTGAGGGTAATGAACTAGACTCTTAGGAAGGACAGTATTTCCAGGAAATGGACTGGGGATGATTCCTTTCGGCCTGATGAAAACAGGAAGGAGTAACATCCAGCTGAGCTTTGGGATGCCGGCAGTTTGCCTTATCTCCTGGACACCTGACAGCAGGGTGTTGCTTTGCTGAACAGCTTTCCTGGCTGTAGCTGATGGGAAATCCCTTCACACTACCTGAGAAGCTTTGAGACGGTGTCAAAGTCCCTGTGAACTGCAGATTTGCAGACAGCTACTGAGTCATAAAAATATACAAGGTTCTAGAAACTTAAGTAAGGGTGGTTGTTGGAAAAATAACTTGACGAGGTGTGATCAGTAAAGATGCACTTGAAACACAGCTGAAGAGAAAAAAGAAGGTAGCTGCCAGTTTCTGTGAAATAAGGATTTGGATTCATGTGTGAACTCTGAAGTGTCCCTGCTGTGTGGAACAACTTGGATCTGATTACACAAATTTTAAAAATATTTTTGTTTTTAATTATCTGTATAGATGGGTCTGTGTTTTGGTTTGTGTCGAGTAGAGTGCCTGCAGAGGCCAGAAGAGGACATCCAGTCCCTAGGAACTGAAGTTACAGATGGTTGTGAGCCACCATGTGGATGCTGGGAACCAACCAGGAGGCCATCTACAAAACCATCCAGTGCTCTAACTGCTGAGCCCTCTCTCCAGCCCCATAATGCTATTTACAAACCCCACACGTATTACTCTTACAGTCCTGAAAACACCAGCCTTTATTCCTTTCTTAAGCTTGCTGCTTAGTTTAGAAACAATAAACAAAATAACTGATGGTGTATGGTTGAGAAAAAGGATCTGCCAATCTCCTGTTCAGAAACTTCTAGTAGACTGTCCTGACACCCTTCCTGGTGCCATGGTCTCAGGATTACAGTTACATATAAGCATTCTTTATAGGCTCCCAGCCTCCTAGAAGAACTGGCTACTCTGAGCTCATCAATAGAAGACCTTTGTCACGCTGAACATTTTCTACAACCTGCCTGCATACCCTGCCTCCCAGGCCATGAATCTCACTCTCATTGGGAAGCCCCATACCTGATGGAGGACCCAAATACTGTTCATTCAATGCTCAGTACACAAAAAGAAAAAACAAAACAAAGCAGAATTTTACTTCACAAGCCGATGCTGCCATGTGACTGTTTTTGTGAAGGGTTAATGAACGCCACCATTTTTAAACATCCATACAGCTACTCACATTGTTCAGCATCCTCTACTGTTAGTCTCTGGGGCTCTTTTCATCTTCGCAAACACAGACATTCTGTACCCAGTAAAGAGTTCCACATTCCCCTCACCCTGCTCGGCTCTCTCATGAATGTCTCTGCCCCGTGGCATGCCTGTAGGCAGAGTTGCTGTAGGCAGAGTCCAGCAACGGTTGTCCTTTTGTGGTGGCTTATTTTACGTAGCACCATTCACCCATGTTGCTCCAGCCATTAGCATTTCCTCTTCTACAGCTGAATGGTAACTCCCTGCGTGACTAGAGGACACTTTTAGGTGGCTGTTTGTCAGTAGACCTAAGCTATCTTGACCTGTGGCTGCTGTAAAGAGGTTGTGAGGTTTCCTGTTTGTTTGGTCTGATTTTTGTTGTTGTTTTTGTTATTTTTGGAGATGAGGTCTCTCTACGTAGCTCTGGCTATCCTGGGATTCACTCTGTAGACCCAGCTGGCCTCAAATTCACAAAGATCTGCTTGCCTCTGCCCCTAGAGAGCTGGGATTTGTGTTCCACTGTGCTGGGAAGTTCTGCTGCTTTAATTTACGAAAATTGTGGTTTGTTTGTTTTTTGTTTTTGTTTCTTTACAGCTGTGACCCCAAACTAACATAACAACCCAACAGAGATACAGGCCAGAGATAGAGACACTCCACAGGAAAAGCAGATATACAGGCGTATGAAGACGTAGCCGACTTCTCTGGCTATCCTAGTCAGCTCGGGTCCTCCTAATAAACCCATAGCAGGTGGCTAAAGGACAGGATTTACCCTCACAGCACCGAGGATGAAAGCTAAAGGTACCAAGTGATCTAGCAAGGATTCTTCCCAGCTCCTCGCAGTCTCCTCCTTGCTGTGTTTGAAATGGTCTTTCCTCGGGAGGGGGGCATGCGGGGACAGAGCAATCTCTACGGTCTCAAGAGCTCAGCCCTCTAGACTTGTCTAATTACTCTCCAAAACCAGGCTCTAAAGAGCATCACGCTGGGGCTAAAGCCCCAGCATGTGGCTGCTCAGAGGATGCAAAGCCTACAGCATTCCACTCCAGGGCCACAGAAGGTTTTCTCTCTCTCTTTCTCTGGCTGTCTGTCTCTCTCTCTGTACATAAGTATACAGGGGCTGGAGAGATGGTTCAGCAGTTAAGCATACAGGCTGCTATTCCAGAGGACCCAGGCTCGAGTCCCAGCACCCACATGGTGGCTCGGAACAGTCCATAACTCCAGTTCTAGGAGATCCTATGCCACTGACCTCCGAGGAACCTGCATCACTTACAGGTGCACACATCTACATATAATTTAAAAATTAAAAATAAATCTTTTCTTAAAAAAAAAAATGTTCACAGCAGCACTCTTCACAGCAGCAAAAACCCATAAACAAATTGAGGCGGTCCTCAGTGGCGGAGTGGAAAAAACAAGCCAAGGTACAAGCCCGCAGTGAGCCATTACACAAAGTGAATGATCTATGGTGACACACTGCAGTACTGAGTTCTACTGACACATTAGTATATGGAAAAAAAAAAAAAAGTCACTCCACAAAAAGATTCATGCAGCAAGATGAACTTTGATAAAGTTAAAAATAACCCAAAGCAAGAATAGATACTCTTTAGAGAAAAAAACAACTGCCTACAGGATGCAGAAACCATTGGGCCTGGAGGAACAGGCCCCTAATCCCTGAGTTTCAAGGCCAGCCAGTCAGAGGAGGTCAAGGCCAGTCTGAGAGCAAGCAAAATAGAAAGGGGAAAGCGATGAAGGTAGAGCAAGATCAGACTAGTCTCAAGCTGTGCGTGTTTGAAACTTTCCATTTAAGTAAATTTAAAATAATATAAAGGGGAAAGCAAAGAATGATAAACACCAGATTCAGGACGTGGGCTAAGCAAGCAGAGAGAGTCAGGATCTTGGATGGAAGAGAATTCTATGATTCCACGTCAGTTTCTGTCACGTATTAGCCGGGTTTCTATTACAATAACAAAATACCTGGTAATCAACTTACAAAGGTGAAAGGCTCTTTCGGGCTCACAGTTTCGGAGGCTGAGGCTCTAGCCCTGGGCCACAGCTCCACTGCTTTATGTTTTTTTTTTTTTCCTACATTTATTTTCATGTGTATGGGTGTTCCACCTGCATGTATGTCTGTGCAAACCACCTGCATGCCTGGTGCCCTCTGAAGCCAGAAGATGGTGTCAGATCCCTTGGGACTAGAGGTACAGACAGTTGTGAGCTGCCATGTGGCTGCTGGGAATGAACCTGAGGTCCTCTGTAAGAGCTTATATTGCTCTTAAACCATTGAGCATGGCTCCAGTCCCTCCACTGCTTTTGAGTCTGTGACAAGACAGTAGGACATCATGGCAGGAGTAGAGAGAGATGCTTATATATGGCATGTGGGAAATGAAAGAGAGCATGAGCAAGGGCTAAGTCCTTCGAGGGCATGCCTACAGCGACCTAACCCTTCCCAGCAGGCCTCCAGGCCTTGCCTCTCACAGCTTCCACCACCTCCTAAGTCCCGTAAGCCTGGGACCAAGCCGTTAACAGACATTCCAGGTCCAAATTATACCATCCCAGATCTGCTGTGGCTTGGCTTTGTTTTGGATGATGAGTTTGTGAGCTCCTATTATAGAACCAACTAAATAACTAGATTAAGGTCGGCCATGCGTGGAACAATGAAAACCCAATTAGGGAGCAGAAAGGGAAGCATGAAACCATTGTCCACGGCTCTTGCCAGCACTAAATAGGCAGATCAAGGGACTGTGCCTATGGTACTGTGAGGAGACCTGGAGACTGAGTTGGATCTGGCTGGCCTGGAACTTCAAGATTCACCTGTCCCTGCCTCCCACGCCAGGATCAAAGGTGTGCACTAGCACGCCCTGCCAAAAACATAAGAAAAGAATGAAAATACAAAGAAATACAGTGAAGTGCCAACATCTGTCTTTCCCTCTGCTTCCTGGCTATAGACGTGATGTCACACCCACCTCAGGCGGCTGTGACTTTGCTGCTATGAGAGAATACACTCTTGGACTGTGAGCCAAACAGTCTCTTCTTTCATCAAACTGCCTGTGCCAGGTATCTTTTCTTCCTGTCACAGCAAGAAGAAAAATAACAAACACAGGGACCCTAAAGCTCTCTCCCTGTTGAAAGAAGGGACCAGAAATGTGACAGAAAAATAACTGGGCTACTGTGGACACCCTAGAAAGGTGATAACTGAACAAGCAAGGACACCCTAGAAAAGAGACAAGTGAAGAGAAAATGAACCTGTCCAAAAAAAAAAAAAAAAGTTCTTCAATACGTATAAAGGCAGAATAAAGAAAACCTCGTTCAAGATCATGTCTCCAAATTAGGAACCACGACAGCTGATTTCCAGTGCAGAGAAGAGGGAGAGTTCAACCCTGAGGATGGCACAGATGGGGGAACTTAGAGTCACCGGCGAAGAGTAAGGTCAGTGGATGGAAAATTACCAAGAGGAAATAGGAAAGGTAAGAGGGAGTCTGGTTAAACTGACCTGACAGGATTCTTACCGAAGACACGCCAGCACGAACAAGCACCACCTGGGGAATAAAAAAGCTTGATCGTGGGAGCAATCAGATAATGAAGACAAAGGGTTCTAGCTAAATGACCGTGGCAGAGTTCTTTGCTAAAACTGGATCTTACAAGGAAATACACAGACGGGCCTAGGATAGAGTTCAAACTAAAAAGACTGTCTAAACTTTGAACATGTAGAACAAGTAGAAAACCGTCAAGTAAGAAACAGGAAAACCCCTTTGTTGTAAGGGGGCGGCTTCACTGATGTCCACTAAAGGTCAGTACTAAATTCCTCTCAGTCCACAAATGATCATGAGGCTGAGGAGAGAAAACCTCCCACTGGCTTTCTCCCACTCCCCGGCTCCTCTAGCTCTACGTGGTCCCAGACTAGAGCTGACTGGAGCCTCAGCATCTATGACAACTCCTCTTCAAAGTCATGTATGCACTGCTGTGACCACAGCTCCTGCGGGAAACAACTGAGGGGCGTGGGGTGGGATTTGTGGCTCATAACCACCATTAACTCCAGCTCCAGGGAATCTGATGCCCTCTTCTGGCCTCTAAGGGTGTCTTCATTCGGGTGCACATACCTATACACAGATAGGCAAGCAAGCACTCATGCAGGCACGCACATAATTAAAAATAAATCTTTTTTAACAAAACAAAAGTAAATAAAAGCACGAGCCAAAACAAACCTCTTTTCTTTATAAGGTGATTCTCTCAGACACTTGTTATAGTAAAGAAAAGCTAACACAGAAAAAAATGAGAACGGGGTCAAATAGATCCTCAACCAAGCCAACAGTTGTGTATCAGAGAAGAGCATATTTTAAGAGGAAGACCAATGGTATAAAGTATAACAGCACAGGCTTTCAATCTAGACAGACCTAAGTTTGATTTCCTAGCTCTGCCCTTCACTGTGCGGCCTTGCACAAATCACTTCATCTATCTAAGATTCCATTTTTTCACCTGAGAAAATACAACCATAAGAAAGCAAATCTCACAGCTGCCAGGAGACACAAGTGAACCACAGCAGATGGAGAACAGGAGAACCGACAGAGACAGGCACCACCCGCCTTGGTGTCCCAGTGAGCAGAGAGCGGTTGCTGAAGGACACGATCAAAAGCACACTCGTTCCGGGATCTCTGGCCCGTCCCTGGCAGGCAGCAGAGACCGGAGTGTTCCACTTGCGCAGCAGGCCTTCGAGAGAACACTCTCGTTGAAGGAAGGCGAAGTGTCCACTGTTGAGAGACAATCCTCCAGGAGCCCAGCACACTCTCACGTGGTGTGGCTGGAAAGAGCCTGCCTCGTACCTGTGCCTCTTACCGGTGCCTCTTCTCACATTGGGCTTATAACAAGCAACGTTGAAGGATGACAATTTACTGCTTCCTTTATAAGCCACAGACTCCCCCCACCCCCCAAGCTCCGTGCTTCTCAGCTATGACTCGGACCATCTGTCTGCGGAGCATCCATCTGGGCCCATCACGCTGCCCCTGCAGGGCTTGAAGGCAAGAACTCAGGCAAATATGCTGATGTTCCTGCGACTTGCTCTGCCAGAGCAATGAAGTCCTAGGTCCCTAACCTCTAAGTCTTGTGCCTTCTACCGATTACCGCAAACCAACGGCAAGTTCAGTTATTAGCTCACAAACTAGAAAGAACCAGAGCTGCTGGTATATGCATGGTGTGAGAGCCATGTGCAGAACTGGCAAAGCCTACAATCAATGGGGATTCATATAGTACCTTGTACAAACAAGGATAGATAGATAGATAGATAGATAGATAGATAGATAGATAGATAGATAGATA
>NW_026596152.1:7543573-7546336 GCF_907164565.1 Psammomys obesus
ATAGATAGATAGATAGATAGATAGATAGATAGATAGATAGATAGATAAAGAGGGCTCCAAAGGACTCAAGAAGGAAACACACATGAAGCTCTGGATCCCATCTCCTGAACTACAAGTGGAAACCCACAGGGTAGTTCCTTTTGCAAAGCCTTCCTTTGTAGCCCAAGCTGTCCTAGAATTCACTATCTAGCCTCAAACTTGATATCCACCTGCCTCGGTCTCCCAAGTGCTGGAATTACAAGGGTGTGCCATCATGCCAGACTAGAAAGTAGTTTCCACCAAAACCAACTGGGCAACAGGAACACGCGCTGCTGGGCCTAAGTAAGAGGAAGACTGAAAGAAGCCTCTGAATTTAGCAACTGGGTCACCGGCAAGACACACTGCAATGATGTGGCGTGGCCAGAAGCCAAAATGGAGTGGAAGAAGGATGAATGGAGATAAAGAAGTTGTAACAATAAATATGAGGCAGTTCTTAAAAGCCTGGCTGAAGCCGAGTATGGTGGCACACACCTTTAATGCCAGTACTCAGGAGGGGGGTGGGGGGATCCCCAACTGCAGGCCAGCCTGGTCTACAGAGCAAGTTCCAGGACAGCGAGGGATACACACAGAAACCTTGTCTTGAAAAACAAAACTTTCCTGGGTGGTCATGCAGACCGGAGATGAGACATGGGATATTTCCCACACCGGATTCCCAGGATGCCCGTCCATGTACTCTGCACACAAATGTCAAGTGGGTTTGAATGTGGTGCTGAGCTGTGAAGCCAGAGCAGTCCTCAAATAACATCTGAGAGTGGGCGATGGAAGAAGAACTTAGGGAGACCCAAGGCCTCATCCCCGAGGCACTCGGGGTGACAAAGAAGAAACTGGGGAAGTAGGAAAAGAACTCTCGCTTCAGAGCACCTCTGCTTGGAGCTCATATAATGAAGAGTGTCTGCTTGGCCAAGCTTGTCAGGCCCATCTGCGCACATCCTGGCAGAATCCAGGTCCAGCACAGAGTTTTCTCAAGTCAGTCTAGGAAGCACTCCGGACTGAACTGGGATGTCTCAGATGAGGTTTTTCATCCTCTACCAGCGTGCACGGATGCTGACTCACTCCATTCCTTGGCGATTCTGACAGGCCAGTTTAGCCAGAACCCCCATGTGTGGGGTGATTCCACTTAGTTATTTCCACCCATCAACACCCACCCAGCTGCTCTGCTATAAACTCAGAACCAAGCTCTGTCTCTCTCCCCTAGTGCCAAACCCTGCAGAGAATGAATGGTCCTGAATAACAAGTGTCATTACATAATTTCTTCAAAAAGTCTCTGCTAAGCTAAGGGAAAGCTGGCCTTCTGAAGCAGGACCTGGCAAAGTGCTTGCTTTGCAAGGAGGACCTGAGGTTGGTATCCATTACTCACTTCTTTAAAAAAAAAAAAAAAAAAAAAAGAATTAAAATTTAAATTAATTAAAAATTTTTCAATTTAAAAATATTAATTAAAAATTTTTCTTTTAAAAGACAAAATGCCAGCCGGGCATGGTGGCCTATGTCTTTAATCCCAGATTTAATCCCAGGCAGGCAGAGGCAGACAGGTTTCTGTGAGTTTGAGGTCAGCCTGGTCTACAGAGCTAGTTAGTTCTAGGACAGCCAGGGTGATTATACAGAGAAACCCTGTCTCGAAAAACAAACAAACAAACAAACAAACAAAGTCACACATCTTTAATCCCAGCACTCTTGAGGCAGAGTTAGGTAAATCTTTTGAATTCAAGGCCAGCCTAGTCTACATAAAAAGTTCCAGGTTAGCCAGGGATACATAATGTGACCTATCTTTTTTTTTTTTTTTTTTTTTAAGTCAAGTGTGGAGTTCACTGGCCAGCCAAACTAGCCAGCTTGGGGAGTTCCAGACCAGTGAGAAACCTTGTTAAACAAAAAAAAAAAAAAAAAAAAAAACACCAACCAACCAGGTAAACACACATAGAGAGAGAAAGGGAGAGAAAGAGAGAACGAGAGAACCTTCCAGATCTTGGCATAAAGTTACTCTTCTAATCTCGGGACTTGAAGAAAACGACGAGAACAAAACTGCTACCCCTCCTACGGTTAGAAACAGGGCACACAGGCCTCCCAAAGCGCCTTTCCCAAGCACCACGGGTTCCCAGAGGGTTGGCGGAAGAAACCCCGGAAGAAGCCAACAGGAACCTGCAACCAGAAGCCACATTTTCGGACGACCTCTCCGCAGTGTCCGGGGGAGAACGAGGAAGTGGAGTTCACGAAAACAGAGAATCCGGGTCTGAGTCCGTGCACCAGTCACCGACCCGCACCCTGAAAGCCACGGGGGCGCCAAGGGACGAGCTCGGGAACCACTCAGAGGAGACTCACTCAGCGGGCATGGGGCCAGGCCTGAGACCTCGGGCAACCCGGGGACCTGCGCCTCCGCGGAGCCCACTCGGAGAAACCAGACTGGGGCGAACGGGGTCTCCAGGTTCCAGGGTCTCCCACCTAGCTCGGCGCACGGACCTGCCCCCGTCCCCCACGCCGGGTCTCACCCACTCGCGCGGTCCTGAAAGCATCGGGGAACTCAGCGACGGGCTCACCGGCCTTCGCCCGGACGCCGCGGGCTCCAAAAGGCGCGGCACGGTGGCCGGCAGGGGGCGCTGCCACCGGGGACAATGCAGGGCGGGGGCGCCGGGCACCCCCAGCCCAGAGCCGCGCGGCGGGAAGGAGCGGACGCCGGGAAGGGAGGGAGACACGCGGCGGCGGCGCGGGGGCGGGGCGGGGCCGGCGGGGCGG
>NW_026596152.1:7551336-7565696 GCF_907164565.1 Psammomys obesus
GGCGGGGCGGGGCCGGCGGGCGGGCGGGCGGCGAGCGCCGGGAGAGCGCGCCGGGGCAGCGAGGAGGGAGGAGCGAGGGGAGCGCGGGCCGCAGCCGCCCCCGCCCCGCGCCCGCGCCTCCCGCGCGCAACAGTTCCCCCAAAGTTGCCGCCGGGGAGGCGCGCAGCCGGCGGGGGACGCGGCCTTGGTCCGGCGCGCGCGGCCCCGGGCGGGCGGCGGCATGGGCACTCGGCAGACTAAGGGCAGCCTGACGGAGAGAGCCAGCCCGGGCGCGGCGCCCGCCCCCCGCCGCGAGAGACCCGACTTCTGGGCGTCGCTGCTGCTGCGCGCCGGGGACAAGGCGGGGCGCGCGGCCGCCGGGCTACCCCCCTACCATCGGCGGGTCGGCATGGTCCAGGAGCTGCTGCGGATGGTGCGCCAGGGCCGGCGGGAGGAGGCGGGGACGCTGCTGCAGCACCTGCGCCAGGTGAGCTCTGGGAGGGGGCATGGGGGGCGCGGCGGATCCCGGAGCGCCCCGCCCTACGAGGGGGGGGACAAGAGAACGTCGGAGGCACCGCCCAAGGGTCCCTCTTCCGCGGGCGTGGAGCGGTGTGGCGGCAGGTGCCTCTGCGTTCCCTCTGAATTTGGGGCCCTCAAGACTAGGGCGAGTAGGGTGACCAGCGAGGCTGATGAAGGGGACCTGTTGGACCATTGTCCCCGCTCCTCTCCTCCACAGGTCCCCGGGGATAGTTGGTGAGAGAGGGGACAGAGATGCATGCCTGACTTGGCCCAGGGTTCTCTTGCTCTCTGCCCACTACCTATCACCCTCTTCCAAGGGTCCCTAGGGAATGCTCAGTTGCCTGCAAAAATCAGCTTCTGAGGCATGTCCCTAGCACTGGTAAGATTTCAGTCCCTAGGTCGTTTGCCACCTGGAGATATTGTGTATTGTGGTTTAGCCTCCCCTAACTTTGACTGGTCCTGGCCAGGAGCCCCTGCCCGAAGTCTTAGCCAGAATGAAGCTAGGCTTGGTTTCTAGGCTGCCAGTGCTCTAACCTCTACTGGTTAGGGGCAAACTACAGATCTGGTCTGTTCCCTCCGTTCGAAGGCTCATGCGTCACCCACCTCTCAGTTTTTGTTTTCCTTTCTCAGATTCCTTTAGGGAAAGTGGTAGCCTGCCTGTCCCACAGGGTCTTGTGGGGCAGCAGAGACAGGAGGGCCGTGGGTGCTCTGCAGAACAGTGATTGCTTTGGTCTAGTTTTGTTGCATAGACACACACAGACCCTATATTCTTGAAGGACCCCGGTAGGTAAGCAGTTGCTGCAGATGGGGGAGGGAGAACCTCAGCTGACCTTTGTGAGGTTTTCCCATGGCCGATAAAAGAGGCTGTAGGGACTACTTCCTGGGAGGAGCTTCCAGAATCTAATTGGATCCACATCTCCCTGGATTCTGTACCGTGGCTTCCCTCACACCCTTCCATGTTTCTCTGGAGTTTGTTCCTAAGGTGTGTATACCACAGACAGGTACGATGTAAAGCTTCCACCTTTGCTTCTAATGACATCCACAGTGATGCCCCAGGGGCTGCTGGATCCTCAGGTACCTTCCCTGGGCTGAATCATCAAAGAAAGACGACATTTTACACCGCATAACTTTAGCGATGTGTATGTCTCTGTCTTTTGAAAATCAGAAGCCAACTTTGTATGGCCTCCGCGGTAACTCTGTCTCTCTCACACAGAAAATGGATTTTCCAGACCATCATAAGCTATTTGCGCAATAGACAGTAAGAGGGTTGTACTGATCACATGCTGTTTCCCCAGTCCTGGGAGCGCTGCTCTCAAGAATGCCAACGTGTGGAAGAAACTGACAAGCCCTTGTTGAGGGGTGGGGAGAAAAGGCAGCATTGGCAAGCGCCAGTTAGAAGCCCACCAATGGAGGCTGAGACTGGTTTCAGGGAGGAGGCCGATGTTTGGTATGTGGAACCTGGGCCTGTCCTTTAGGGTCTTCGCTTGTATGTCTTTGGTGCTTTGGCACCTCTCCAACCACTGGCCTGGAAGGGCTAAAGGGAAGAGGCAGGGTTAATCAGACTTCCCCCTTTTCTGGGGCGCCCTGGCCCTGTGGCTCATGATGAGGGCTGTGGACCTGGAGAGCTGCCCTTGCTGCCTGTAATATGGGGATCAGAGCCCTTCCAGGAAATGGTCGTTGGCCTTAGGCATGTGGGAGTGGAGCTCAGGGATGTCCAAGTGTCTGTGACCAATGAGAAGGGCGTGTTCTAGGACCCTGAAAGCAGCCAGCCAAAGGTCTGGCCAGCTTTGGGCTGCAGCCTAAGTCGCTCTCCTCTCACATACTGTTTCCATCTTAGTTTCCTCCTGGCAGGAGCCAGGGCAGTTTGACCACCCCCAGTCACATAGTGCTTTCTCCTGTATGTGATAACATGTGTGGCAATAAATGTTTTGAAGCAAGGTCTTGTGTCCTTAACCTCTAACTCACTGCATAGTCAATGCTGACCTTGAACTTTTGATCCTCTAGCCTCTACCCGAAGGAGCTGGGATTACAAGCATGGGCCATCACACCCAGTTTACTTCTTACTGGAGGTCAAGCTGTGGGCCTTGTTCATGCCAGGCGAACATTGTTCCAACAGAGCTACACCCCAGTTGTTGACACTGGATTTTTGTGTGTTCAGAGCATATACAGGGTTAGAGGAAGCATTGACCCGTAACTCCTGTGATCCTCAAGGAATTGAGTCCTTGTTCTTCCTGAGGCTGTTTCAGAGCCTCGAACCCTCTCTTCAGACAAATGCACCTGACCTTGCAAAGAATTTCAAGAAGTACACAGAGCATACCTCTGTTTCCCCTGCTTTGTGGTTTGCATATAGACAGTTCAGAACCTCATGTGGCAGTTCATGGTAAGCTGATGCAGACGGCTGCTGGTGCCACTTGTGAGATTTGGGGAGTGTTTTTTTGCTTGGAGAATCCCCAGCTTATCCCTTGTGGAAAGGCCTCACACACAGTTCAAAGGTACAGGCAGGATGCCTTGAAGGCTCACAGAGCCATCCTCTTCCCTTTAGGAACAGTGTGACCTGAGAGGGGCCTGGAGCCAAGCCTGGGGGGGCTTGCCTTTGGTCCTCAGTCAGCTGTGACCTTGGGCCCTCTCTGAGTTGTATGTCCTTGTTTCCCAAAGAAGGATCCTGGGTACTGAGCGGAGCAAATGCTATCAAGTGTGTGAAATTTTGTTGGCACTGCCAATCAAGATGTGTTCTCATGGCAAGCAGGAGCATCTGGCCTACTTTGGGTATAGCTGGGCTGGGGGCAAGATCATGTGGCTTTTCTCTTCAGGCCTAAACCAAGGAGTTCCTGGTTCAGAAGCAGTCTGGAACAGATGCTCATGACAACAAAGGAAGCCATTCCCCCCTCTTACCCCATCACACCCCTCACCTAGGCCTTCTGCTTCCTCGTACATCTTGGGGTTGGGGGCTCAGACTCGCCATCTTTAAAGAGTCCTGGGGAAGGAATGGCCTGGCAGAGAGTAAGACCACATGGAAGATGTGTCTCCGCTGCCTCAGCCCAGCAGTTTCTCTTCTGTCCCCGGAATTCCAGACTGTGCTCTTGTCCTGCTTCACAGAATAGCGGAATGTGAGGAATCGAGCATGTGCTCCGGCAACCCACCTCTGAGTTCACCACCATTCCTCCTGTGTTAGTCGGCTGTTACTATGACAAAATACCTGAGGTAGTCAATGTATGAGCAAGGCTCTGTTTGGGCTCACAGCTTCAAAGGTTTCAGGTAGTGGTCGTTTGGGCCTGTGGGAGGGCAGTGCATCAAGGCGGGGAGTGTGTGACTGAGGAGGCTGCTTACCTCATAGTGGCTCGGAAGCAGAGATAGGAAGGAGCCGGGGTCCCAAGACCTCCCACGAGGTCCCCCCTCTCAAGAGTACCACATGTTAGAAACTCGTGGTCTTTGAAGGACACTCATCCAAACCCTAACATCTACTTCCCTGGAGAGAGTCCAGTTGGGCTGGTTTACGACTGGTACGGCGTGCCCCTAAGAGGCAGAGCTGTTCTGTTTGCCTGACTGGCCTCACCTCAGCGTGGCTCGGGTTCGTGGCTCTGCATACTGTCCAGAACGGCAGGGTTGTCCTCCTGAAACCACAGACACAAACAAGAACCAGACACGTGGACTCTATACACATATCACTGACTCAGGAGGAGCTGGGTAATGTCTGAGCACCTGGAGACCCCCTGCTGACTGGCCGGTCTCCTGCCCAAAGACAGAAGGACAAGCACAGTGAACTTTGGAGGCCACCTTTTCCCTCCTAAGAGACTACAGGTGAGCAGAGCAGGGAGGCCCCCACTGTCACCTCTTATCTTCCTCCACCTAGAATGCATCTCGTTTCCATACGTGCTCTTTACCTTTAGCTGGCTAACTTCCTGAGCACACCAGCCCACACTCTGGTATCTAGTTAGCAAGTCAGACCCACCAGAGTGCAAGGTATTTGAGCACTCATAGTTCCCCCCTGCTCCTTGACCTTTTGTCAGTCAAGGTCATGTGTTTCCTGAGAGTAGAGACCCAGCATCTCCCGTATCCGTGGTACAGTATTGAAAAGCTGCAGGTTCTGCAGGTTCTTGATAGTCCTTCGTAAGTCTTTTTGCTATAGAGGTATGTGTATAGGCCGTTAGCATGGTGTGCCCTCGGGAAGCATGCGTCTGATTTATCGGGCTGCCGGCATGGCTGTGAGATCCCCGTGCATTTGCATTTAGGTTTCTGGGCATGCCAGTTTTCAGGAAATCCCTGATGGCCACAAGCTTGACTGTGCCTGGCACCCTGCCAGGCTGAGGTGTTCTTGGAGAGAGGAGTGGCATGGTGCCCAGCCTTGGCACCACAGGATCCTGTTGGGCAGGTGGAGTCTAGGGCCTCTGCTGAGGTGGCAGGAGGAGAGCAAAGCCTGATGGGAGAGTCGGGCCTCCCTGTTCCTGGTGAGCTCCTGCAGGATTACATGTATTCCCTCCACAAAGGGGCCTTCCTTTTTGATCTCTACCAATCTGTCTGGGCTGCATGCAAGCATTTCCAGTGATAAAGGTGCAGAGGCTGCTGATGTCAGGACCTGCTTTGCTGCTTTCCACGGCTGCCAGGGACACAGCAACCTCTGTAGTGGCCAAGTGAACCATGGGGCTAGCTACTCTAGACCAGCTAGAGGAGGCTGGTCCCTGACTTCATAGTCTTGGCGGGGAGGTGCCTAAGGGAGGGGTCCCTCTTTTTGGAACAAATGCTGTCTTTTTGAAGATTGCCAGAAGCTGTTTTTAATCCAGTGTCCCTTCTGAGCTCTTGCTCAGGCAGGGCAGTGCGGCCTAATTGCCCTTCCCCTGGCATCAGGACATTCCTGTGTGTGTGCCTTCCTGCAACTGAAGCCATACACCGGTACGTGGTCAGGTTTCAGAAAAGCTCTGTCATCTTCTCGTTTGTTCTGGCTTATTTTTTCTTTCTCTTTCCCTCCTCCCCTTTCCCCTCTTTCTCCTCCTCCTCCTATTTTTCTTCTTCCTCTTTTTGAGACAAGGTCTTATTATGTAGCTCAGGTTTTCCTGGAACTCAATATGCACTGAGCTCACAGTGATCCACCTGCCCCTGCTGGGATCACAGACCCGTGCCACCAGTAGCCGACACAGTTTTAAATGTCTCAGGCACACGCCCCCCTGAGCCCATGGATTCTGGCCATGGGCTCTCGTGAGTCTGCTGGAGTTGGCTCAGATTTCTCAATTATTTCCACTCTGAACTCCAGCCAAGGTAGCCCCTGACGTTTGGGTTCCAACAGCTGTTCCCCATAATCAATTACCTCCAGTAAATAAGAGGCTCCTCACCAGCCAGCTAGTATCTCTACACTGTGCCCATCAGGATGCAATCAGAATGCACAGAGGCGGGGTCAGTATTGCAAGAGAGTCCCTCCCCTAAGTTCAGACAGCCATCTGACTCACCTTCCCCACCAGGACAGCAATGAGAGTTTTGTATGAGAAAACACAGATATTTACAGATGCATATGTGTGTGCCTGTTGGTCCTCCCTATAGATCTTCCTGGCTGTGTTTTTGCCAGTTCTGTTAGTTCCTGCAGGCTGCCAGAACAAAATACCACAGGCTGAATAGCTTTTATCAGCAACTAGAAATCCAGAGGCTAGAAGTCCCGGATCCAGGCCCCCAAAGGTTCAGCATCTGGTAGGAGTGCCCTTGTGTACACAGAAATGAAAAGCTGCTCTGGGGATTCCTTTTTAAGGACACGAATCCCAGAGTCCTTATAGCATCAGCCTGTTCTGAAAGCCCCGGCCAGGAGGTTAGGGCTTCCATGTATGCCTGCAGAGGGAAGGAGACACAGCTGCCCAGACTCCTTCCTGCTCTATGTCCTCCTCCTGTTAAGTACTGGAGGGGAAGGGCCCAGTTACCGCATCAGCGGACCTCACCATTACTCAAGTAGTTGAGTGTTCAAAATGAGGACTAGACCTTGGCTTGCCACACAGGGGCGGGACCCCTCCTGACAGCGCCTGCCTCTCTCCCTACCCCACCCACCCCGGCTCTGAGTAGTGCCCACGTGGCTCTCTGGGAGCATTTCCCAGCTTTGCTTTTTCTTCTTCCTTTTAAAAAAAAATTTTTTTCTTTTAACTTTTATTAGCTCAGACTCCTGGCTGCTGCGACCATATGGAGTTCCGCCGACAGCTGCTGCTCAAGGGGATGTGGCATTTTGATGTTTCTAACTTTATCTTAACCAGGATAGACATGGGAGTCCAGCTGAGACCAGGGAGTACCCAAGTGTGTTTTCCTGCAGAGGCTGACTCATTTTGAGTCCGATGCCCATGTGCCATGGTTTGAATGCGCCCTCCCGAAGATCTTGTGTGACACAGCTAACCTCCAAGGTCAAGATAATTAGTATGGGGGGGGGGGGCTTTTATGATGGGAGTGGTGGTTTGAGCCGGCATACCCTTGCCCTGTCTCACCATTGAGATTCTCTATGCTGTCAGGACATAGCAAGAACGCCTTCTCCAAATGCCACGCTGTGTCCTTGGATATCTGACCTCCAGATCTGTGAGCTAAATAAACTTGAGACTGTTTTGTATAAGTCACCAGCTTGGGGCATTTTGTTATAGTAGCAGAAGGCAGAGAAAACACCATGCTTACCTGCAGAGCTGCTCCTCCCGCCCGTGTCTCCTCCCGGTCCATCTCCATCTTCCTGCCTCTCTTCCTTCTGCATCTTCTGGCTTCTCTTTGAGTCTCTGAGTCTCTCCATACTCTGATCTCCCTGGGTAAAAAGCAGACTTTTAAAGATGTCTCTTGGAGCAAGGTGGGGTGGCATATGCCTTTTATACCAGTGCTGGGGAGGTATAGACCAGATCGGAAGTTTAAGACCAGCCTTGACTACATGTACCTCTTTTTTAAAAAACAACAAAACGCCTCTTGTTAGTCTGCCTGAGTTTTGGGGGCTTCCTTCTATACCCCTCCAACCCTACAGATAGGAAGATGGGCAGAGAAGTCATGAGAACAGGGTAGGATAGGACAAGCCAGGGAGTCTAAACCTGCTTGTTTCGGTTGTCTAGATGTAAGCACAGTGCTTAGGCGGAGAGAGCAAGCACTGGAGACATGTCTGTGTGGGTTTCTAGTCCACAAACCATATCCATCTGTTCATTCACTATCTAGCTTTTTCTTTTAAGTCAGGGGATCTCATGCAGCCTAGGCCAGCCCCAACTCTATAAGAGGCAAAGATGACCCTGGATGTCTCATCCTCCTGGACAGCCAAGACTATACAGGGAAACCCTGTGTCGAAATACCAACAAAAAGAAAGAAGGAAGGAAAAGAAAAGACAGAAGAAAAGCTTGGGTTTCCTCCTTATGGGCAAGGTGAAGGAGCTCCTTCGAGGGGAAGGAAGCCCTGCCCCCCCCCCCCCCTCCTGTGGCAAGAGCAGGAAGGAGGTAAGGGCAGACACTGAAAGATGGGGAGCGCCACCTTCCAGAGCACATGCACTGGGCGACACTTGTCGAACATCGTTCCTTAACCTAAGGCATGGAAACAGAGCTGGAGTGATGAGCTGACATTGAACGGCTCCTCACCTCCCTGTTAGCACTGAACCGTGCCTCTGCTCCCGGCAGCCCAGCCAGACCAAGAGCTCGGAGTATTAAAGGCCTTTGGCGAGTGAGGCCAGGTCATCCGTCACCTGGGTTTCCTTCACAGGAAGCCTTCAGCTCCACTCAGGTAGCCATGCCCAGCATGTCCTACACGGCTGTTCTCGAAGCAGCTTCCATGAGAGTGTGTGCAAGTTCAGATCTTGGTGAGCTGAGGCTGCCTGGCCACTCTACCAAGTCCTCAGCACAGCCTCTTAGATCACCGAAGGCCAGGAGCAGTGCAGTGAAGTAGCAGCCAGGGCTTGACCGAGGTTCTCAACCAGTGCTTGCTGTCATACTCCTGAGCCGTGTAGACCAGCGGTTCGCAACCTTCCTCATGCTGTGACCCTTCACAGCATGTTCCTAATGTTACTGTGGTGACCATAAAAATCATTATTATCATCGTTATTGTTATTTTGGTTTTTCAAGACAGGGTTTCTCTGTATAGCCTTGACTGTCCTGAACTCACTTGGTAGAACAGGCTAGCCTCAGATCCTCCTGCTTCCGCCTCCCCGTGCTGGGATTACAGGTGTGCGCCACCACAACCCGCTCCATAAAATTATTTTTGTTGCTACTTCATAACTGTATTTTTGCTGTTACAAATCATGATGTAAATGTATGATACGCAGGATATCTGACTCCTGCCAAAGAGTCATTCAACCTCCAAAGGGGTCATGACCTGCAGGTTGAGGACCATTGTTCTAAGGATGTTCCAGTTCAACACTCCTACCTATTAAAGAACACCCATCAGATAGAATCAAAGGCAGCCTGAGCGGATCTGGACACCATCCAGGCGCGCAGGATACAAGCAGAGGTACGGTGTCCATCCATACTGAGCTCTTGAAGACTGCCAGCATCCAGGACTCCCCTACCTGCTTCCCAGGCTGCCTGCATTTATTTCCCCTTCTAGCAGGTCCAAGAAACTACAGTCTGGTGTGCCCCATGCCCTGTGCTTAATTCCAGTTCCTGCAGACTCAGTAATCCTGGTCAATTTAGTTTTTCTAGGTTATACCAATCTATGGAGCTTTTATCATTCCAAGCTGCAGGCTTAAGTTGTCCATGTCCTCCTGGAGTTATGTTTCAGAATAAAAGCAGTGGTGGGCTCTTGCCCAGGGCTTTCCAGGAAGCTGTAGACCCTAGGACCTTCAAGAGCACTGAATGGGCTGGTTTGGGATGTGGAAACTCAGACACAAAACCGTCCAAGTTACCTTTTCCAAGAATCCCCACCCCTCAAGAAATGGCTTTTGCTGCTTAGAAATCGGCCCAGTCAAGCAGGTCAAGAGTAATAGACTAGAAATGGTTGGGATGGAGTAGGACATTTCAAAGGGAAGTTGAGCCAGAAGAGGGGACTCTTGGGAATGGGGCCACAGGAGGAAGGCCCAAGCCTGGAAAGGAAACAGCAAGTATTAGGATGGAATTTCAGACAATTTTCCAGACATGAAATGTGTGTGTGTGTGTGTGTGTCTGATTCTGTATGTCTGTTGCCTGCCATCAATCAAATTAAGGACCTGCTTCTTGCTAATTACATACTACCACTAAACGCCGCCTCCAGCCACTAGAAATTGCTCTAGAAAACTATCAGAGGCCTATCCAGGAAGCCAAAGGAGGCAGGACAGCCATCGGAACAAATGCAGACCGGAGTGATGGAGCAGGTCCTTCCGAGCGGTGCTTGTGTTGGAAGCTGTGCACTGTGGGTAACAGTATGGGCAGGGAGCTGGCTGGGAGCACTGGACTCCTGCCAGTGCCGTGGTTTAGGCCCTCCTCCTGTCCATCTCTACCCTCTCCCCCTCATCACTCCTTTCCTCCCACCCTCAGGGTACGTGGCTGTCTCCTCCCTGTATCCTTGAAAGCTCACTGCCCCCTTGCTGCTGCAGCAGTGGTGACGGCAGCCCCTGGGACATCCCCCCACAGAGCGAGCGTCAGGTCCTGAGGATCAGGGCTGTGTAGGGGTGAGTCCACCTAGCCGGGGGTTACCCATGGCTCCTGCTAAGAAGCCCTCAGGAAGGGCACCGTGATGTCTTACCCACTCTTCCCACCATCCAGAGTGACAGACAGTTGAGCCCCATGCAGGCAGGGCCTCACCCTCAGCCAGCTAAGGGTCCTTTCTGGAGCTGGAAGTGGGCCTCTGGATTCCATCTGAGCGTCTCAGCCAGTCCAAGTCTTCCCTCAGGCCCAGGAGGAGGACAGCAAGAGGCCTGATTCTAATACTGGAGATCTGGCCCTGGCCTTGGCCTTGCCTCTAGTGTAGAAATTTAAAGTGATAAAGACCCTCACTTCACTATGGTGCTAATTTTATGTGTCCCTTTGGCTAGAGCAGGATACCCAGTTTGGTCAGCCATTGGTCTAGATGTGGCTGGAGGTGTTTTTAAATTACGCATGGAATGCATAAATCTTGATGTTTTAAAAAGGACGTTGTCTTCTGCAGCATGGATGGACCTTGTCTGTCAGTGGAGAAAAGACAACAGTCTTTTCTTGGGAAAGAAAGATTCTGCCTCCACACGCAAAAACAAGACAGGGATGCCAGGTCTTGGGTAGGCCTCCAGCCTGTCCTCCTGCTCTACAGATTTCAGAGTTGCCAGCCCCCACAATCACATGACCCAAGTCCTTAAAATAAACCAAGTTCTCTCTCCCTCTCTCCCCCCTCTACACACACACATGCATCTATTGGTTGTTTCTCTGGAGAACTCAGTCTAATATAAGTAACTCCCAAGGGCTGGTGGCCAGGAGAGGTGGAGTTAGAAACTTCTGGGGCCCCTGGGTTCCTTCTGTCCCTGCAGCTTCCACGCTGGGGGAGTCAACCCCCCAGATCTCAGTTTCTCACTCTGAAAAATGGGTTGTTCCTGTGAATTCTTCCTTGCAAAGGTGCTGGCAGGTCCTCTCAAGTCATCCCTTAGCCTGTTTCCCTGAAATGTTTGGTGATGGAACAAACCTTGAATCTAAATGGGACAGACTTAATTTACCCTGGGAAGGGATAATGGACTTGAATGGGTTTGCCAGAGGTATAAACAGCTGATTTTATTATTTCCCAAGAGGAAATGCAAAATGCCAAGAATTCGGGGAATTTGGGAGCCTGGGGACCTCTGCGACTTCTGCCCCTGCCCCTGTTTTCTACAGAATCTCAGTTGTGCAAGAGGCTCTGGGAAAGTGAGAGATGCTTGGGAATCAGTGAGGGGACACCCGATGCCACACCTGGCAGAATCAGAACGCAGGGGAGGGTGGAGCGGCTCGGCTGCCGAGAGGACACCCCCACCCCACCCCTGTACACAGAAGGTCTGTTCTGTCCCAAAGGAGCCAGAATGTCTGAGAGGAGGCGGGGAAAGTGATTTGTTGAATTCTTTTCGTTCTCTGCTCTCTCCTGCTTCCTGCCACTGGGCCCCTTCCAAAGAGTGACGAAGGAACTAGCCCAGAACTGGGTCTCAGGTCTGTCCATCTTGACCCATGTCTAACGGGGAGCTGTGACCTAGGGAAATGAATTCAGCCTTCTGTTTTTCTAAAGAGAAAGCATCATTTTGTAGTTATTTGTTATTACTGCACTTTCTTGGGTTGTTACTAAATTATGCCCAGCAGTAGCCAGGTATCTGTTTCCAGAGGGGGGTTCTTTTTTTTTTTTTAAGATTTATTTATTTAATTTTAGATGTATAAATGCTTTGCCTGTATGTATGTCTGTGTATCACGTACATGCCTGGTGCCCTTGGAGGTCAGAATAAGGTGACGAATCCTTGGAACTGTAGTTAAATCTGGTTGTAAGCCAACGTGTTGGTGCTGGGGATCAAGCCCAGGTCCCCTGAGAACAACTTAGCGAACAGTCCATCTCTCCAGCACCTAGACTGTGTCTTTTTTTTAAACCTTTATTTTAGAGTGTGTGTGTGTGTGTGTGTGCGCGCGCGCGCACATACCACAGTGAGTAGGCAGAGGCCAGAGAATACCATGAGTCAGTCCTCTCCATCCACCATGGAATTGTAACTTGGGTTGTCAAAGTTGCTGGTAAGTTCCTTTACCGGCTGAGCCATCTCGCCAGCCCAGAAGGTGCCATTTTTAAAGACCTGAAACAACTGGCAGGCCAGCACTGTGGGAAGCAGAGGCGGACGTACGTCCCTTTGTGAGTTTGAGGCCAGCCTGGCCTACAGAGGGAGTTCAAGGACAGCCAGGGCTGGCTACACAGAGAAACCCTGTCTCAAAACCCAAAACACATGCGTGCATGCGCTCACACATCTCTAGCCAGGAAACCTCACCGAATGAAGCTAGCAGACACTGTCCACAGCATCTTGCTGAGTGGGCCACAGAACCACTTGTCACCACTGAGGGCCAGTGTGCCTGATTCTTGGCTGAAAGAACCTTCAAGGCTTAGCAGGAGCCCAAGAGTGATAAGCTGTCCCTGTGAGGACAGTAGCCATAAAGGGGGACCAGGGAGCCCGACCTTTGCCCCCTTGCCCCTCACCCCTACTGGGGAAGTTGGGCAGGGGCTGTGGGGCCACAATCAGCAGTTCCCTGCCTTGATCCACACGGTAGCCTCCCTAGAAGCAGACTGGCCTGGGTCAGCTGGGTGCGGGTGGACATCTGGGTGCCAGGCTGCCCTCGAGAGGGTGGCTGGGCAATGCCACCCTGGAAGGAAGGCCTCATCTTCAAGCAGGGCCTTCATGCACTGGGAGTTTCTCTCGGGAGAGGGCACAGTGGCAGTTCTTTATGTTTATGGTGTGTGTTATGGCATATATTACTTCTGTGGCTTTGTTTTGGTGATTCCCAAGGCTGAGTAGTGTGCCTCTGGCTCTCAGTCTGCAGTCTCCCCCCCCCCCCCATCTAGATGTGCCCACTCTCCATGAGCATGACCTTGCCCTTGCTGCTATGGGGAGGGGGGTGAAGGTATTTGCATGCACAGGCTACTTACTGTAAAACACAGCATTGATTATTTTTATTATGCGGAATCCTAGAGTTGCATGCACATACCTGTATGGCGCCAGGCGGGTCCCTCCACACGGACTCGGTTGCAGTCAAGATCGAGATGGTTCAGGGAGCCAAGGCGCTTACCACACAAGACTGGCAACCTTAGTTAGATCCCAGGTGGGAGCAGAGAAGCACCTAACAAAATTCCCCTCTGACCTTCACCTGTTGGTTTTGCCACACATATACCTGCGCGCGCACACACACACTCCATGTTTATATGCAGTTAAAAAAAAAAAAGCAGGAGAGACATGGTAAGTCCAGATATGGTGGTATGCTAAGGAGGCAGGGCAGAAGAATGACGGATTTCAGGCTAGCCTGGGCTACTTAGTGAGACTTTTAAAAGACAGAGGGAAGGCTAAACGTTAGGTAGATCTGAAGCGGCTGCTAGTTTTACAGTGAAGTTGTTTCCATAAGTAGGAATACACACTAAAATAGCAATAAAAGCAGACCCGTGCACATCCACTCCACAAGCAAGGCCAAAGAAGCAGGCCCACCCACCAAGAGTCTGGAGCATGTGACTTGGGCTTCTGGCCTCCAAAACTAGAGGACTCTCCAGGGAAAAAGTTACAAGGACCCAGCCAGGGCTGTGAAGTCATTCTGACCTAGGCCTAAGTAACTTAGAATCAATTTTGCTCACTATAAAATGAAATTCTCAAGGGCTTTGGTGTCTGTTGTTTGTTTGTTTTTTTAATCTTATTTTTATTTGTGTGCAGCCATGATGTGTATGTACGATGATGTGTATGTGTGGGTGTCACAGAATGTATGTGGAAGCCAAAGGGTAACTTTGTGGAGTCTGTTATCTCCTTCCATATTTACATGGGTTCTAGGAATTGAATTCAGGTTACCAGGCCTGCACAACAAGCATCTTTAACCCCTGAGCCCTTATGCTCTTTTTTTCCTTTTGCTTCTTTTCAGTTTTTAAGAGTCAGGGTCTCAGCCAGGCAGTGGTGTCGAATGCCTTTGATCCTAGCGCTCAGGAGGCAGAGGCAGTTGGATCTCGGTGAGTTAGAGGACACAAAGCCAGCCTGGTCTACGGAATGAGTTCCAGGAAAGCCAGAGAAACCTTGTCTTGTGTGTGTGTGGTGGGGGAAGGGGGCCAAGGTCTCATGTAGCCCAAATTGTACTCAAACTCACTATGTCACCAAAGCTGGCCCTGAGCTCCAGAATTTGCCCTGCTTCTGCCTAAGTGCTAAGATTAGAGGTATGAGGCATCAGTCCCAGCTGTGTTTGTGCCCCGCCCCCCACATTTTGAATATGCAGCGTATGAAAAAGCATAATATTAAACTGAGCATGCTCACATGTCCCTTGTCTGCATAT
>NW_026596152.1:7565796-7593484 GCF_907164565.1 Psammomys obesus
TTTTTTTTTTTTTTTTTTTTGAGACGGGGGTCTCACTCTGTAGCCCTCACTGACCTCAAATTCATAGAAATTTGCCGATCTGCCTGCCTCGGCCTGTGCCTCTGCCTCTGCCTCCAGGTTGCTGGATTAAAGGCCTACAACACCACAACTGGCCTCTTTATTATATATATACACACACACACACATATATATATGGATGGAGGAGCAAGAGGAGTTAAAGTGGGAGGGGAGAGTAAATATCAAAATATATGGTATCCGTGTTTGATAGTCTCAAAAAATAAATACTGTTCAAACGATACATATATATTAACTAGAGCAAATACATAAGCCAGTGACTTGTTAACGTCAGATATTACGAATTCTACCGTGGACTGTCCTTTGCGCCTGATGGCACAGTGAATGTTGACGGCAGCATCACCACGGCCCAGCAGTACTGTGCTCTAGGGTCCCAGTGTCTGCGGTGCTGGTGCCACTAAGTAGGAGTTTCTCTGCTCTCTTGTTATCCTCTGGGATCACTGTGGTGTTCCTGCTCCTCTCTTCCAGAATCATAATTAATGCGGCTTGTGCCTGAGATTTTCTCAATTAATATTCAGCATGCCACAACAGGAAGCCTAGGGCCTCCGTAAGCTGTTTGTTTGTTTGCTTGTACACAGACTTTCTCGGTGTAGCGCAGGCTGTCCAGGAACTCCCTCTGTAGACCAGGCTGCCCTTGAACTCCTAGAGATCCACCTGCCTCTGCCTCCCAGGTGCTGGGATTAAAGGTGTTTGCCACCACCACCTGACTTCCTTAAGCTTTTATTCATTTTTTTTTTCCTTCTTGGTTTTTTGAGACAGGATTTCTCTGTATAGTACTCACTGTCCTGGAGCTCTTGCTGCATATACCAAGCCTCAAACTCAGAGATCTGCGTGCTTCCTCTGCTTCCTGCATGCTGGGACTAAAGTCGGCGTGCGCTGCCATGTCCGGTCTGTTTCCTTAAGCTCTGAAATTTAACTCGCCAATTTTATGTAACCTTACACAATTGCATTCTAGGGCAAGGAGGGTAAACTTAAATAATTAAACCTCCTCAACGGTCTTTTTCTTCTGCAAGTGCTGGAAATCAAACCCAAGAGTTGGCATTCAGGGCACACACTTTACCTCAGATCTTCATGCCAGATGTCCTAAAACTTGAGGGAGGAAGAAGAGGAAAGAGAGAGAAAGGCAGGCAGGCAAACAGGCCTGAAGAAGGGGTTAGCTCTGACAAAGAGCTCTGGAAGTTTAAGTTAGCTTTGGTCGGAGGAGGCAGATCACTGCAGGAGTTCATAGTGAGGCAAGACCGTTTATCTTATGTGCACCAGGTAAAAGAGGGAGGGAGGAGCTTGCGTTATCCCTTTCAAGGGCACTGACCCAATGACCTGAAAACCTCCCCTCTTTAAGTTCCACCACCTGCTAATAGCATCATGAGTGGAACCAGGACTACACACACACACACACACACACACACACACACACACACACACACACGCGGTTCAATCCCAGCACCCACAGTAGTCGTGGTGCTCACTACCATCTCTAACTCCAATTCCAGCATAACCTGTGCCATTTTCTGGTCTCCAAGGGCACTGCACAGAGACAGAATATCCATACACATAAAATAATAAAATACATTTTTATAAAAACATAAACACTAAACAAATTGACCATCTGAATTTTTTTTTTTTTTTTTTGAGATAGAATCTCACTACATAAACCAGGCTGGCCTCAGACTCACAGAGATCCCCCTGCCTCTGCCTCCCAAGTGCTGGGATTACAGGTGTGCACCACCACACTCATGTTCTTGAGGGTTTGTTTGTTTGTTTGTTTCCCCCTACTTGGTGTTTTTTTTCCAGCACTGAGAATAAAATTCATGTGCTCCGCAAGCATGCTATCTCTGAACATCTCAGGCCCACTCTAGGGTTTTGTGTTGTATTGGCAACTTTCATACATATGAGTGTTTTGTCTGCATGTGTGTGTGCACCACCTGCGTGCTTGGTCCCCTCAAGGATCAGAAGGAGATGTCAGGTCCCTCATTCCGGAGTCCGAGATGGTTGGGAGCCACCATGTTGCTGCTGGGATCTGAGCCTGCCTCCTCTGCAGGAGCAACAAGTGCTCTTAACAGCCGATACAGCTCGTTTTAATTTTTTTTTTATTTTATTTTTTATATGTGTTGGTATTTTGCCTGCATGTATACCTGTGCACCGAATGCATGCTCGGTGCCTGTGGAGGCCAGAAAAGGGCTCAGATCCCCGGGACTGCAGTTACAGACAATTTTGAGCTGCCGTATGGGTGCTGAGAATCAGACCCGGGTCCTCAGGAAGAGCAGCAGATGCCCTCAGCTGCTGAGCCATCTCTCAAGCCCCTCTTCTTGGTTCTCTAAATGCTTCCGATACTGATCTGGGGACCATCTTCGGGGTAGGTAGTGGGACTACTACTTGCCGCCCTACTGTGTGAACTGACAGTCAGACAGAGGCACAGTGCTAAGCAAGGTCAGGGCTAGCAAGGGAGTCCTCTCCTCTTTCACCTGTTGGATCCTCTGCCACCATTGTCTTGAGCCACTGTGCTAGATTCCTGGGGCTGCTGGAACAAATTACCACCAACTGGGTGGCTTCAAATAACAGATTTTGTTCTTTTGTTCTTTCCTCCCTCCAGCTTCTGGGGGCTGTCACCACATCGGTCCCAGCTTCCCCACACACATCCCAGCTCTGCCTCTGCCTTCCGCATCACCCCTTCTCAGTCTGTTCTGAGGACACCTGGGTTGGGTTTGAGAAACCTGACAACAAACATCTTCTCAAGGTTCTTAAATTAATTCCGTCCACAAACACGGGTCCTTTTCGGGCAGAGGGGGCCACGTTCACAGGTTCTGGGCACAAGAGCATGAGGGTGTCCCGGATCGGGAGGGGGATCGCCATTTGAGCCCTGTGTGTTTCTCACATTGGACGTGCGCCATATCCCAGGCCTCCCTCCCTTTCCCCCTGTGACACTGTGAAGCAGCCCTTCTTCCCATGCTGCTGTCTTCCGAGGAAGCTCTGCTCAGGCTCTTCAGTTCCAGCGCACCCTGGCTTCTCTCCCTGGAGGTTTCCTGGAGCTGTGTTTCCTAACAGCACCTGACACTTCCCTCCCCCTCCCCTGGGATTCCCCTGGAAGGAGATAGGAGTTCAAGCACGAGCTACAGTGGGGTGTTTCCCCGGCAGGTCTCCTCCTCTGAGAAAAGCTGCCTGGGTTGCCCCCTGAGCCTGGAGGAGAGCCTGCCTAGCTGCTTCCTGTTTGCCCTCGGACATTAATTAATTTCCTTCTGGAGGGGGCCGTGTGTGATCATGAGCTCATTAGGCAGCTTTGCTGTGGCCATGTCTGTGTGGCATCGGTGCTGTTGTCTATTTTTCCAGTAAGTGTTCAGAGCTGTGGCCCTCCTCCTCTCCCCACTGTGTTGATGCAGAAACTGTGGAGTCATGCCTGGAGGAGAGGCAGACGCCAGCTCATTCCCTGCAGGGCAGGTCTTTGAAAGAAAGGGGGGGCGTTGGGGTTTAAAATAGAAAGTGCGTGGCAGTCCCCTCTGTGGCTTCCCCCGCGGCATTCCCTTCACACACCTCAGCAGACAACCCGTTCTCCAAAACCAAAATGGACCAGCGTGAGAACACTGCAGACTAAGACAGGTGGGCGATTTAGGAGAGACCCCTGTTGGCATAGTGGAGCTGGCCCTGGCAGGAAGGGAGCCAAGCTTTCTGAAGAAAGGTCGGGAGCCACTGTCTCCCGAAGCCTGAGGACTTCACCAAACACAGGCCAGAGACTGGCCTTGGAGCGGTGATTTGGGGGTGCCTCCCCTCTTCTCTCCCCATCCTTGCTTGTGTCTGCATCCTTTCAGAGAGGGTAGCTCAGGACCTCCAGCAGGAAGAGGATGCCGGGGAGGTGTGAAGGCTTGCCCACACGTGTTCAGCATAGTGCTGAAGGTGGTCCGCAGGCCTGTTACAACGCTCATGGAGCCAGCCTCTTCTGCATCTGCTGATGTGGAGATCTGGTTGTCTCTTTTCCACTTCAGAGTCACAACAGCCAATGCCTAACCTTCCCCAGGGTCGGCTCTAACCAGCCAGAGCTGAATTCAGCTTAGCCCAGGAGAAGGTGGCTCTAAGGAGCTCAGGTGTCCCTAGATATCACCTTCAGGAGTGAGCAGGTAGACAGGGCAGGGGGGAGGAAGCACCATAACGCTCCCTGAAACTGGACTGCAGGGTCCCAAAATTAATTCCATGAGAGAGGAACAAGAGGCCAGGGTGGGGTGGGGCAGAATGAGAAGATTAATGAGCAAAAGGAGGATCCCAGAGAACTGAAGGGCTAACTGACTCTCTGTCCTTTTCAGCAGTGCCGGATGTGGTGATGCTACAGAGTGTGCGATCAGAGACGTGGACGGCAGTGAGACTGCGCACTGCTGAAATGACATAGAAAACAAAAACACAGGGTCATTGAGAGCCAACATCAGTTTTCCCTAGACAGCAAAAGCTTGTAAATAGGTTGAAAGATCCCAAGCTTTCTCTGACAGTGATCTTGAAGAAATTTACTCCATCACTGAACCAAGCATAGTGACACACAACTTTATCCCAGCTTCTTAAGAAGCTGAGGCAGGAGGATTTTTAAGCCCAGGAGTTTAGGACCAGCAGGGACAAGTAGTAAGGCCTTGTCTGTTAGAGAAAAGTGAATGTTAACAACCTAGTATAAAAAGCAGGGGTTGGGAAACCAGACATTCTTCTTCCTGCTCCATTGAATGTTTCTTTGTTTTTCGAGACAGGGTTTCTCTGTGGAGCCCTGGCTCTCTTGGAACTCGATCTGTAGACCAGGCCGGCCATGAACTCAGAGATCACCTGACTCTGGCTTTGATGATACATGTGTGTTTGCTGGCCTGGGTCTCACTTTCTTTTTTCAAGCGTGACATAAAATTTATGAGTTTAACTTCCTTGGTGCTTCGGTCTGGGGCTGAGGCGGACACTTGCAGCCACAGCCCAGCCCCTCTCAGGAAGCGTAAAGTTCCTTCAGACCACGCAACCAGTCTCCAGATCTCATCTGGCAAAGCGGAAACTCCACGTCTGTTAAGCAGTAGTCTCACAATGCCCTGCCCGTCGCTGGGCAGCCCTCACTCTGCTGGTCTGTGTTTACCACTGCAGGGACCTCGCAGAAATGGGTCTTTGGCTTTTCCACGGCTAGCTTATTGCGTTCAAATTAGTGTTCTGAAGATTCGCCCTGTTTGGCACTTGCCAGAATTTCCTTCTTTATGAAGGCTGAAATACTCTGTTTTCTTATCTGTTCTTTCGTCCATGGGCACTTGGGTAGCTTCCACCCTTAAAAAAATATTTTTTTTTTGTTTTAATTTTATGTGTATGGGTGTTTTGCGTACATGTGTGTCGTGTGCCTGGAAAGGGGGATTGGATCCCCCAGAACTCGGTTTGGTAGTGGTTTTGAGCCACCGTGTGGGTGCTGGGAATAGAGCCTGAGCCCTCTGCAAGAGCCACCAGTCCTCCTGGCTGTCTATCCAGACATGGAATTGCTGGATCTTATGAGTCTGCACTTGGGTTTGTTTATTTGTTTGTTTGTTTGTTTGTTTGTTTAGAAACTGCTATGTCATTTTATGCAGTGGCCAGGCCAGTTTATTCTCCTAATAGCAAAGCACGAATGTTCCGGTTTCTCTTTCTCTTCACCAACTACTTGTTATTTTGGGGGGCCTTATGGAGGGCGGGGATTTTTGGATCTGAGAACTGGATCCAGGCTAAGAAGACAGGCCAAGAAGAAGCTGAGTGGTGGCAGGATTGGGGAGGGCACTGAGAAGCTGCCGTCACTGGAGTAGTTGGGAGATTTAGGAGAAAGTATCTAGAAATTTGGGATCATGGCGAATGGGATGCCTATTTGATGACTGAGAGTCATGACAATATGAACTATGGTATTGGCCTTCTGGGAAGCACAGCTGGGGTTGAGCAACAAACACAGACCTCTAGGAGCCTGGTTTGGGGAAAGCAGCTGGAGAAACAAAACCCCCGACAGCCTCAGATGTTTGAATTACTGAGTCGCCCAAGGGCAGCCTAGTACCTGACATTCGGAAGTTTCCGTGGAGCCTAATTGTCTTCAGGTGTAAAGGAATTTTCATAGTCTGTGTCAGGAAAGAACCCTTGTGCCTATTTGGTAATTGAGTGCAAGATAGAGTCTCACTGGGCAGGAAGAAAGAAGCAAGTGTGCAAGCCCAGTGGAGAGTTCGGGTGCCTGTGCATGCAAGCCTGAGTACACAGCGACAGATTTAAAGTAGCAGTGATACAGTGATAGAAGCTGGGCGGTGGCCTGGTTAAAATGCTTGCCCTGCAGCCACTGAAGGCTAGGAGTCCAGGTCCCCAGAAACCCTAATGACTTAGTTACTTTCCCATCACCACTATAAAACACCGTAACGAAGGTCAGTGCCTTTTCTACACGTGCTCATGCTGTAACAACCTGTGCTGGGGAGAATGAATGTTCGGTGCTATCTGTAGCATCCCCAACAAAGCATGAGGCCATCTCCAAGTGTGACCAACCTGCATTGAACTCCCCAGTCCCTGGAATCCTGAGCTAAATATAAACCACTTTATACATTTCACAGACTCAGGTATTGTGTTACAGTAACAGAAAATATGGGAAGGCAGTTTCCTGGGTCCTTGTCCCCATGGTTGGAGCTCTCTCTGGCAGAAAGCTTAAGGTCCTCAGGTTGATATTTTTTTTTCCCAAGATACCAGCTGTGGGTGTGGGTTTCCCATGAACCCCTAGTATCAGCACATAATCTATGCCCACATGGACCAGGCATTTCATTGGAGGGTTGGGCATGGTGGTAATAGACAAAGCTAGCCATATGTCTAGAGGAGTTTTTCAGAGTCAAAGCCTTTCCTAGGGCTCCCTACTTCCTGCTTCCCTCTTACCCTCCCAGAATAACACAGTCTTCTAGCGAAGCAGTCCCTGAATGGTTTTGGTAGTCCTTCAAATTACTGAGGGCTTCAAAAAGGTTTCCCTTGTGGAGATCCTGTCTAATGCTAGTTATAGTATTAGAAATTCAAGGGACTTTAGGGGCTGGAGAGATGGCTCAGTATGAGAGCACTTACTGCTCTTGCAGAGGACCTGGGTTCCATTCCCAGCACCCACATGATAGCTCACAACCATCTGTCACTCCCTTTCCAGGAGATCTAGTGCTCCCTTCTGGCCTCGCTGGTACCAGGCACTCGTGAGTTCAGACAAACACTCATTCACATAAAATAAAAACAAGTAAAAAAAGTTGGTGGGTGTTTAAAGTTTCTTGTTGCTGTTGTTTCTTGAAGGCAGGGGCTCTTTCTGTATCCCTGGCTGTCCTGGATTTCACTCAGTAGATCAGACCTCAAACTCAGAGATCTGGCTCCCAAGTGCTGGGATAAAAGATGTGTGTCACCAAGTCACCACACCTGGTTAAGTCTAAAAACAAAAAAAGTTCTAAGGAGAAGGGATTCTAAAGGACTTGCATGTTAATTTAGGTGACTGTTGTCCAGTGCCTGAGAGGGAGATTTGGGAATGGGGTAGTGGTCACAGAGTTTCTTGGTAATGAGAATGTTCTAAAATTTATTGTGGTGACTGCACAAAGGTTCAAACGTGTGTTTTTTTTTTTTTGTTTTTTGTTTTTTTTTTGTGCTGAAGATTGAATCCAGGCCCTCACACACGCAGAGAATATACTCTGCCACTGAGCTCTACCTAAGCCCCAGAATGTGTCCTGTGGATGTTTTATGTGAATTACATCTCAATAAACCTGTGTTTTTGTTTTTTTTTTAAGATTCATTTATTATTTATACAGAATCCTGCCTGCATGTGAGCCTGCAGGCCAGAAGAGGGCACCAGATCTTGTAATATAGATGGTTACAAGCCACCATGTGGTTGCTAGGAATTGAACTCAGGACCTTGGGAAGAACAGCCAATGCTCTTAACCTCTGAGCCATTTTTCCAGCCCTCTGTTTTTTGTGCGTTTTTTTTTAACTGATAAACAAATTTATGTATGAGAGAAATAGATTTTTACAAGAATAACTGAATTTTCGAAAGGAAAATAAAGACATGAGAAGAGGGGCTGTTTCCTGCTGTGAAGGTCCTGTGTCCCGCTTCCTACCAACATTCTGGCTTTCACAGTAGGTTATTTGGGACTGGGACCTATGCAGGAAGTCCAGGGTGGTACAGGTGCTGTCACTCAAAGGGGCCCTTGAAGAGCCTCTGGTTTGCCACGCAGACCTGGGCTCCTCCCGAGGTGTTTAGGACACTATACTGACTTCCAGTGTGAATCTATACTTGCCCTTTGGACACCCATAGCCTTGGCTGAAGGCCCGTCATCACTTGCCTCATTGTAAAATGTCCCCAAACCCACTCCTCTGAGATGGCCTGTGCATCTGTCAACATTTCAGGTCAGGGAGCAGATAGTGGCTTGGGGCTAGCCCAGCTCCACCCTCCCAGCAGAGCCCACCACCACTCCGCCTGCCCCAGGCAGTGACTTAGTGCCTGCTACTTGATGTTCCTCGCCCAGACTTTTCTGACGAGCAGCCATCTGTGCACACAGTTCCTAGAGATGAGCTGTTCAGAGCCTTGTGGGTGCCTCACTGTCGCAAGGCACGCCAGCCCCTCCGAGGCCGCCACCAGAAGGGGCCATATCTGGATTCAAGTCTTCCAGCTTCCTCATGCAGTACCAGCACCCCCTGACTGCAGCCTCCTGGGACACCCCCTCCCTCACACCCAGTTAAGGGACCCCGATGAACTGAATTAGAAGAGGAGACACCCCGATACTGTGGTTTGTCCTGTAGTAACACTAGTGCCTTGGGCACCTCCCTGGCGGAACCAGAAATCAAGCAAGCAATGAAGTACAGCAGCCTGTACCCAGCCAAAGGCTGGTGCGTTCTAATGTAGCCCTTAGAGCTCTGGGAGCCCCACCCCAGCTGGGATTCTTCCGGAAGGTGTTACCCCGAAACTCATCTCCCCCCATGGGAACCTCCTCCTTCCATCTTTTCCAACTCCATGATATCAGTGAGATAGACCCATCAAAGAGACAGCCCCCGTCAGCCATGCGGCTCCTGACTTGAAGGGTAGAAACTGCCTGCCTTATGAGGTAGAGCACTAAGGCTAGCCTTTCACCTGTGACTTCGTCCTGGTGAAAGCCAGAGGATGTTTGGGACAAATGTTTTGGGGAGAGGTTCAGAAACTAGGATGTTACAGCCGTAACCAGGGCTTGCGTGAACGTTGGGATTGTGGCTCCTTCACCTCGGCTGGAGACAGAACAGGCAGGGTTTGTCTTTGCTCCCTAAGAGCTGTTCTCTAGACCTTCCTTGCCTGGGCCCTTGGGGGAGCGGAGCTGCCTCCAGAGTCTGTGCCCACTTCTCTGGGCTCTCTGGATGGTTCGGACGGCACATGACCTCTGGACTTCCTTTTCTGTTTCAGGACCTGGGCATGGAGTCAACCTCCCTGGATGATGTGCTCTGTCGCTATGCCAGCTTCCGGAACCTGGTGGACCCCATCACACACGACCTCATCATCAATCTGGCTCGATACATCCACTGCCCCAAGCCGGTAGGCAGTTGTGTGAAGCACCCAAGACCTGGGGTGTGAGGTGGGCCCCTTTGTGGACAGCGCAGACCTGACCATGGTTGCCTAGGGAGTCGGATCTTTGCTCAGTGGAAAAGAAGCTTTCAGGGTTTGACTCTGTCTGTAGCTTCCTCTGGGAGTTTCTCTCTGGCTCCTGGAGCCACCTAGTGCCAAGATCTGGAGAGGAGGGAGAATGGCTGGAGAGGATGAGAGGTGGCCAGGGTCAACCAAAGACAGGCAAAGGAGCTCTGAGTCAAATTCAAGACAATTAGAGAAGCCAGTCATGAGGGCTGGTGGACTGGGAGAGGAGCTAGTTGATGCCAAGAGCCACAGGGAACCAAGTGGCTGAAGATGGGGCCCTGGGGAACAGGACTAGAAACGGCCTCTGTGGAAGCTCTGCAGGTGTCAACAGCCCTGCCTTTTCTAGAACAGGAAGTGAACTGCCTAAAGGTGAAGGGGAATGGCAGGTAACAGGTATCAAAAATAAACAGGTGAAATATCACTTTCATGTCCATTTGAGAGCTGAGGAAAACAGTTCCTGCGGTAGGCTCTCTTTCTTGAGGACTGAAGAGGTGATATGGTCCCCTCTGCAAACCTGGGGCCGGGCAGGACAGGAAGAGCAAACTGCCACGTCAGGCCCAGCGACACAGGCCCAGGCTAGGCTAGAACCTCGAGCTCCTTACTTCGGCCTTTTCCTTCCGCCTAGGAGGGCCTGGAGCCACATCAGTCTGTGTTACTCGGCTTAGGCTGCCAAAGTACCATTGCCCGAGGACTTCTGGGCAGAAATTAAAAGTTGGGGTGTCTGATGGGAGCTCTGTTCTCCATCTCTGATTACTGCCTTCTCCTGTTATCTTCACGCGGTGGAAAGAGGGCAGGCAGCACCCTAGACCTCTCTTAGAACAGCTTTGCTGGCGGGGGGGCACCACCCTGACAGTCTAGCCGTCTCCCAGAGGCTGTCCCCAGCACACCAATGGGGGTGGGACACAAACCTTCCTTGCACTGCATGCCGTCACCTTTTCCACATCACTTGATTGCCAAAACTTCATTTACCATAACCCCAAGCGGACGTCCAAACCGCCTCCCTCCTCCTGCTGAGAGCTAAATGAGATAGCTTGTGAGAGGTACCTGCATGGGCTTTGCCCATCTGACACCTGTACACCTGATTAGTAGCCGGTGGCACACCTCCTGCATGCCACTGGGGTACCAAAATAGCAGGGCAGTGTAGGAGACAGTAGCAGGTAAGACATGATCTCCACAGGCCCAGAGCAGCGTTGCTTTCTGACCAGTATTTCCACAGTCAGCAAATGGGCCCTGCCCTGCTGGAGGTTCGAGGACCACCATGGCTCCTCTAGGGCTCTCCTAGGAGTGGGTGAGACAGGGGTAGAAAGAATCTCCAAGCTGGTAAGGAGGCAGCCTCACCAGGGCCGCCCGAGTCACCTACACTGCCTCAGGAGTGACTGGCACTTCCTTCTCATAGATCTTTGCATCTGACCCTCTCCTAGCTACTCAGGTTGTGGCCCAGAGGTTTTAGACAGAAATGTCAGGACCACCAGCTATCAGATGGGAATCAGTTCCCATCGTGGTGGACCAGAAAAGAACAGAGAAAGGCTAGAACCAAGGACTAGGCTAGCATCTTCAAAGACCCCCTTGTTCTGCCACCTACGGCTCCACAACCACCCAAAATAATCCACCTCCTGGGAAACAAGATTTCAAAACATGGGCCTGTGTGGTGGGTGGGCATTTCAGATTCCAACCAAATACCTGCAATGGCCTAGCCCCTCCCACTAGACTCCCTCTCAAAGTTCTGTCTTCCAGTGGTACCAAGCTGAGGACCAAGTCTTAAACACGTGGCTCTTGCAGGCATTTAAAATCTAAATTATCAGGGCTGGAGAGATGGCTCAGAGGTTTAAAGTACTGGCTGCTCTTCCAGAGGTCCTGAGTTCAATTCCAAGCGACCATATGGTGGCTCACAACCATCTGTAATAAGATCTGGTGCCCTCCTTCTAGGCCATAGACAGATCACTGTATACTAATAAATAAATCTTTTGAAAATAAATAAATAAATAAATAAATAGATAGATAAATAAATAAATAAATAAATAAATAAATAAATAAATAAATAAATGAAATTTAGATATTGACAGAGGTGGTGGCATACGACCTTTAACCCCAGGACTCAGGAGGCAGAGGCAAGGGACCTCTGTGAGTTCGAGGCCACCCAGCTCTACAAATCGAGTTCCAGGACAGCCAGGGCTAAGACTCTAAGGATTTTCCATCCATCTTTTTCAGTTACATCTGGTTGGTTGGTTGGTTGGTTGGTTGGTTGGTTGGTTGGTTGGTTGTTTTGAGACAGGGTTTCTCTGTGTGGCCTTGTCTGTCCTGGACTCACTTTGTAGACCAGGCTGCCCTGGAACTCACAGCGATCCTTCTGCCTCTGCCTCCCCAAGTGCTGGGGTCACAGGCGTGCGCCACCACACCTGAGTACAGTTGCATCTTATAACAGGCAGGAAGCAGCATGTTCCACTGTGAATTTTGTGTGTGTTTCTGTATGCATGTGCGTGCACACACACTCACATGCCTGGAGGGGGTAAGAGGATGTAAGTGTCCAGATGCAGGCGTGCGCCTGTGGGTCTGTGCACATGAGATCAAAAGACAGCCTCAGGTGTCTGCTTAGAGGCCTTCTGCCTTTTGTTTGAAACAAGGTCCCTCACTGGCCCTTGTTTGAAGTACATTAGGCTAGCTGCCTCCACCTCCCATCTCACCACGGCTGGAATCGCAACCAGCTGCCGCAACAGCTGTCCTCAGAGCACACCCCATGCTCATCATGCATGCACATATCTACACTATTTAATATAAACAAGTGAAACGCAGAAGCAAGCATCTGTTGCCAGTGTCTGCAGGTCAGGAGTTCGAGGGTGCACACAGAAGGTCAGAAGATGGACTTGGGGGGATGGACGGGCCAGCAGAGAAAAACCAGCAGGCAGGCATACAAACTGGAGCAGTCAGAAACTGACTCATGAGTGAGTAGATTTATGAATGAGGGAAGCCTTTGGGTGGAGGACAAGGTAGTTGGAGCCCTAGAGGCTGTCATAGAGGTGCCTGCGAAATGAAGGTGGCAGGTGGGCCTGGCAGGTGGGAGACAGGGACGGCTGCTGGTTGGCTGTGAGCCCCCTAACCCTCTTTCCTGTAGATCGTGGAGGAGTCCCTCACAGTTCCTCCCCCTGGTGCTTGAGGACAGTGTCACTGGGCAGGTCTGGAGAGACTGGAGTCCTGCCAATTGTGCCGGGCCTCCACTCCTTCCTTCAGTGTCCTCCTCCATGGGTGGGAAAAAGAGCTGCTAGGAGAGTCAATTCCACGGTGTGACAGTGAGCCTCTTGTGTGGTTAACTGCCATTAACAGACACCCACGAAGTCCAGAGTCTTGCGGCCCATCCTCAAGGCATTACAACTACCAAGCAAGCGTGCTTTGTAAATTCATTCATTTCCCCACCCCCACCCCCAGCTCCTGCTCCATTACATCCTGTTTGCTCTTCATGGGGCTCATTCCCATCTGCACCCCCATAGTAGGGAATGTGGCTGTGGTCCCTGTTCACTTGTCAACATTCCAGTCCCTAGTAGGTGTTTCATTTTCAAGTCCAGGTTCCAGGGAGAGGGAGACATGCCTGCTGGTGTATTGAGACGCTTTGTGGACCAGCTATCAGGAGCTTAGTGGGGTCCAGTCGTACAGTGGTAGATGAGCCAAACCGCCCAGAGAAAAAGGAGATCGCCAAGGAGCATGCTAGGCCTAGGGGGTGTAGACAGAGACGCGGGTCACCCATGCTTGCTGTCCCAGAGCCACCTGGCCAGGGTTGCCCAAGAAGCAGCTACTCCACCCCTGTGAGGCAGCGATAAGCCGCTGACGCCGAAGCTGTCCGTTTTCGTGCTGGGTCCTCCTTTCTTGCCACCATCCCCCTATGCACAGGCACACACACTTTCCTCTCGCGGGCCAGCCCCACTCAGTCCTATTCTCTGCTGCAAGAAGGCCTTGAGAGAGCCTGAAGGAGAAGGAATGAAGAATAAATGCACCCTGAGTGAATGTTCGAAGGGCCAGGTTTCTAACAAGGGGAGTAGAGTGGATAGGTTCCCGGCTCAGCCAGGAAGCAATGTCTGGCTCCATTCCCTCCTGCACGGTTGAACAGTATGCCTTTCGTTTGCAAAGTGGGAGTGTCAGGAATGTGTGCGTTCATAGGCGCCCACGTGAATGAAGGAACTGTATAATGATTCCGAGATGCTCAGTAAAGGGTGAGAGGTATCGCCGGTGCTGGCTGCCATCTGGGCACTACAAAACAAAGAAGCAAAGACTCACGTTGGGTTTAGTTCAGGCAAGCGAAAGGAACTCCTCACGTGTGCTCTTTACAGTTACTCTCAACGCTAATTGGCGTGCTCAGCTATCCTCTATTGTCCCTGTTGAGCCAATGACAAGGCCAAAATCGACTCCAGGCGCTCTCTGGTAGCAGCCGCCTCGCCCTGTGCTCCGCTGCCCCCTGGTGGCCGACGCCCTGCACTACCAGTCCTCTTTGTTCTCTTCAAGATTCCGCTGCCTGAGCTGCCCCGGCTTGGAAGGCTGAGAGGGAGGGCCATGGTCCCGGGTACACTCCAGGGAAGTGACTGGAGGAAGGGCCAGAGCAGAGGGGCTCAGCTGTGGGCTTTGGGTCGGCTTCTTCCGGAAACTGGCAACAGTTCTGTCCTAGATCATCCAAGAATGATGTGGGGCGTGCCTTCCTTGTCCTTAAGGCCTTGAGCCTGTGCTTCACAAAGGAATCACTTTCCCTGCCGGACTAGGATGGGGAAGAGGGGCTCGGGAGACAGGGGAGCAGTCAGGAATAAGCTAGGGACAGACAAAATATTGCGCTTTTCCCAGAGTGGTGTGTCATGAAAGCAGAAGGGGGCTGTTCAAACCACACAAGGCTTAGCAAGTGGGAGGAGGAACAGAGGAGAGCAAATGGGGAGAGAGAGAGAATGTGAATAAGATGTATAATGTGTGTATGAAAATGTCATAATGAAACCTATTATTTTGTACACTGATGAGAAACAAAGTTAATCCGCTGCCAGAGGGCCTGCCCACTCACCACTAGAGCTGGTTTTTCTAAGGCACCCTGGGCTTCCAAGGCGGAATGAACCCTAGGTGGGCTGCGCCTGTGTCATGTCCCATCCTTGTACCCCATCCTTTGCCTCTAACATCAGGTGGCACCGTTACCAGTCCCCACGACTACTTCTCTCCCAGGCCAAGCCTGTGCTGGGAAAGCCCTCGCAGTGGCCACCAAAGTTGTCATTAGCCACCTTCTTTTGGGGACCTATTGCTTCGCTCACAGCTATTTTTCTGTGCCTCCTGTCTACTTGTCCATTGTTCTCTTAACTCCCGCCTCAGCTTATTCCACAGCCAGGGGTTCAACCAGATCCTGAGGAGCCCCAGCTGGGCTTCCCTGGACCCCTCCCCTTCAGCATGTTCCCACAGGGAATGGTTTCCCTCTCCGCATTTCCCTCAGAAGCCCCAACAAGTGACTGGTCATGTTGCCTACTCAGAAGACAGAGGTGCACTCATGCTTCTGCTCAGCTGGCTGGTGCCCCTTCCCATGTCACTCTACCTCAAGATCATGCTCTCTGGGGTGCTGAGTGGCCTGTCTCTTAGGTAACGACAGATCCTGCCACACTGACAGTTGAAACTATCTTGAGCCCCTTACGTTCTAGCCCAGATGTCCCCATCCCTTCACCTGCCTTCTGCCCGCTCCTTCTCTAACCTGTATATGACCTCTGTCACTTTCAGTCCCTTCTGTGGGCACAGGCCTCAGTCACCCTCTCAACTTTCAGCCCTCCTGCCCCACCTCGCAGTAAGAAAAGCCAGGATATAAACCTCAGCCACCATTCCTCTCCACTGACTCCCTTGCAGCCTCCAATGATGCATCCTCTGCCCTGTGTCACCTGTGCCCACCTGTGTGACAGAGCTAAGCAAGAATCTAAGTCGAGGAATCTGATGTCTACTCCAAAGGGTTGGTGTGATGTCTGGAGCGGACAGTTTGGCAGTCAGGCTGAAGCAACAGGGAGAGCAGAGATGCTGTGAAGAACCAGGACCTTTCTAGAGGGGTCCCACCAGTCTCCAGGCTGCCAGATTCTCTCCTTCCTTCCTTCCTTCCTTCCTTCCTTCCTTCCTTCCTTCCTTCCTTCCCTCCCTCCCTCCCTCCCTCCCTCCCTCCTTCCTTCCTTCCTTTTCTTTCTTCCTTCGGCTTTTTGAGACAGGGTTTCTCTATATAGACCCTGCTGTCCTGGAACTCACTCTGTAGACCAGGCTGGCCTCGAACTCACAGAGATCTGTCTGCGTCTGCCTCCCGAGTGCTGGGATTAAAGGTGTGCACTGCTGCTCGGCTCTATATTGATTCCCTAACCATCCATACTACAGAATGTGACCGCATTCAAAGACAGGACATTTAAAAGCAGTTAAAGTAAAAACAAGGCCGTATGAGGGGGCTTGTTCAAAACCAATATAGCTGGTATGTTCAGAAGAAGTGACAGTGACAAGGGCACAGACATGTCCAGAGGAAAGATCAATGTGGGGATTCAGGGAAACCCTTTACAGAAGGCTAGGGAAGGCCGCATCTAAGTGGCCTCTGCAACAGTAAGAACATTGATTTCTGTCAGTTAAGTCACTGCACTCCACACTGGGTTGACAGCAGTGGGAAGATTCAATAGAGAGACACCAGCTCCATTTCAAGGAGAGTCAATTCGGCATAGCCCGTGCCAGCTCTGAGTTGGGTGGAGAAGAATGAAGCCTAACCCAGGAATGGGTGGCAAGAACCATCTTTTTTTTTTTTTTTTTTCTTTTTTTTACCATTGTCACTCTGCTAATGAAGAAACAGCCTGTGAAATCATTCAGAACAAGGACTCCAGACCAGATTGTGCGGGTTCCACATCTTGGTTTGTGGACGGCCTTGAGCGAATTAAAGTGGCCTTTCCGTGCCTTTAGCTCTCTTCTAGGGGTTGGAGGGTTATCGACACTGGCTGCACGCACTGTGGAGGACACACTGAGTCACTGCTACTCAGGCGCTTTGCCTAGAACCCAGCGCACAGCAAGTTTGCAGTGAATTCGGTCTGTAGCTGTGAACACATCCGGGAGTTCAACCAACCACGGATCAAGAGCACCCAGAAAAGCCGGATGGTGGTGCACGCCTGTGATCCCAACACTCAGGACGCAGAAGCAGATGGATCTCTGAGTTCGAGGACAGCCTGGTTTACAAAGCAAGTCCAGGACAGCCAAGGCTACACAGAGAAACACTGTCTCGAAAACAACAACAACAAACAAATACATATATTGAAGGGACACAGTTCATCCCATGGTGCTGAGGGTCACAAACTCAAATGCTGATGAAAGGGCTGGAGAGATGGCTAAGCAATTAAGAGCACTGGCTGCTCTTGACGAGGAGACTGGTTCAATTCCCAGCAACCACATAGTAACTAACAATCATCTGTAACTCGAGTTCCAGGGACTCTAACAATCATCTGTAACTCGAGTTCCAGGGACTCTGATGCCCTTTCTGGCCTCTGTGGGCACTGCATGCATACATACAAACAAAACATCCATACACATGAAAATTTTAAAACATCAATGCTGATGAAGCAGACAGGTTGGGAAGGAGTTGGCCCTCTCAGATTTCTCTTTTCCCACTTTGGGGAAAGACATTAAGTCAAAATAAGATACTTTATTATGTGAAATACAGGAACCTTTGTTCATGAGCATAGCCCTGCCTTTGTGAGTGAACAGAATGACTGAATACTGCGAGTTGGCAGGGGCCGTATGATGTTCTGTTTAACAGGTCTGTTCCAGCCAGTCATGGCCAGACCTGCAATCCAGACTCTCTATAAATGTTAGGTTTTCCAGTGGTAGCAGCTAATTCTGAAGGCAGAGGCTCAGAGAGTAGCTTAGCAGTAGAGCATTTGCTTAGCATGTTTGAGGCCCTAGATTTGATTCCTAACACACACGCATGCCTGCATGCACACACAGACAGAACTTGTGCCTGCTGCCCCTGCCACCAAAGGCACTTAGTGGGGCCAGCAGGGTAGGCTTCTCTTGTTCTGAGCTCCCAGAGAGCCAGGGAGTCTAGAGTGGGGATCAGGGCACCTCCAAGTCCTCCAGGGACACCTCACAGACCTGTGCCTGTGATTGTCTCTGCAGGAAGGTGATGCCCTGGGTGCCATGGAGAAGCTGTGCCGGCAGCTGACCTACCACCTTAGCCCTCATTCACAGTGGAGGAGGCACCGAGGGCTGGTGAAGAGGAAGCCCCAGGCCTGGTGAGTGGCAGTCCCCTGTAGTCTGCCCTGCCCCAGCCCTGCTGACTGATCCCTTCCTGGGGCACTGCTGAGGGAAGGGCCCGTGCCAGAGGGGGTGTCAATAAATCCTGCCTAAAGGAGGTAAGATTATGCCAGATTTAAGGACCAGGAAAATAATGTGGTCATTTCAGGTACATGAGAGATGCTGAAAAGGACATCCTTGGGGTGGAAATGTGGAACATGGCTCCCAGGTGGGCAGGTGGGCACGGAACATAAGGAATTTCTAATTCCTAGCACTCTGGGATGGAAGCCAGGCATGGTGGTGTACCTCTGTAATCCTGTACTTTGGAGGCTGAGGCAAGAAGATTGCCTCAAGTTCTGGCCACTTCCAAAAAGTTCTCTGAGATGTATGTCCTGCCAGGGGACCCAGACTCTAGCCCCGTCTCAGCCACGCAGCAGTGAAGACCCTCCAGAGTTCTATAGCCCCTGGAGACCAAGCTGGAGGGCTTGAGACACATTACACAAAGGTCTCTTGGTAGGAAGCCATGGACACAGGCTGAGAGCAGGCTTCCTGGAGAAGGAGGCACTCCTGATTTTTGCAAATGACACAGGTGATTGGCTTGCCTGCTCAAAGACTGGCAAGGCCCTGGTGCTGTGCCCAAGATCATCCTGGTGGCTTTTCAGGGGACTGGGAAGGACAAGACATCTGGCAAAAGCAGCTTTAAAAGGAAGAGAGTTTATCTGACTTACAGTTCCAGTTTAGTCTATCATGGGGGAGCCAAAATGGCAGGAGATTGAAGCCACTGGTCACACCGACAGTCCAGAGCATGGAGAAAATGAGTGCGTGCATGCCTAACTCTCAGCTCTTTCTCCACTCAGTCCCAGGCCCAACCCAGAGAATAATGGTGCCTACCTACAGGCCTATTTTTCTTGTATCAGCTAACTCTTTCATCAAAACAGGTCTGTCCCTCGCCTCTGGGGCCAGAGAGATGGCTCAGAGGTTAAGAGCACTGTCTGCTCTTCCAGAGATCCTAAGTTCAATTCCCAGCAACCACATGGTGGCTCACGACCATCTATAACTAACCATCATGGGGCTAGAGAGACGGCTCAGCAATTTAGAGCACTGGCTGCTCTTGCAGGTGATTGGGGTTCAGATTTCTAGCACCCACTTGGAAGCTCAGGACCATCTGTAACAGCAGGGGATCCAACTCCATTCTGGCCTCCTCCAGCAACAGGCAGGCACATGGCTGGCAGATGTCCATACACATTAAGTAACAGAATATTAAAAGTAACCAAGTCTGTGTCTGTAGTAATATATGCATGTGAATGCAGGTGCCCTTAGAGTCTTGAGCAGCACTTCTCAACCTGTGGGTCTCGACCCCATCAGGGTTGCATATAAGTATCCTACATACCAGATACTTACATTTTGTTTGATAACAGCATCTAAATTACAGTTAAGAGGTTATCAATGATATAACTTTATGCCTGGGGAGGATCATCACAACCTGAAGAACTGTATTAAGGGTCACAGCATTAGGAAGGCTGAGAACCACTGCTCTAGAGACATCAGGTCCCCCGGAGCCGGGGTTACAAGCAGTTGTGAGCTGCCTGGCATGGGTGCTGAGAACCAACTCAGATCCTCTCCAAAACCACTGTGTTCTTAACTGCTAAGCCACCTCTCCAGTTCTCCCGACCCCTGCACCTTGTTTTTGATTGGTTTGGGGTTCTGTTTTTGTTTTTGTTTCTGGTTTGGTTTGGTTTTCCAAGACAGGGTTTCTCTGTGTAGCCTTGGCTGTCCTGGATTGGCTTTGTAGACCAGGCTGGCCTCAAACTCACATCGATAAGCCTGCCTATGCCTCCTTGAGTGCTGAGATTAAAGGCATGTGCCACTGTACCCGGCTTGGTTTTGATTTTTGAGACAGGGTCTATGTAGCTCTGGCTTTTGTTGAACTCATAGAAATCCGTCTGCCTCCCAAGTGCTAGGATTAAAGGCATGGGCCATTGTGGACAGCTTTGTTTTGTTGTTGTTTTGTTTTATTTTTGAGACAAGGTCTTTGCAATGTAGCTTTGGCTGGCCTGAAACTCCCTGTGCACGTGTTCGCACACGCACGTGAGCGCACACACACACACAAGCTTTATAGTCAGGGCCTTCCTACTTGACACTGCTTCAGTTGGGACTCTTCGCTAGCTCTTCTGATGGCCCATGCTTGCTTACCTTTATATCAAGTTATATATGTTGTCATCTTTATTTGTTCCCTGCCTTCTCCATGATAAAAGGAAAACAGAGCTGCTATCTACTTTGTTCACCATCGTGATGCCAGTGCCTAGGTCATTGCCTGGCACATAGTAGGACCATAACAAATATTTCAAGTGAATGGGTAGACTATTTTTGCCATTTGACTGGCTAAGCTTTTGAATCTGGTAAGCAGTGGGGATGATTCAAACCCATACCAACCTAACTCAGGGGTGTAGACAGTCATCCATCTTCAGGATGCCGTGTTGTCTTTGTTAATGACATTGATGTAGAACCCAACACTGATGTCACAACCAAATTCCAGGCAGGATTCTAGGCTGTTAAATCCCACGCTCTTGAGACTTTTATCTTCAATTCCAACGAACAACATTAATTCATCTCCCAGCTTCAGGAAGGCCAAGGGGAACTGCTTCGGGGAGGCTAGCTGCGACCCTGGAGCTGCACACACATCCTTCCTGCAGCAAGTTGAGCGTGGGGAACTCAGAGAATCGGTAACGCATCAACAGGAGCGAGGCCTGGGAGCACACGTGCCATCAGGCCAAGTACAAGGCAAGAGGCAGCAAGATGGCAGGGAGAGGAAGGAGATGAGAGCAGCAAGCCTCCAGGAGTCCTTTTGCTTTCACTAGCCTGCTGTTCTCAACTTCTGGAGGCAAGCCAGCTGCCACTCAATTGCGGGAGCTCAGCCCCCAACCGTGACTAACAATGACAGCAGTTCTCTGACTCAAGGAGGCACTTTGTGTTTAGTATCCCCCATAACCCTATTTTTATTATTTATTTATTGGGCAAGCAAGTGACCTAAATCAATTAGAGCACAGGATAGGAAGTAAAGGACTTAAGAGGAGGCAGGCACCATAGAAATCCAAGCTTGGAGAGCAACTGGGATGGCAGCCGCAAACCTTATGTTCTGCCCACTCGCTCAGCCTGAAGCAGATGCTGAGGAAACAGGACCCCCTTGTCTCTCTGTCCTGGCAGGGGATAGAAGTGAGGTCTCAGGTCAGAGTCGAGCAGAGGCCAGCTCTGTGGTCATAGCCACTACTGCCCCCAGGAAAGGCCTGCCCTGCCTGCTTAGGCTTCTTGTTCCTTTTTTTCCAGTCTTAAAGCCCTCCTAGCTGGGAATCCTCCAGACAACATGGTGGATCTGTCAGGCATTCCTCTGACTTCCCGGGACCTGGAACGGGTGACCAGCTACCTTCAGCGCTGCGGGGACCAAGTGGACAGCGTGGAGCTCGGCTTCACGGGCCTCACAGATGACATGGTGCTGCAGCTACTGCCTGCACTCAGTACCCTGCCCCGCCTCACCACACTAGCCCTCAACGGCAACCGCCTGACCCGGGCTGTGCTGAGGGGCCTCACCGACACTCTGAAGGACCCCAGCAAGTTCCCCAACGTCACATGGATTGACCTGGGCAACAACGTGGACATCTTCTCATTACCCCAGCCATTCCTGCTCAGCCTGCGCAAGCGTTCTCCAAAACAGGGTCACCTACCCACCATCCTGGAGCTGGGTGAGGGGCCAGGTACTGGGGAAGAGGCCAGGGAAGGTACAAGTCAGCAGGACCCTGGAGAAAGCCCTGTGACACCTGCCAGAGACCATGAAAGTAGGGAGTCTGTGATTCAGACCTGACATGGATATAGGGGTCCTAACCAGTCCTGGATAAGGCAGACAGGATAGGGGCTTCCCCCATCTGGGTGTGTGGACAGCCCCACCTAGCTCTCACTAGGATGAGATCAGAGTACTAACCTTAGGTTTTCAAGCCCCAACTCCCTGCTCAAGGGACTCTGGTCTCCAGACTTCCACAAGGACCAAGTGCTCTGCAGTGAGCCCACTCACTAATTCAGGCAGATACCATAGGCCATTTAAGGGTTAAGACCTGAGGAGCATTCACTTTCTTCCTGGTTCCCAGGGCCTTCTTGAAGGTGGTATATAAAGTCCAGTTCAAGCTGCAAGCCTCCCTCTATTGGCTGGCAACTGCAGAGCAGCGCTGTGCCTACTTCCCTCACGCCCCAACCAGCACAACTTTTCTAACCTGCTGTTTCAGACCTGTGTTTAGTCCCTGGAATGGCTTTTCAAGAACAAAACCCACTTAAGGCTCTAGGACCAGTCAAGGCCTAGTCAGCAAAAAGGAAAAACTGGGGGCTCCTTTGCTCACCATTTTCCCACAAACACTCCTAGTCTCACAATGAACAAGCCCAAGAGAACTGTTAAGTGATCCAAACCTGGTGGACAAAAACCAGATATGGGGAAGCACAGGCTTACTACAGGTTGGGTAAACAAGCTGGCTTGCAGGGTATAGGCACCAAACAGACACAGCCAAGGTAAAGGAATTGAGTGTGGGTGCCTTACATGCTTTGGAATTTTTGCCCCAGTCTTAGGTTGTGAAAGCAGCTCAGACTGACCAGAAGTTTACAGTGCTAAGGCTGGACTTAACACCTGACACTCAAGTTTCCTCTTCAAATACATGTTTTTAAGGACCAATGCCAAAGACTATGCTTCATTAATGGTTAACTGCACACAATTTAATGAATTCACTCGATACATCAATTTTCTTAAATTAGAATTTATTGAAAGACATAGAGGCTCCTGTGGGACAGGATTACCAATGTGCTTGCACAGAGCAGAGTCAGCAGACACATCCTTGAAGTACTTTCATACCAAGGTTTAAAGAGGCTGCTTTCAGGATCTTGAGTTTTTGAGGACTCCTCGGGAGAAGCCACCTGCAAATGAACTAAATTTCAGAATCACTGCTGCTCCAACCACTGGCATTCAGAGTATTTAAAGATATCTTCAGAAATCCATAGGCTCACCACTAGCAATCTGCCGGTAATTCCAGCTATTTTAGGTGATCTCATCATCTGATATCTTTTTCAGGGCAATAACAACCAGTCAATGTACAAAACTTACCTTTGCCACTGCTGCCCACACAAACCGCATTCCAGCACTCAGTTCTTGAGGAAACGGACACACACCTAAGATGGGTTGCAGAAACAGGACATTATTTCCAATGCTGGCCTCTTTTTTTTTTTTCCCGAGACAGGGTTTCTCTGCTTTGTAGAGTTGGCTGTAGACCAAGCTGGCCTGAACACGGCGCTGCTGCTGTCTGCTTCCCAAGTGCTGAGATTAAAGCCATGCACTGCCACCCAGTGAAACCCACAGCACACCCTACACATCCCAAGGGAATAGTTCCCAAGTTACTAAAGTGCAATCTTAATTAACCTGTGAGATGGCTCTCTGGCAAACCAGCAAAACTGAGTTCAATCCATCAGAGCCAAATGGTAGAATGAGTTGTCCAGTCTACCACACAAGTTAATGTTTAAGTTTATTTTTAAAGAAGACATTTTATACACACACACGATTGTTCTATCTGCATTTATATCTTCCAGAAGAGGGAATCGGTTCACATTATAGATGGTTGTGAGCCACCATGTGGTCGCTGGGAACTGAACTCATAGCCTTCGGAAGATCAGACAGATAGCTCTTAACCGCTGAGCTATCTCTCCAGCCTCCAAGTGAATGTTTCAAGACCTGAGTTAGTGGGCTGGAAAAGTGGCTCAGTGTTCAGAGCACTGGGGAGTCCCAGCACTCACATAGTGAACCACAACCACCTTAGTCTAGTGTCCTTTTCTAGACCCAACTAAAACCCCGAGATGAAAGTTTACCTTATGTGAGGCCATACTGCTGGCAACCCTCCACTCTTTAAACTTCCAACCTAGAGGAATAGAGTGGGGCATCTGTTAAGAGTTCCAAGAGTTAATCCTAAGCACTGGCTACTGGTGAGGACTTGACTGCAGTCAGCCAGGAGCAGGTATCGTCAGTTATCGCTTCTGACGGCACTTCCTACAAGTGATCTCATCACAGCAGCCAAGCACTTCACTGTCCCACTCCAACGGGTCGTTTCAGCCATTATTGGAGACCCTTGTTAGATTACCCGTGTGTCCTTATGCCAGAAAATGCTGGCTTCCCTGGCACCAGAGATACAGAAGGCTAGGAACCACCGCACATAATAGTACGATAACAGTAATAGGGCCTCTTCCCCGGTGAGCCATCTCCAGCCTAGGAGAAATATAGCTGGAACACTTCTACATAAAACATGAACTCAATGCAATCGTCACTTTAGGGCTGTGGCTGGAACGCACTATCCAGTAACACCGCAGGTTAAGGAAGGGAATTATGCAACTCTTGGCCACACGCCAACGGTTCAGAATCTTACCTCATGGCGGAATCCTGCTCCTACTCCCCGTCAACACCGCGCCTGGAAGTTAACAGGGTGAGAATGAAGAGGCAATCCTAGCAGTCGTGTTCAACCCGGAGTCGCGGAGGCCTGCGCGACTGCGGTCAGCTAAATAGGGACGTCGTCAGTTCTCGCTTCGGACGGCACTTCCTATTACTGGTATCATCAGGGGCAGTCGACACCCCGCCCGCGTGCGGCGCCCCGGGTGGCGGACCCCCGACTTACCCGGCTCCCCTGGGTCTGCACGGCGCCCACGGCGGAGCTGGGAGACCGGGCTCGGCGCCCACCAGGCTCGGCTCCACCAGGCCGCGGGGCAGGCGCCAGCCGCACGGGTGAAAGAGACAGGACCCCATGACGTCCGCAGAGAAAGCCCAGCACGTGCGTGCCCGTCTCTTAAGGGCTCAGGATAGACCACTCCGCACGGGAAGGGGGGGTGCGGGCAGCAAAGGCTCACGGGAACTTCCGCGCGCCCACCCATAGACCCCGCCCCGCTGCCCTGGTCTCCCCCGTCCCGCCGAGCGAGTGGGCTCCGCCGCCCTAGGAATTCTGGGTAGCCAGGAGCGCGGCGACTGCTCGGCGCGCCTGCGTGAAGGTTTGCGCGCCGAGTCGGGACCGCCGCTCCGTTTCTCTGACGCGGTGGGCTTTTGTGAATGCTCAGCTCTTTGTGAGTTCACAGCTGCTTAGGAGCCTGAGGCAGCAATTCGAATCGAGCCTGGGCCGTTTAGTTGAGCCTCTGTCTCAAAATCAGAAATTTTAAAAAAAGAAAAGAAAAACGGGCCAAAATAATGTAGCTGAGTTTTGGCGAGCCTGCGTGAGCGTGTTTAATCCTCAGGACCTGGGAACGGAGAGCATCGTAAGGACATTGGCTGTTCTGAGGCTCACCTGAGTTAACACACCCGAAACTGCATCCAGAGAGAAAAGGAAATAGTAGATAGTAGCTGAATGTAATGATTCGGGTCGTTCTGCACCATGTTTCAGCATGTCCGCGGAACTTTTCCAGACCCGGCGCAGACAAGCCCTCATTCGTTCGAATCCAGAGGAGCTCTTGTTTGATCTATTTATTTCGCTTGCCCCCTGCCCTTTCCACTTAGGCCTCGAGATTTTTTTTTTTTTTTGCACCGGGCTTTTTTCCTGGACAATAGGAACTGCTAATGCTATCCCTTCAGTACATGGGCATGTTTGGGTTTCTCTTAAGGGTTGGGAATACAGCTCAGTAGAGTGTTTCCCTAGCAAACATGAAGTTCTGAGTTCGGTCCCCAGCACCTCAATCTGGGCATTGCGTCAAACTTCCAAGCTCTGGGGATGTGGAGGCAGCAGAATCACAAGTTGAAGGTCATCATCAGCCACGTAGAGAGTTTGAGGGTGAGGCTAGCGTGGGGTTCTCTGATTTCAAGTCCATTTCGGCCTACAGAATGAAATCATGTCCCAAGACACCTCAATGCAAAGTCTGATAGAGCTATTATTATATATGATATGCTGGGTTCTGTCCAGTGACACCTGCATTTTATATGCAAATGTACTGACGAAACAACTCATTTTGACGGACTAGAAAGGTGGTCCAAAAAAATAAACTTGGGATTCTTCCTCTTCTCCATCCCCTCTCCCCCCTCCCCTTTCTTTTTTGGGTTTTGTGTTTTGTTTTGTTTGAGACAGGGTTTTTCTGTGTAACCTTGGCTGTCCTGGACTTGCCAAGGACTTGCCTGGCTGGCCTTGAACTCACAGAGATCCTCCTGCCACTGCCCCCCCCAAGGGCTGGGACCACATGCGTATGCCACCACTCCTGACACACAAACATTCTTAAAGGAAATAAGATCGTTTATTTTAGAACCAAATATGGGTGACCATGGCCAGAAACACAGATTCAAGTTTCCCCAAATACCATGTTCCACTTTGGAAGTGGTTTGGTTTGGTTTGGTTTGGTTTGATTTGATTTGGTTGTTGTTGTTGAGACAGGGTTTCTCTGAATAGCCAGCCATTGCTGGCAATAATCCAGAGCTTAAAGGACTGTCATCAGAGAGGTGGGAAGGTGGCTCATGTGTACCCGACCCTCGAGCTGCCCCTAATCCTTAAGCCTGCCAAGTGGGCTGGAGCTGAGGCATGGCCAGTGAGGGTTTGTTTCTAAGCAGACTAGCCCCTGACCAAGGTTGGCACCTAGAGACACATGCAAATATTACCAGATGCAAGGTCCCAGTAACTTTTTCAAATAATACAACTAGAAGACTTAGTTATGCAAAAAAATATATTTCCACCAAAATTCAGTAGCTTCGGGCATGGCTGGAACGATTCCCTGCCATCCCCCACCAGCCTGCTGTCTCGGCCATCAGGGGGACTGGAGGACCTGGAGGGGCACATGGTCTTCCTCTGAGGCACAGTCCTTCCCAGGTTTAGAAGTTGGGTTCTTTTGATTTCCTGTAAACAGAACGAGGAACATGATGGCTCCCTGGAAGGAGCTGCCAGGGAAGCAAGAGCGGGCCACAGCCATGAAAGCCCGTCATGTTCTGGGTATAGCAGAACGCTGAAGCTCCATCTCCCTGCTTTTCTCCTTCTAGCAGAATCTCCTGACCCTTTCCATGGGCCACTTAGGGGCCTCCCCAAGAAACTCAAAAGAGTTCCCCTGAGCATCAGATCAAGAGGGAGGGATGGGCAGAGGTCCCACACCTGGGTGTGAAGGGTGGAGCTACATACATGCTATCTGCTAGGGCAGCCCCTAGGCTGCCACCCAAGGCTGGTGTGGCCAGCTCAAAGCAGGGTTTGACATTGGGATTTGAGTATGGAATACCTGGACCAGATGAGGGGTCTCACTATCCTGGCATTTTATGACAGGATACAGAAAGTAGAAAGGAACCCCTTAAGCCAGGCATGGTGGCTCACACCTGGAATCCGAGCATTCTGGGAGGCAGAGGCATGCAGATCACTGAGTTCAAGGCGAGCCTGGTCTACAAAGTGAGTCCAGGACAGCCAAGGCTACACAGAGAAACCCTGTCTCGAAAAACCAAAAGAGAAAAAGAAAGGAGGGGGGCTGGAGAGATGGCTCAGAGGCTCAGAGGCTCCAAAGGTCCTGAGTTCAATTCCCAGCAACCACATGGTGGCTCATAACCATCTGTAGTGAGATCTGGTGCCCCCTTCTGCCATGCAGGTGTACATGCAGGCAGAATACTGTCTAAATAATAAATAAATCCAAGGAAGAAAGAAAGAAAAGAAAGAGAGAAAGAAAGAAGAAAAAGAAAGAGAGAAAGAAAGGGAGAGAGAAAGAAAGAGAGAGAGAAAAAGAAAAAGAAAGAAAGAAAGAAAGAAAGAAAGAAAGAAAGAAAGAAAGAAA
>NW_026596152.1:7593494-7634309 GCF_907164565.1 Psammomys obesus
AAAGAAAGAAAGAAAGAAAGAAAGAAAGAAAGAAAGAAAGAAAGAAAGAAAGAAAGAAAGGAAGGAAAAGAAAGGAACCCTTAATGTGTGGGTAGAAGGCAGGAAACCAGCAGGCTTTGGGACAGCAAGATATCAGGAGAGCCTCCTTGTAACAGGTCACAGGTAACTGGAAAGGTTAGGGTATTTGGCAAGAGACATTGGCAGAAAAGAGAAGGGAAAATTAAAAGCCCATGGAATCTGAGGAGAACATTTGTGGGATACGAGGGAGGAGTTGGTTTGGTGGACAAAGCAAGGTGGAGACAGAAAAGGCTGTTACAGGGCTAGAACAGAAAGGTCAACTGCCACAGCGACTTACAGGAAGTGATTTACACTGTGGGGCTAAGTGGGTGGGGCCTATTTAGTGGAGGAAGAAACCTCAGGTTAAGTAGGCTGACCTGTCAAAGCAGTGGCCCAGGGAGATGGCACCTGTGCAGTAGACTAGGACAGGAGGAGTTTAGGGAACATACTTCCCTAACTTGTTCCCTTGCTGGGAACAAATCCAGCCCAGGCCTGGACAACTGATAACCAGGGCAGGGGAGAAGACAGCGAAGAGGCCTGTGAGCTGAGAGTGCTCCCCAGAGAAGCCAGCAGGGCAGGGTCAGGACAGAGAGGGACTGAGACACCAATCCCTGCAGGAGGAGCAGGTGTGGGCGCAGCTGCGAAGCAACCACACAACAGGTCTCTGAGTCCCGCCAGGACTCTCAAAGCCTGTGTTGCCAGTAACCCTGCAGCACATGCTCACAGGAGCTAGGGCAAGGAAGGGCTCTAGCCCCGTGGCTACTCACCAGCGATGCCAGCCCCTGACGGATCCTCAGACAAGGTGGGAAGCGTTTTCTCCCATGCAGACCAGTTCACTTCCTCCACCCTGTGGTTGACAAAGCAGCTCTAAGCTCAGGGAAGCTTGCGGCTGCCCCAGCAGGCTCTGCCTAGGGGAGGGATCACCCCTCCTCCCAGTGGACTGTGCAGATAATGAGGAAGATGGTTTTGTTCTCTTTCTTTCTGCTCGTCCCTAACAAGGCACTGGTCCACCCACAGCCCGCAAGCTCCGTCCCTGTGACTCTTGATTACAGCCCCTAAGGCCAGATATCCAAGTGGAGAAAGAGGTACCCTTCTCCCCAGCTGTTCTCAGTGTCTGGGTTTCCCAGAGCAAACAGAGGCCAGGAAGTGAGATCAGGTGTATCTTTGGGCTTCAGGTTCTGAGCTGCTTTGTCATGAGTAAAGCCCCCATCTTCTCTCCTGCTTCAGCTGCTGCCCTTAAAGGTGCCTGCTGTGGCTGGACTGTTGTCACCACATTCCCTCTCATGGCTATTTTCTCTTCTCTGAACATTGCAAAGCTTGGTTTCCATAGAAGGGGAAATAGCTTCAAGATCAGACTGGAAGACCTAGAGATGAGGATAGCCATAGCCACCCCAGAATCCTGGATGCTTGACCAGAGAGGAAGTCAGGAATCACTAGGGAGAGGACCTTAAGTTTATACCTCTGGCAGGCTAGACAGGCTAACTCGCAGGGAATGGCAGCAGGGCCAGAGGGTGAGGCCTGTTTGTCTCTCAGAGCCAGCATCCCTGACCTCATTCGCCCAGAGTACACTGGGTCTCCTCAGCCCTGCCTCTCCCAGCACCTGCCTCCTGCAGCCACTGAGGAGGGTGAGTCAGCCATGTCCCTGCCCTGTCCTGCCCTGCCCTGCCCAGTTCCTCACCTGAAGCACCAGCGCTCATCAGGGACACCGTCCCACCTGGTGCCAACTTTCAGCAGCCTCCCTGCGCGATGCCTCTTTCTCCTGCACCACCAGTAACCATTCTCCATCTCCAAGACAGAGATGGCTTTCTGGGGACAAAGGACACATCAAACAGAGTAGCCTGGAACCTGGCCTGGAGGAAGAAGCATCCAGGGCAAGGGGAAAAGAAGATGCCCTCACAGAACTTCACGGCACATATGCCAAACACATGAACTGGGATCTAGCTGCACAATTTTTCCTGTGGGGACACAAGGTTCCAATCCTCTCAGAACCTCAGTTTCCCTGTCTTATAACTAAAGGAAAGTCGCTTTGGTATGTAGAAAGTCAATACATAAGGGGTACTCAATGGTGACTTGTTCTTACCTGATCCAGACCACCCCCCTCTCCCACCACCCCTCATCCACACATACACATACCAGGACATCCCAGACCCCATGGGGCTGCCACTTGAGGCTCAAGGGAAATGGCCCAAGGACAGCAATACCTTGGCAGCAGAGTCCAACCTCCAGGGTAAGGCTCTTCCTGGCCAAAACAACCCTGGGCAAGTAAGACACAGCTAGTGCTTGTGTGCAAGGGTGAGGGAGTGTCACATCAGACCCCTGCAAGCTTTCTCGCCGCCTCCCACATCAATATGGGGAGATCTCACATATGTGGATCTCAGGAGTGGCCATTTTCCTGTTCTCTGCTGGGTTTGTGGCGAAGAGCCCTGCCAGTAACAGGCATTCAAGACACACTTGATATTCAACCCTGGTAACTCACACCTGTAATCCCTGCACTCACAAGACTGAGGCAGGGGAATTGCTGTGAGTTGGAGGACAGTTGGTGATACATAGTGAGACTCTTGTCTCAAGGATAATGCCAAGGGATTATGATAACTGACTTAATGAATATCTACTATGTGCCAGGCACTGTCCTGGACACTTCATAGTCCTGGGCTTATCTGATCCTCACAACAACCCTATAAAGGAATGAATAGCCATAGTCTAGAGGTTGGTCCTGCTGGGCAGAGCCATGGGACTGGGTGCTGGGCTCTCAGCAGCCTCCACTGGGGTGAGGTTGGCTCAGTGGGGTCCCACGGGAGAGGTGGGGTGGGTGGGGTGGCACTCCCCGGCAGTACCTGCAGCTTCCAGATGCTCCAGCTGTCTGTGGCGACGCTGTTGACGGTCTCGCTCATGAGGGCAATGAGCATGTTGAGCAGCAGGACATAGGTGAGGAGGACGTAGGCCAACAATAACAGCAGCACCACCCCTCGGAAGCGCAGCTGTTCCTGGAAGGCCAGCTCACCCATACCAATGGTGAACTTGAAGAGTTCCAGGGAGGCGTCCAGAATGCCCCCATATGGGACCTCCTCCTTCTCCTGGCCCAGCATGGGCTGTTCTGTCATGGTGGCATTGCTGTCTTCCGGGGCTCTGGGGCTTTGGGCTTCCCTGCTCAAGCTCACTAGGGCTGTAAGTAAGTGAGAGGAAGGTCTCAGTCTGGGAGACCATCAGGGAGTCTGGGGTTGGGCAGAGAGGGTCTTTGGACTAGGGAGATGGCTCAGTGGGTAAAGGCACTTGTGCTGTAAGCATGAGGGCCCGTGTCTGAATCTCCAGCAACCAAGCTAGCACGGGACTGGCAGGATGGCTCATCAGGTAAAGGTGATTGCCTCCAAATTTGATGACATGAATTTGATCCCCAGGTTCCACTTTCCACTTGATGGCAGGAGAGAACCACCTCCCACAAGCTGTCTTCTGAGCTACACACACACACACACACACACACACACACACACACACACACACGTAACTTAAAAATTTTGTAACTGGGGGCAGGGAAGGAACTAGAGAGATAGCTCAGTGATTTAGAGCACCGTCTGCTCTTCCAAAGGACTGGGGTTCAATTCCCAGCACCCATATGGCAGCTCACAACTGTCTGTAATGCCAATTCCAAAGCATCTGACACCTTCATACTAATGCACATAGAGCAAAATTAAATAAATTAATTTAAAATTTATTAAATAAAATTTTATTTATTATTTATTAAATAAAATTTTTAAATAAAAAATTATTAAATAAAAAATTCTGAAGCTGTTTGTGGCTGTAACCCAGCATTGCAGGACAGAGACAGGCAGATCTCAAGAGCTCACTAGTCAAAAACAAATAAACAAACAGTGAGCTTCCAGCTAAGTGAGAGGCACTGTCTCAGGGCGATAAGACAGGGAGCAATAGCAGAAGACACCCAGCATTCTGCTCGGGTCTCTGTGCATACACGCACATAAGTTCACAAACCCACATTCACACGCATGCACGCAGTACACACACACACACACACACACACACGCACGCACGCACGCAAAGTTTAAAAGGGTCTTTACCTACAGCAAAGCCGAAAAGGAAGACTAAGTAGACCAGCAGGAAGCGGAGAAGGTCTCGTAGAATGACCTGGAACACACCCGCCCGAGGGGAAGCCTGGGTGAATGGCCCACAGCATTTTAACTCTAACCGCAGACCCCGTCAGTAGGGTTCCGTTGCACACACAACACTCCCATAGACTGTGCACAGGTCAGTCTGAGCAGAAGGAGCCTTTAAAAAACAAAATCTGCCTTTCGAGGCCAGCCTGGTCTGCAAAGAGTGTCCAGGACAGCCCAGGTTTATAGAGAGAAACCCTGCCTCAAAAAAGAAAAAAACAAAACAAAAAAGTCAGCTCAGTGGGTGAAAGTGCTTGCTGGCATGTGGCATGCAGCGGGGCCTGACTTTGTTCCTAATCACTGAACCAGCTCTCCAGTCCCCATTTTCCTAGAATTTTTAAGCCCCAGACATCCATACTGTCTGCCTACACCCTGCTCCACAGCTGGCCTCCTTGGCTCTTCGGCTGGCTCTTTGTCCCCTGGCTGTCTTGAGTACTCTCCCCCTCTTCTGGCTCTTTGCCTTCACTTTTAGGCTCCCTCTGAAAAAGATACTTCCTCCTCCACCATAAGGTGGCTGCCCCATTCTTCCAGGTCACCACTAACGGACTGTCAGGTCTGTCTGAGTGGTAGGGTGCTTGCCTTGCTTGAATGGAGGCCCAGGTTCCATCTCCTACACTGCATAAAAAGAAAACTTAGTTTCCCTCCCCCTTGTCAAGCATGTCGTAGTTGCGCACACCTTTAACCCCAGCACTCAGGAGGCAGAGGTAGGCGGATCTCTGAGTTCGAGGCCAGCCTGGTCTACAGAGTGAATTCCAGGACAGGCTACACAGAGAAACCCTGTGTCAACAAAACAATAGGAAACAACCTTCTTCAGAAAGGGTTTTGTTCACCAACCCCGGTAAACTGCCATCTGCCCCAGTCATTCTCCATAACACTGTCCTGTGTCTCTCCTCTGTAGCGGTTTGTAGTCAGCAACATCCTGGGCTGTTTCCTTCGCACTCTCATTCCCCACACTGGAACTCCAGCTTGAGAAAGGCCCTTGTCTGTTTTGTCCACTACTGTGCTCCCAACCCTTAGAAAAGGGCCTGCACCATAACAGGTGCTCCTAAACACTTGTGAAATAAATGGGTGCAGGATTATGCAAATGCCCCCATGTGGGGAAGCGCACATGCATATTCTCTGCTCCTTTGTGAGGAATGCGCATGTTCCTTTGTGGCCACTGGCCAGCAAACGTATGTGTATCCATCTTCACGTGTGTGAAGAGCTCCAGGCACATGCACGCCCACACCGCAGTAATGTTGGGTAAGTGACACAGGGGCAAACAACTCATGCTCTCTTCTGCTCAGGTCAGCTGTGGGGGACAGTCTTCACGAGGCTGAAAGGAGTCTCCTGGGAGGTGTGTCTGGCTGCACCTGGCCCACCCCCACCTCTCACCTTCTGGATCATGACGCTGTAGATGCCCGTGTGCTGGAAGCCACGCGTGTAGTAAAGCAGGTCCAGCCAGCCCAGCACCAGGGATGACACTAGCAGGGGGAGGTACCATTCGCTCTCTACAAACCGCATCACCTGGGACAGCACCGTGAGCAGAGCCTGGACAAGGCTGGATGGGGACAGGACTTGGGTCAGCTTCCAGGCCACTTGGCAATATCCCCTCAACTCCTGTGAGACTGGGCCAACCACTACCCACTGCCTCTACCTCTCAGGGGGACTCCATCTGTCCGGAGCTGGACCAGTCACAGCCTGACCTCCATCCTGGGCTAGTTACTATTGATGCTCCGGGCTTCCTCTTTGTAATAACGGTACCTGACTCAGAGTGTCTTCAAAACCTGAGACACTACATGGAAAGAGGCTCCACAAAGATGGGAGCAGCCTGTCCAGGAGCCAGGCTTCCCAGGTGGGGCACACACTCCCTCACCCCCAGAACAACTTGAGGCCCTGCATCCCAGCCTCTAGAACCAGCTTGGTGTACTCTGCCTCACCTGCCACCCCAGACCTTAGGGATGGTACGGGCGAGGAGTCGGACTCACGTACAAGAGGATTTCAAAGTAGCTGTCCATGAATGAGATCCAGATGAACAGGCGACGGCGCCAAAAGTACCACAGCTGTGGAGGAGAGAGGCTGGGGTGTGAGACTTGCTCTTCAGCTTCAAGTGCAGCCTGGGTTCCAGCTCCCCTACTTTGCTTCATGGTATGGCAACCTGACTAACACCACCTCAGGAACTGAAGCTGTAGCCTTCTCTATCTATCTATCTATCTATCTATCTATCTATCTATCTATCTATCTATCTACACACACATACATATATATACCTATATGTATATACTTATAGGTATATATCTATATATACCTATATGTATATACATGGTATATATAGATATATATGTATATAGATATATATGTATATATGTATACATAGTATATATAAGTATACTATATATACATAAATGTGTGTGTGTGTATATATATATATATATATATATATATATATATATATATATATCTTGTACTGGCTACTTTTTTTAAAGATTTATATACAGCATTCTACCTGCACACTAGAAGAGGGCACCAGATTGTATTATAGATGGTTGTGAGCCACCATGTGTTTTCTGGGAATTGAACTCAGGATTTCTGGAAGAGCACCTAGCACTCTTAACCACTGAGCCAGATTTCCAGTCCCCATTTTTAAAAAAGATTTAATTGATTGATTGATTGATTGATTGATTGATTGATTTAAAAGTGTATGAGTGCTCTATCTGCATGTACACCTGCATTCCAGAAGAGGGCACCAGATTTCATTATAGATGGTTGTGAGCCACCATGTAGTTGCTAGGAATTGAACCCACCTCTGAAAGACTAGGCAGTGCTCTTAACCACTGAGCCATCTCTCCAGCCCTGTGCTGGCTAGTTTTATGTCAACTTGACACAAGCTAGAGTCATCTGGGAGGAAGGAACTTCAACTAACAAAATGCCTCCATAAGATCAGGCTGTAGGCAAGCATGTAGGGTGTTTTCTTAGTGAATGACGGGGGAGGGACCAGCGCATTGTGGGTGGGGCACCCTGGACTGATGGTCCTGGTTTCTATAAGAAAGCAGGCTGAGCAAACCATGGGGGATAAGCAGCACTGCTCTGTGGCCTCTGCATCAGCCCTGCCTCCAGGTGTCAGCCATTTTTTAATGCTTTCCTTGGCTTCCTTCAGTGGACTATGATTCAGTATCCTGAATGTAAGCTAAATAAGCCCTTCCCTCCCCAAGTTGCTTTTGGTTACAGTTGCAGCAATGATAACCCTATGAATTGCAGCAATGATAACCCTAACTAAGATGTAGCCCAACCTGGCCTTGAACTTGGGGTTCTACTGCCTTAGCCTCCCTAGTAGCTGGGACTGCAGGCATGCACCACCATGCCTAGTGAGGGAATAGTTTTGAGGTTGGGGCACTCCTGAGCCCTAAATACACAGCCGAGAAGCGTGCAGTGCAGACACCTTCAGTCCCAGCTACTTGGGAGGCTCAAACAGGAAACTCACTTGAACTTGGAAATTCAAAGCCAGCTGGGACAACATGGGGCCTCCGGATCCCCATGGATCCAGAAGGAGTGCCTGTGTACTGCATACAGAATGGAGGAAGGCGCCTCTCCCTCTGCCTCTTGCTGGCAATCTGGGTATCGCCCTGTACTCCAGCCAACCTGAGTTTGGTGTCACATTCTGCCCCCTCTAACGTCTCTATATCTTGGCATCTAACCTGCCTCCTGGAAGCCTGCCACCAGACTGAGATGTTTTGCTGTGGGATTTGGACTGAGCACCACCTGCCAGTTGCTTTTTATGCTTACCAAGTGAGGAATTCCCCAGCTGCCCGCTGAAGGACCTGAGGCAGGGCCTTCAGACTTGATTTCTAAGGGAGCAAAGCCTGCACTGCCAGAAACACAGAAACTGTCTGCGGCCCCACAGGTACCTCAGAAGGCATAGCGGGAAGAGTGCCAGGCCCCCCTGAAGGCAGGGCCAGAGCTCTCCACTCTGGTGAGGCGGAGCATGGGAATCTGTTTCCCCTGCAGTGAAGAGAGTATAGTTTACTCTCTGTAACGTCCTGGCTTGCTTCTTGGTTGACTGGATGCTTCATAAGGTAGAGAAATAGGGAGGTCTTTCTTCTTACCTGGCTCAGTAAGAGGTAAATGCCCCCAAGCAGAATCAGGATGTGGCCCAGCAGCAGCATGGATTCCCCAAAGGTCGCTTTTGATGAGGGAATGGCTGGCTGGAGAGACGAACACTCCCATAAGACCAAGAGTTTGGGTCCCATCCCCAATGGCTAGCTGTCTAAGAAGCTCAGGTGACGATTCTGAGCCTGCACTACAGAGAGGCCACTCTGAGCCGCAGAGAGGACATGGGCTCTGGGGAAGGGCCCTGACTCCAGTTACTAGTATTGTTATAGCAGCTATTAGTTATAGCAGTTATTAGTATTGGGCTTGGAGCCAGATTATCTGGGTTCAGGTCACCTCTACCACTAGAGAGTTTTTATTACCCTAGAAAATAAAGTTAACCTCTCTGTGCCTCTCCCTTACCTCAAGAGTAAACTGAGGTTGGCAGTCTCTCCCCCCAGGGGTTGGTGTGCGCAGCCACCAGTGTGAGCACTTGTATAAGTTATAGTCACACTTATACCGGCAGTGGCTAGTGTAAGTGATGTGTGTCACTGTCATTGCTGTTGTTATCCTAGGGGACTGTTTCCAGAAGAGCTCTGGGTATATCCCTCAAGATGCCTAAGCCTCGGTGTCCTCTTTGGTAGGATGGGATGGCGGCCCTCGCCTCTTCTCACCCCAGGGTTCAAGCCAATGCACCCCAGGACGCCCCCCCAGCTCTTGCCTTGTCCAGGGAAGGCTGGTGGTAGGCAACAATGGTGAAGATGATCATGTAGAACAAGTAACAGGCGAAGTTGAAGAAGAATCTCGGGATGAGCCGATCCCACTTCTCCTGCAGAAGCTTGTTCAGTGGCTCTAAGACCACCATGTGGTGCCGGTGCTGGGGGGGGGGGGGGGGGGGGAGAAAAAAAAAAAAGGGGGGAGGGGGGGGGGGGGGGGGGGGGAGAGCCAAAAGCACAAGATAGGAAGGACACAGCTGGACAGATGGTGTGACAAGCACTTACTCCGTGCCAGGCTCCATGAAAGGCCAAGGGAAATGGAGGGGAGCAAATGGGGAACGAGAGTTACCAGGCCCAGGATCCCTGGAAATGTGCCTCCCACCTGCCTCCAGTGATTGGGGGCTTGCCCTTAGCCAGAATCTCTAGGCAGACCCACCCCCATGAACTCACCGGACTCCTGCAATGAAAGGCGATGATTTCCAGCACTGAGTTCTTCTCCCAGCTATCCACGGAGGACAGGTCATAGAGTGATACCCGGACAGGACCGTAGCACCACTCGGTGAACTTTCTCGAAAGGGGCTGGTACAGCCCTGAGAATTCCCGCTGCAGAATGTGCCTGAAAATCTGCAGGGCATTCACATAAGCTCACCGGCCAGTCACCCTGCCCGCACGAATGCTGTGTCAGGGCCCGGCAGCACTGAGCCCCTGCCGGGCGCATAGATCCTAGCATGTCTCAGCTCTTATGTACACCCAATTAAAGGTGAACTATCAGGATTACATTCCTGCTTATGCAGCCCCGTTCTGCCCCCGTGGATTTCTTTCCTGAGCTCCTCAGACAGCTCAGAGATCCCAGCTGGGGACCTGAGGTCATGTGGAATCAGAGATCACCTATGCCTGTGTGTGTGTGTGTGTGTGTGTGTGTGTGTGTGTGTGTGTGTGTGCGCGTGTGCGCTCTTCCGTGGTCGGGTGCAGAACGTCTAATAGAGTAGAAAGGGTCTCAGCTCTAAAATAGGTTAAGACAGCTTAGATTTCACACAGAGGAACGAGGACCAGGAGAGTGCCAATGTACACACAATTTACACAGGCCACAGAGCCATGGCTTTCAAGGCGTTTGTTTGTTTTAAATGTGTGTATGTGTGTTTAACTCTGTGTGTTTCTGTGCATGCGTGTGTGTGCAGTGCCCACAGAGTACATAAGAGGGTATCGGATCCCCTGGGACTAGAGTTACAGACAGTCCAATCTCAGGGGGTCGTACACCCTCTTCTAGGCATGCATGTGGTGCACAGACACCATACAGGCAAAATACTCATACATATAAAAATAAATAATCTTGAAAACACAATATTTATTATATATGATACATGGTTATATCACAGGTTGCGTATATAATATTGTAGAAAGTGTTAAGTAACGGGGAAACCAAGAAATTTGAAGGAAAAGATAATTACACCTGTGCACATAAAAGTTCGATTTGGCTTGTTTGCTCACACAGGGAGTAACTTTATGCCAAGGTTGGTCTTGAACTCTTGGGCTCAAGTGATCATTTTGCTTCAGCCTTCCAGGTAACTAAGACTCTAGGCAACCATGATCAGGCACACACATACAAAAAGTTTGAATTCTATATGTCAACAAAAGAAAACACCACCACCCTTACCCCCCCACACCTTTTTTTTTAAAAGACAACTCTTACTTTGTAGACCTTGCTGGACTGCAGCTTGCTATATTGACCAAGCTGACTTGGAATTCATAGAGAACCACCTGTCTCTACCTCCAGGTGACCATGGAGGGGTGTGTGTATGTATGTGTGTGTGTGTGTGTGTGTGTGTGTGTGTGTGTGTGTGTGTTTTCAAGCTTACACTGAGATGAAAAAAATGTAAATGTCACCGCAGACAAAAACTGCAAAATATCAGCCCAGCAGTGGTGGTGCACACCTTTAATCTTAGCACTAGGGAGGCAGAGGCAGGCAGATCTCTGAATTTGAGGCCCACTTGGTCTACAGGGAGAGTTCCAGGACAGCCAGGGCTACACAAGGAAACTCTATCTCAAAAAAAACAAAAACACAACAACAACAAACAAATCTGCAGAAAATCTGATAGCAGGACTCACAGCAAATTAGACAACGTATAGGAAAAAGCTGTTGGGTTAGTGTGAATGGAAAAGTCCCCCAGAGGCTCGGGTGTTTAAACACTGGTCCTCCTAGGTTTGGGTAGGTTTAGGGGTGTGGCACCTTCGGGGGCTGTGTGTCACTGCAGGGGGGCTTTGAGCTTGTTTCCTGCTTGGCTGCTGCACGCTCTGCTTGCTGCTCCAGCACCATGCTGGCATGCTTCCTCGCCCTGATGGTGATGGACTTGTCCCTCCAGAACCCAAGGCCCAAATAAACCCTTCCTTCTCTAAGCTGCCTTGGTCACGGTGCTTTACCGCAGCAACAGAGAAGTGACATAGCTGTCTCCCAGGGGTCTGGAGAGACACTCTGGTGTCTTCAGAGCACTTTCTGCCTCTGCAGAAGACCCAGGTCAGTGCCCAGCACCCACATGGCAGCTCACAGTCATCTGTAATTGCAGTTCCAGCGGATCCACCACCCTTCTCCACAGGCACCGAACACTCTCCCACTGCAGGTACGTACATACATGCAAAACACTCATGCACGTGAAATAAAAATCATCTTTTTTTAAAACATTTGTCTCCAGGCTGGAGAGATGGCTCGTTGGTTAAGAGCACTGACTGCTCTTCCAGAGGACCTGGGTTCAATTGCCAGCACCCACATGGCAGCTCACAATTGCCTGTAACTCCACAGTCCAACACCTTTTTCATGCAGAATACATGCAGGCAAAACATCAACATAAAATAAATGAATAAATAAGTGAATGCATTTGTCTCCTAATCTAATAACAAAAAAAGAAAGAAAGAGAAGAAAAGATAAAAAAGACTCACTTGCTTATATTCCCAGTGTTTGGAATTATAGACCCAGTGAAAATTCCATGGCTGAGGAGGCCTTAGGTCCTTTAGGCAAACTTACTGTAGTTGCTTATCTAAAGCAACATGGCACCAAACTGCCTTCTAAATATTCACATTTAGACCTGTAAACAAACACTATACCCATCCCATAATCAGAGAGCTTCTCTCTGCAAGGAACTGAAATAAAGGCAGAGCCTCCTGGCGGCCCAGGGTGCTGAGAATCAGTGACCACTGTGTGTTCCACCCTACACAGAACATTTATACCACCTCATCCCAGACTCAGCGAACGTTTCCGAAGACAAGGCTGGAAATCATACTACAGCCAGAGGATGAGAAAGGGCTGCAAATGCTGTTTTCTGTACAGAAAGTATCCTGCACTGCTAGTACTGCACTGGGCCTATGTAAGACCGAGCCTGTCCACAGCAAACCATAGTTTGGAGAGGACCCTCCCCCATCCTACTCGACTACTGTCCATTAGCACGTTCTTGGGGAAAGGCGGTCATTGGCACCATGTAAGCCTGCCAGGTACCAATGGATAGTTTGAAACCTATGATGGCACAGATGGCCCTGGCTAAACTCAGTCAACCAAGACAAAACAAAAAAAGAAGCGAATGTGAGAAAGGAATGTAAGGGGACGCTGTTGATGGGGAAGGGAGGGAGATGGGGAAGGGAGGGAGATAACGAAGGGCCCAGGGTGAGAGGGACCTGTCTCCCCGAGAACTACTGCAGCCAAGAGAGGCAGGGAAGGGACAGCACTCACCTCAATTTTGCCTTCCTTGGCGGCTAGCTTCAGGGGTGTGAGGCCTTGATGGTTGCAGATCTCCTCCAGCTGCACATCAGGGCAGAGACGGGCGCCCACCTGGAGAAGCCCGTCATACATGTGGATTACCAGCGCGCTGTTCTCAGGAGAGTTGTCCGCAATCATTACCAGAGCGTGGAGCACGGTGTTGCCCAGGGAGTCCGTGGCCTTCAGGCTGGCAGGCTGGTGTGGGTTCTCCAGGAGGTAGCTCACCACATCCCACTGCTTGGTACACGCAGCCAGGGAGAGGGGGAGCTCGCCTGTGGACCGACAGGGCAGTCTGAGCCTCTGCCTACACCTCACGGTTCTTCCTGCTCCTCAGACAGCAGGCCCCGTCTCCCTGAAGCAGATCCGGAAGAATAAGAGGCAGCCAACCAGATCTCCCCTCCCCGACTCGCCTCTTCCAGTCACCACCGCTTAATTGAAATTCTGCTCTATCAGGTTGGTTTTGATTTGGTGGGGCTTCTTTGCTTTCGTTTTGTTTTTAATTATTTATTTGTATCTTACGTGCGTTGCTGTTTTGCCTGCATGGATGTCTGTGCGTGTCAGATCCTGGAGTTACAGAGAGTTGTGGGCTGCCATGTGGGTGCTGGGAATTCCACTGAGTGGAAGAGCAGTCAGTGCTCTTAACAGCTGCGCCATCTCCCCGGCCCCTTATTTTGGTTTTTGGTGGTGGAGGTGGGTCAGGTCTCGCTGTTGTCATTTGTATATTTGTTTTGAGGATTTGGGGAGGGGTGTTGAAAATGGAACCCAGGGGAATAGGGCAATAGATCATTTAATAAAGTGGCAGCCATGGCAGGACATGGTGGCATAAGCCTTTAATCCCAGCACTCTGGAGGCAGAGGCAGAAGCCAGCCTGGTCTACAAAGCAAGTTCCAGGACAGCTGGAGCTACACAGAGAAACCCTGTCTTAGAAAACAAAACAAAACCAGAGAGAGAGAAAGAGAACTTCTGGCTTCTCACAGGCACACCCATGAACAAGTATTGATATATAGACCACATACACATAATTTTAAGTATCTCTCTCAACCTTTTACTTTGGTCCTCTTTTTTTTTTTTTTTTTTTTAATTTCTCTGTGTAGCCTTGGCTGTCCTGGCCTCACTTTGTAGACCAGGCTGACCTGGAACTCATAGTGATCCACCTGCCTCTGCCTCCTGAGTGCTGGGATCACAGGTGTGCGCCAGCGCACCTGGCTGGTTAAGCGCCTCTTTAAACAAGTTGTAATGTAATCTTGATGGTTAGAAGCAGGCGGACAGGGGTTAAGTGCCAGCTCTGCCAGTCACTAACCATGTGACCTCGGACAAAGCTCTACCCATTCTGTACCTCAGCGTAGCTGAGAAAAGCTCCCTCACCAAAATAGAAACAAGTTCCTTGGTGCTTCTGGAAGAAGCGGCCACAGGCGCGGGCGTGAACGTTTGCTCCATTCTCTACCAGCAGCTTCACGCACTTGAGGCTCCGCTTTTCTATGGCGATATGCAGCGCGCTGTGGCCGCGGTAGAACTCATCCGAGCACTGGGCGTTGACCAGGGGCTGAGGGTTGCCGGATTCCCTGTCAATCTGCAGCAGCGGCAGGATGCAGGCGTTGACCCCGTCCTGAAGGTTCAGCACAGCCTTCATCAGGCACGTCTTTCCAGTGGAGCCCTCTGCAAGGAGAGAGGAGAAGGCACCGGCGATGCTCAGACACACGGGAAGGCTGAGAACCCAGGCTCCAGAGCACCCCGTGGGAGGACAAGAAAGGATGGGGGCTGTAATCAACTGGCAGCAACACAGCTTCGTTGTAAGATATTAAGGCTCCAGAGTACAGGCATTAAAATACCAACAGGCCTGACTACAATTTCTGCCTCAACGCCAAGTTTCTAAGGCATAATTCAATATATATGTAACATATGTGTGAGGGTTTTTGTTGTGTTGTTGCCACAGGGTCTTACTTTGTAGTTTTGGCTGCCCTGGAACTCACAGAGAACCATCTGTCTCTGCCTCCCAAGCGCTGGGGTTAAAGGCAAGCGCCACCAAACCCAGTCCTGTAATATTCAGAATCTGTACATGGATACCCAGGTCAGGGCTGAGGTTTGATCTCCACACAAAGCCAGTCAAGGTAACACATGCCTGTAATCCCAGAATCTGGGAAGTGGAGGTGAGATCAGAAAATCAAGGTCATCATCCACCACATAGCTGAGGTCAGCCCGGGCTACATGAGACCCCTATATAAGAAAAAAAAAAAAAAATCCAAGGCAGAATTTGCAAGAATCTCCCTCCCTTAATGGCTCTGACTCCCTCAGTAAGTGATTTGGCCTCTTTTAACTTATTTTCCTTTTTGATAAAAGGAAATATTCTAGGGTTGCTATAAAAATTTACAGCTGGGCAGTGGTGGCAGAGGCAGGCAGATCTCTGTGAGTTCGAGGCCAGTCTGGTCTACCAGAGTGAATTCCAGGACAGCCAAAGTTACACAGAGAAACCCTGTCTGGAAAAAAAAATTAAATTAATAATAAATTTTAAAAAGCAAACTTAGGAGAATAACATAAACAAAGGGCTTAGCAAACAGAGGGTCAAGCACATGGCAAGTTGATGTCCCAACTACAGGCACTAGTTGACTCCATGATGGTCTGTCTACACCAAGGAGAACACCTATACCATGGAGCTAGGCATGGCAGCATAAGCCTTGCAGGCCTTAGGAGTGCTAAGTCAGGAGACTAAGTCAAGGCTAGCCTGAGCTACATAGTAAGATCCCATCTCAACAACCAAAGAAATAAATGCATCCAGTAGCGAGGGAGGCAGCATATTATAAATTATTGCACATGGCAACTTTTTTTTAATGTGCATCAGTGTTTTGCCTGCATGTATGTCTGTCTGTGTAAGGCTGTCAGAGCTTGAAGTTACAGACAGTTGTACTGGGAATTGAATCTGGGTTCTCTGGAAAAAGCACTCAGTGCTCTTAGCTGCTAAGCCATCTCTCCAGCCCAGCAACTCTTTATATACCTAATCTTTTGGAAAAATCTGAAAAGATGCCAAGCTAGTAGCAGGCCCAGGATGACAGGCTGTTTTTTTCTTGGCTTCTCATATTTCTTTACCATTTGAATCTTCTAGAGTGCTCTTTTTTGTTTATCTTTGTTTGCTTTATTTTGTTTTAAAGACAGGGTTTCTCTGTGTAACAGAGCCCTGGCTCTCCTAAAACTTGCTCTGTAAGCCAGGCTGGCCTCAAATTCAGAGATCTGCCTGGCTCTGCTTCCTGAGTGCTGGGCTGAAAGGCATGCGCCACCACAGCCCCAGGTTTTTTTTTCTGGTTTTGTTTTGTTTTTTTATTCTTATTTTAGAGTGCATGTAGTGCTGTGAAGACTAGGAAAAATGGATCAGATCTCCCAGAACTGCTTCTACAGGTGGACATCCAACCCAGGTCCACCGGAAGAGCAGTCAGCGCTCCCAACCACTGAGCCATTTCTCCAGCCCGGAGAACAGCTGTCCCTCTGCTCCTGAGCACAAAGGACACCATGGGACAGTGGCTACCTGTGTATGATGAGTCAGTGAGGTACTTGCTGGTCCGGCTTAGGTATTCCGGCAATCCAGCCAGCTCCTCCGGGACGCCCCGGGAGACCACACTGAAGAGTCGGTCACGGTCAAATCGGTTTGGGTCCTGCTGGCTGTAAAAAAATGTTTCTCGTGTTGGAGAAAGCCCCAGTGAGTCCTGCACAGTGCCTCCCCGTGCATGGAAGCGTTGTCAGGTACTCCTATAGCACGGCCTACCCTCCTGTTACACAGGAACTCTTTTAAGGGGTTTTCTCTCCTAGGGCTCCAAGAGCTCAGAGCTCCTGGTGAGGAGAAGAAACCCACTGAGACTTTAGTCTGCCACAATACTGTGGCTCTATTCATCCCGGGCAATTTTCAGCATCATGCGCATCATCTTCAAAAGACCCGTTATCCACAGGACTCTTCCGGCTGTTAGGCCTTACAGCGGCCCTTGAACATTCGCATGGGTCTGGGCAGGGTTGTAGGAGGTGCCTGCAGACTAGAGGCGGCCTGCAGCACTGACTGCAAAAATGAAGTGGAAACAGGGATGGAGGTATCCAGCTCAGCAGTAAAGGGCTTGCCTGGTTTGCAGAAGGCCCTGGGTTCATCCCTGGCACCAGCCTAAAAGGTGAGGAAAGCTCTCCTCTCAGAAATCATCTGCTCGTTACTTGAGAGGAGTCAGCACTGCTAATCAGCCCTCCAGCCCTCCAGGTCAGTGAATCACCTCCTTCCCCATCAGACAAACAAGCAAAGCAACTTACCCAAAGTTACTCAGAGCAGAATTGGAGCCACCATGGGGACCACTGCCTAAAATCAGTCTCCATCTCAACCCCAAGACAGGGTCTGAGCTGGGCAAGCCAGATGTTTCCCAGAGATAGGCTATCATGTTCACCCACCAATATCATATGCTGACCACGGTTTTACCGAGAAGCCACGCTTCTGGGAAATCTCTCCCACAGAGCCCAGAAGAGACCTCTTACGGCTCAACAGACATGGAGTGGTGCTGTCTTTGTGATGGGGACAGTTGTGCGGTGAGATGGCTCTGACTCCTTTGCATGTCACTTAACATCTCTCAATCTAGCCCATGTCTTTGAAAGATGGAAGTGTTTAGGGGATGTTACAAGGATCCAAGGGAACATCAGAAAACAAAGTGCTTAGCCCTGGCCTACAGCATGCTGAGAGCCCAAATGAGTGTAGGCAGCCATTCTTAGGCCGTGTCAGTATTCACAACGGCCTGTCTAATTTTGGGGCCCCTGGGAAAAGATGTGAGGGAAGAGACGGCTACTTAAGAGAAGAAGGCTACCTCATGGTCCCAGCTTAACATCTGTGGAAAGCTGGTAGCACATGCCTGTAATCCCACCACTCGTGAGGCCAAAGCAGGGGGATCACCTCAAACTGGAGACGAGTCTGGGCTGTATAACAATAGTCTGTCTTAAAACAAGAACTCAAACAAGCAAATCTTCTGTGGAATGAGCTGACCTGATAAGGACCGAAGACCCTGACACACCGAATGACACACAGGGTGACTAACCCACACTTGCAGCTATACAGTCGTGGTGTCTGGAAATCCAGGCCTCACACCTGTGGCAGCACTCAGCTATGTGTCTGTGTCATTCTGGCTAGATCGTTCACCGTATAGGCATATAGCCACATAGCCACATGGCCATGAGGGGCTCTGCTGAAGCCCTGTGGTCTGTCTGCTTGGGAAAATATGGCCATTTGGACAGTTCTTCCTGCCACCAGGGCAGCCTTGGAATAGGGAAGCAAAGAAAGGCGCAAACTGGAGCTCCAAAGGACATCATGGAGCCCATTCTGTCTCTGTTAGGCCAGCCTCACTACTCATGAATGCTTCCCACGCACCTGTCTGTGCTGTCGCTGAATCCAGCCACAGTTCTCGGACACAAAGAACACAGCGTGCCAAGGCTGGTGGCCACATCCCAGGGAGCAGGGAGAAACGGGCTTTCCTGGCAGTCCTGCCAGCCCCTGGGGATTCTGGGAATCCAGGTGCAGCACCCTAGCAGGACTAGAAGCAGTACTCTCCAGACTCACTGTCTGAATTCTCTAGCTCACAGGAAAGTCAAAGCCCAGATGACTATAAGCAGAAACCCACTGTCCTCAATGCTCAGGGTCCACATTGCCTAAGTGACTGTGTCAGCTTGGAGCAGAGTGGAGGCGCACTCAAGACATTTCCAAACATCTTTGTCTCTCTTTCCCAATGCACTGTGGATCCAGCTACCACCAGGACCAGCATGGGTGGGAGTCAAAACATCAAGGGATGTTTGATTAGCAGCGGCATGAGGGTATCCCTACCAAAAGCATGATCTTGGCAGAAGGCCCAAGGATGGAGAACATTCCGGAAGGAGGAACTTTTAGAGAGCAGAATGTGGGATTTAGGAGTCAACACAGCCAGGCTGTGAAGAAGAGAGACGCTGTGACAGATCGGCCACTGAGCGACTGAGTGCTGTGTGGGAGCACCTTCAGCTGCTGCCTTACCTGGGACCTAGTCCCTTCCGGTAGTTGAGATTCACTTTGATCTGAGGGGAGAAATTCCGGTCCTCGCCCTGGAACGGTGACTCCATGGGGGGCGGCTCATGCTTTCCTTTGTTCACCTCAGCACTGCCTTCTTGGTCTCCATCTGATGTCTCCAGCCTAAAAGCTGGGGGGCTGGAGGGTGACGTCATCCTGAGAGAGGAGGATGCCCCTTACAGCTGGGATGTCTGTGGAGATGGAGATGTCAAGGCTCCCCTCTCCCTCATGCCCCGGTCGGGTAGCTCTGTCCGGGACCTGAAGAAGGTGATATTGAGGAACTGAGAGCAGGAGCTAGGGATAAAGTGCCGTAAACAGAGTGTCTCTATCCCTAGCAAAGCATATGCCACCTGCAGCAATCCAAGGCAAGGTGCTGGAGAGATAGCTCAGTGGTTAGGAACACTAGTTGCTTTTCTAGAGAAGCAGGGTTCAAGGCCCCACACCATAGGGTGGCTCACATACACACGGTGCACATGCACACACAGAAAATAAGCAGTAAATTAATAAAATAAAAAAGAAGTAGGAGCAAGAGGGTCAGAAGTTCAAGGTCATCCTCAGCTACACAGTTTGAAAATAGCCTGGGATACTCTGCCTCAAAATAAATAAATAAACAAATAAGTAAATGAAAGAGGGATAAGGAAACAGATCCAGCCCAGCATGGTGACACATGCTTGTAATCCCAGCACTCGGGGAGGCAGAGGCAGGCAAGTCTCTGTGAGATCAAGTCCAGCCTAGTCTACAAAGCGAGTCCAGGGCAACCAAGGCTACACAGAGAAACCCTGTCTCAGAAAGAAAGAAAGAGAAAGAAACAAAGAAAGAGAGAGAGAGAGAGAGAGAGAGAGAAGCAGCTCAGTCAGCAAAGGCCACACAGCCAGGAGCATCTGAATTTTAATCACCACTATTCACACGGAAAGCCAGACACCACGGTAGCTCTTTAACTTCAGTAAGGAAAGGCAGAGATGAACTGTTTGCTGGCTAGTCAATCTAGCTGAAATGGTGAGTTCAATGAGAGGCCCTAGCTCAAAAAAAGTGAAGCTGAGAATGATGAGCAACACACTCCATAGCTACCTGTCCATTCTACACACACCCACACCCACATAACGAAAAATAAAATCAAATCAAAGAGAGAGCCATGCCTGGTGGTGCATGTTTTTAAACCCAGCATTCGGGAGACAGAGGCCAGCAGGTCTACACAGTGATTAGTGAGTTCCAGAACAGCCAAGGCTACGAGAGAGAGAGAGAGAGAGAGAGAGAGAGAGAGAGAGAGGAGTGGGGGAGGGGCACGCAGCTCCACAGTGCCACTAGCCCTACGAGATGTATATTTATATTATCTCATGGTAAGTCATGGCTGTCTTTAGCTTCCCCCTTGGGAATTTCTGATGTCCAATAAGACCTCAAGCCCTATTTTCAGGTAAGAATGTTTGTGTTCACCACCCACCCTTTCTCTACATGACATCAAGCCCAGTGACCAGCGGTTCAGACAATCGTTGGGCCAGGCCAGGCCCTTATTCTAGAGAGGGAGGTCTCCAGGGAACTGCTGGTCTGTCCCATCCTTCTGTTCCCAGAGCAACCCACGGCTCAGAAGAGAGAAGTGAGTTTCCACCTCACTTTAAGTCCTGGTGCTGCTCTTCAGTTCTCGGCCTGATCATGCTCCCAGTGTGACTCATATCTGAGAGCATCAGATACCATCTGCTCAGGGGCTTTAGGGCTGGTGAGCCCTATCTGCCTTCCCACCTCAGACTCCAGGCTGGGTCGGGAGTTAGCTGACAAATAACCTCACCCTCATCGGAAGCTGCACCTCGGCCTCCATCACGTGTCTGGGGCTGGGACCTAGTGAGAGCTGGGGAGCCTCTGTCTTGCCTAGGGTACAGAAACGGAAGGAAAGAAGAATCAGAGCCGGGTCAGAAGACAGCGAGGGTGGGAGAAAGGGGAAGGCGGGAGGTACGTAGAAGTAAGGGACAGAAAAGAACAGGGCTAAGAGAGGAAGTGGCAGCGTGGCCTAGGCCCGCTCTCAAATTGTCACAGGATCCCAGCACCCTCAGAGAACTGGGTGGGGCATTTTCCTCAGCAGTCAGGGAACCGATCTGGTTACCTTCACTCGTACTTGCAACCCTCCGCCTTTCTGTCCACATCAGTGCACTGACATCCTCCTTTCCCGCACTCTATCCTCAAGCAAACCCTGGCCGGTCCGGCTCTGACAACCATTCCCACCCCCCAACAGCAACAACTGTCTCACTGGCTTCTACTGTACCTCCTGGGATCCCCATTCTGGCAGCAGCAGCAGCAGCAGCAGCAGCAGAGCAGAAGCCTGGAGGTTCAGAGAGCCAGAGCCCACGCAGACATTTACTCCAGGATGGAGATGCGCTGAGAGCCACCCAATCATTCACTGTCAGACTTCCAGACGCAACCCCCCAGGACATCCTGAAATTGCCCACCGACTTACCCTGCAGGCTGAAGCCAAGACGTAGCGGCGGCGGACTGGGGGCCAGGATCACGGAGCCTAGCGGGGCTCTCAGCAGCAGAGACAGAGAGGAAGTGCAGCAGGGAGGGGCGAGGCTCGAAGCTGACAGCAATGGGGTTGCAGGAACCTCCGCAGCCGGTTACGAGCTCTCTCTGTGGCGTCCACCTTCTACCTGTTCGCACAGTGGGCAGTGCGGGTTTAAATGCCGACCTGTCAGGGACTTGTGACTGGCCCTCAGTCTGATCAGCGGGACCACTGGCCACACCCTGCTTTGGGGAGACACGCCCTCCTCCTCCATCGGAGCACTTCCACCCCCATTCATAGCCAGAGAAGCCCCTGGGGCAATCAGAGGCAGCCCTAAGGTGCCGGGACCCGGTGGGAGCGGTCACGGGTGTGGGATTGGTGCCCCACTCCACTAACCCCCACCCCTTCTGATTCTTACCACCATGTGCCCTCCAATAACCATGCGGTTCAAACTGGCTGACCCACAGACAAGGGAGAGAAGAGTGTGATAGCCCCAGGGAGAGAAGAGGTCCAGTCTAACCTTTGTCCCAGAGAAGGCAGCCATATTTCCATCTAGGGAAGATTCCCTCAGCGTCCCCACCCAAGAGGTCCCCAAGGCTGCAGTTTCCATTTATAAGGGCACTTCCAGAAGCAGCCAGCAGGTGGGCACAGGGTGGCCAAGAGGAATGGCTGAAATTGTACAGCCCTGTTTCTGCCATGGAGAGCAAGGACCAGCTCTCTCTATGGCTCGCTCTCTTTCGCTGGAAGACCTCTATTCTTGCTTCATATTCAGGATTTTGTCTGCTTGGTCCAAAACAATAATTTCTCTCTCCCGAGAAAGTTCCACCACCTCATTCTCATACCAGCTGAGGTGGCCTGCTAAAAATATAAACCAGAGTCCAGCATCTGGCTTTAGTGGTAGATTTAGTGGCATGTGCAAGGCCCTGGGTTTGACACCCCCCCCCCAGTATCAGAAACCAAAGAAAAACTAAATTACGAAAGTAAATAAAAAAATAATAAACAAATAAACGTCACCCCACTCCTCTGCTCAAAGCCACTTTTTCATAGCACTAAGAATAAAATGCACACTTCCTACAACATGAAGTCCAGAGGCCCGCCCCTGCCACGCCACCTGCATTGCACCGTCTAGTAAGGCCGTCATCAGCCACAGCAGGTATTCAGATTTTAGCTTGGCTTCCTCTTTTATCTGAAGCAGGGAGACCAACTGTGGCACTCGTCCTGCCCCTCTCTCCACAGAGCTGGGGTTACAGCTGCGGGCCTCCGTGGTTGGTCACCTTTCAGCTGAGTCATCAGCAAACGCTAGCCAGCATGGCTCCAGACACTCTGAACACATGTCTCTCTCCCCAGTATGTTCTGTGTTCTCTGTAGCACAAGCTGTCCTACCTGCCAGGAACAGCACACACACACACACACACACACACGCACACGCACACGCACACACACGCACACACACACACATGCATGCACACACACACACACACACACATTCATGTACACACACGTATGCATGCATGCACACACGTGCACACAGCAGCCCCACCATCATCACCGAATACACAAGGACCTTAGCTCTAGGAGTTTCTACTTGTGCTTGTGTTTCTTTGTTGGTTTTGCAGTGCTTGGCCTTGAACGTGCCAGGGAAGCCTCTACTGCCACCTTCCACTTCATTCTCTCTCAGTTTAAACATCGCTTCCTCCCAGCAGACATAGACCCTAAACTGGTGTGTGTCAGGGAGGGTGGGCACTCTAGAAATGTGTTCCTATAATGCTCGACCTGCTTCTGGTGGGCGCTGGTTTGTAATGTGTTCACCACCCCAATATGATGTATGTTGTTAAATAACATTGTTGTTAAAATGTGCTTAGGACTGCAAGTCTAGCTTTTAATGCTAGAACATCTGTTTGGCTGTGCAAGGCCCAAGATGTGACTCCTTGCATCAGGAACCAAAACAGCTATGTGCTTTTAACCAACCAATGTTATAATTTTAAATATGTGCTCAAAATCTCCTTTAACAAACTGCTTTTGTTAAAGCAGTTGCTCTTCCGGCTACTTGGGGCAGCAGGAGGGGATACAGAATTTTTTAAAACTTAATTCTGTGGCTTTACTTTTAAAATAATAAGCCAGTGAGATGGCTCAGCAGGAAAAGGTGTTTGTCATACAAGCCTGGTGACCTGAATTTGAGTCCTAGAATCCGTGTAAAAAGGTGGAAGGCCATAACTGACTGCACGCAGTTGTCCTCTGTCTTCACACAAGCACAGTAGCATACACCCTCACACACACACACACACACACACACACACACACACACATCATGCAAATAAAAGCACACAGTAAAAATTAACAATAAATAATAAAAGGGGCTGGAGAGATGACTGAACAAGAGATGAAGAGCTGCTTGTGGTGGTTTGAATGAGAATGTTCCTCACAGGCTCATGTTTGAACACTTGGTTCCCAGTGAGTGGAACTCTTGTCGGGGGAGGCGTGTCACTCGGAGAGGGCTTTGAGGTTTCTAAGACTCATGCTGTTCCCAGTGTTCCATCTCTGCCGCCTCCTCCTTGTGGATCAAGACGTAAACGCTTAGCTGTTCCTGCTTCTATGCCTTTCTGCTCCACCATCATGGAGCCTAACTCTGAAAATGTAAGCTCAAACTAAACACTTTATTTCATAAATTGCCCTGGTCATGGTGTTTTGTCACAGCAATAGAAAAGTAAGAAACTGCTCTGCTAGAGGACTGAGGCTTGGTTCTCGATACCCACAAGGAGGCTCAGAACTGTCTGTAACTCCAGTTCCAGGGGATCTGACACCCTTTTCTGGCCCCTGCAAGCATCAGGTATGTTCATGGTGCACAGACATACATGCAGGTAAAACACCCATATGTACTGATTGATTGATTTGCTGGGCATGGTGGCATATGCCTTTAATCTCAGTACTTGGGAGGCAGAAAAGGGCAGCTCTCTGAATTCAAGGCCAGCCCAGTTTATACATTGAGTTCCAGGCCAGCCAGAGCTAAGTAAGTGAGACTGTTTCAAAACAACAACAGCAGCACATACTGAGAACTCATTGTGTTAGATACCATGCTAAACACTTTGTGTGTGACTCTTAGAGCAAACTTATTTGACAAATGATGAGGCTGAAGGTGGGAAAAAGTAGGCACCCACCCAAGACCACAAGGCTGGGAAGTGAAGAAAGATTTAAACCCAGAGCCACACCTTTTTTTTTTTCAAGATTGATTTATTTTATGTATGAGTGCTCTGACTGCACGTACTCCTGCAAGCCAGAAGAGAACATCAGACCCCAGTATGGATGGTTGTGAGCCACTGTGTGGTTGCTGGGAATTGAATTCTGGACCTCTGGAAGAGCAGACAGTGCTCTCAACCACTGAGCCATCTCTCCAGCCCCCAGAGCCACACCTTCAACACATATGTTCTCCAAGGGATGAGCACGTACTTTTCACATATCCACAGCTTTTAAGGCAGCTTGTCAACCAGGAAGTCCTCAACTCAGCTTTAAATGCCAGAGGGGATCACTGCCTTCCTGAAGTAAAACTGGAGACCATCAAGTGACAGTGAAAATGAGCAATGAGGGCTAGAGGGAAGGTTTAGCCTGAACTGTGCTTGCAGAGAGCTGGAGTTGGGTTTGTAGCCATTCACAATTGCCTGTGACTCTGATCCGGATTCCATGGACGCCTGCACACTAACATGCACAGGCTCAAGCCAAAACACCATCTCAGACATCAAAAATAAAAATAAATTCTCAAAAAATGAAAATCGGGGGCTACCGAGATGTTTTAAGCATTTATCTTGCAGATGAAGCAGGTTCAATTCCTAGCACCCACATGGTGGTTCACAAAAATCTGTAATTCCAGTTCCAGGGGCTCCAACATGGTCCCCAGGTGTACACACGGTGCACAGACTGACATTCAGGCACTCATCATAATCATAAAATAAAATAAATTTGTTTAAATGAAAATTAAGGAAACCAACAATCTTGAAACCCAAGCTGAAACAGAAGGATTGCTGTGAGCTGAAGGCCAATTTGGGTCAGAGAGCGAGTTCCAGGCTAGCCTAGAGTATATTGTGAGACCCCATCACAAACAAACAAATAAACAAACACAAATCAAGTTCAGCTTACTTAAACTTGATTACCTGGGCTCATTCACCTTTGGAGCAAAACAGAACTACAATGAAATCAGACTATGGTGACCAGCCCTCCAGAGGCAGAGGTAAGCAGATCTGCCTTAGAGGCTAGCCTGGAGAGTTCCACAGCTGTAAAGGCTAAATCGAGAGACTCTATCTCAAAACAGCACAGGGCTGGAAAGATGGTGCACTGATTAAGAGCACTGGTCACTCTTCCGGAAGACCTGGGTTTTATCACCAGCACCCACACAGTTGCTAACAACCCTCGGTTCCAGAGAAAACAATGCCCTGTTCTCACATGGGCACAAGGCATGTAGATGGTGTATATACAGACATGGAAGCAAGCACATTTATATATAAATTTAAAATATCTTTAAGTATATTTATAAAACAACAAAAGTCCACAGTGAGTCCTGTCATTGAAAGGCTCACAGCTGACATTCCGGGGCTCAGGAGGCTAGCACAAAGGGATTAATTTCCGGGCCAGCCTGGGTGATATGATCAATTCCAGACCATCCGGAACTACGGTGAGGTCCTTCCTTAAATAAAGATTGGGGCTGGAGAGATGGGTCAATGGTTAAGAGCATTGTCTGTCCTTCCAAAGGACTGGGCTTCGATACCCAGCACCCGCATGGCAGCTCACAATTATCTGTAACTTCAGTTCCAAAGGATCTGATCCCCTCACACCAACCAATTCACATAAAATAAAATTAAATAAATTATAAGTGAATAAATATTAAATAAATAAATAGAACTTGTCCTGGTGACACATACTTTTAATCCTAGCCCTCAGGAGGCTGAGCCCAGCTTGGTCAACAAAACAAGTTCAAGGACAGCCAGTGCTGTTACACAAAGAAACCCAAAGAAACCCTGTCTGGGAAAACAACAGCAACAACAAAAACATATTGGCAAGGATCTGAAGGAGCTGGACCCTTGTACATAGCTGGGAGATGATAAAAATGTACTAGCTATTTCTCCAGAAGATTAATATAGAATTAACATATGACCCAGAAATTCCATCTTTAATCATGTACTTAAGAGAAATGAAACAGGATGACGCAAACACTGTACATAAATGTTGTAGCAGCAGCATTATTTATAAGAGGAAAAGGGGAAACTATCAGGGAATAGAAGAGAAGGGGAGCCTTGCTTTGATATCCGGTTGAAGCTGAGAGTCAAGAATTCCGGGTCAGCCAGGCATGGTGGCAAATGCCTGTAATCTCAGCTATCAGGGAGGCAAAGACAGGCAGATCTCTCTGAGTTCAAGGCCAGCCTAAGGTGGCTACAAAGTGAGTCCAGAAAAGCCAAGGCTACACAGAGAAACCCTGTCTCTAAAAACAAAAAAATAAAAAATAAAAAAGAAAGAAAAGAAAGAAAAAAAAAAGAATTCTGGATCAATCAAGGGAAAAGATGGTTCATCAGTTAAGAGCATTTGTTGCTCTTCCAGAGGACCCAGGTTTGGTACTTAGCACTTGCACAGTACCTCAAACCATCCATAGCTCCATTTCCAGGAGATCTTAGGTCTTCTTCTGACCTCTTCAGGCAGCTGGCATGCTCATATATATATCCAGGTCAAGAATCAGTTGCTGTAAAGGTTGAAAAAAAATTTTTTTTTCTTTTTATAGTTTTTTGAGACAGGGTTTCTCTGTGTAGCCTTAGCTGTCCTGGACTCATTTTGTAAACCAGGCTGGCCTCAAAATCACAGAGATCCTGCCTTTGCCTGTCTCCCAGAGTGCTGGGATTACAGGTGTGAGCCAACAGGCACACAAGATTTTTTGTTTGTTTGTTTCTCTATGTAGCCCTGGCTGGCCTGGAACTTGATATGCAGACCAGGCTGGCTTTGAACCCACAGATATCCACCTGCCTCTGCCTCCAGAGTTCTGGAATTAAAGGTGTGTGCCACCATACTCAGCATGAAATAATATTTCTCTTATATGGGGATATTTTCACATGAGACCTTAAAATAGCAATGAATCATGCTTAAGACCCAGTATACATGACCTTTCTCTGTTCCCAGCCACAAACATGTAATTTCTAGGAATTTCACAAGAAACCTCATTTGTAATAGCAGTCATGCCATAACCCCTTGTGCAACCCCCTTATGGCCCATGATGATTTTATCTTACCACATTGGAATTCAAAGCTCCTCTGTAGTCACTCTATATTTCCCTTACTGAAAAGGGGGAAGGAAAGATGGGCATGGTCTATAGAGAGTGTTTCAAGACAGCCACGGATACACACAGGGAAATCCTGTCTCAAACAAACAAACAAACAAACAAATAAATAAATAGAAGAAAAGGGGTGGGGGAAGAGATATCCTTTAGAAACCTGTTAACCAGCTGAGCACAGTGGCGCACGCCTGTGATCCCAGCACTCAGGTAGGCAGAGGCAGGTGGCTCTCTGTGAGTTGGAGGCCAGCCTGGTGAGTCCAGGACAGCCAAGACTACACAGAGAAACCCTGTCTTGAAAAACAAAACAAAAAACAAAAACAAAAAAAGGGAGGGGCCTGGAGAAATGGCTCAGAGGTTAAGAGCGCTGGCTGCTCTTCCCAAGGTCCTGAATTCAATACCCAGCAACCACCTTGTGGCTCATAACCATCTATAATGAGATCTGGTGCCCTTTTCGGACATGCAGACAGAATATTGTATAAATGAAAAATAAATCTAAAAAAAAAAATAAAGAAGGAAACAAAGAAAGAAAGACAGGGAACCTGTTAACCAGCATCATTCTAAAAGCCTCCAAAATCCTACGTACACGCTAAGACACTTAAGAATGGCACCTTTATAGAAGCCTTTACCCAATCTTCATTCTTTTGGGTGTGTTTAATTCTTTCCAAGAGTGCGTCTCTTTCTACTAACAACTGCATTTAAATCTATGTTTTGTTTTGTTTTAATAGTTCAGCTGGTTGTAGTAGCACACAGCTTTAATCCCAGCACCAGGAAGCAGAGACAGGTGGATCTCTGTGAGTTCAAGGCCAGTCTGGTCTACATAGTGAGTTACAGTTCAGCCAGGGCTATATAGTGAGACCCTGTCCTCAAGACAAACAAACAAAAAAACAAAACAACAAACAAAGAACTTTAATGAACTCTAACTCTTGCTTTGTATTACTTTGTCCTGAAATTATTTTCTGTGGTGAAATCCTGGGTCCAGTGTCACCTGAGTGGAGATCTCTGAAAGGGAAGTCTCTGGGCTGCTGAGGCTGGAGAGTGGCCTGTTCCTTCTGCCCCTCCACTGCTAACACAGACAACCAAATCTCCGCCAGTTGTATTGCTGTGAATTCCAGGCCAGCCTGCTCTAAAAAGCAAACCTTGTCTTGAAAAACAAAAAAAAACAAACAAACAAACAAACAAAAGAAAACAGAATGAATAACAGTGCATTTTACAACATGTAATAAACTTTTAAAAATTAGGCTATTGAAAAAAATGCCAGTCAAAATATCACAGATTACAAAACTCTTGTTTGTTTCAATGCTGGAGACTGAACGCAGTGCCTCACACATGACAGGCAAAGAATCCACTCCTAAGCCACACCGCTAGGCCAAAAGGCTCTGTGGTGGCGGTCTTGGCTGCATGACTCTGAGTCATACACGCTATTGAGCTGTGGATCCGTTTCATCAATTTATCTTTTTTTTTTTTTTTTTTTTTTTTTCTTTTTCAAGTCCTGGGACTGGAGAGATGACTCAGTAGCTAAGAGCACTTGTAATGCTCTTGAAGAAGAACCAGGTTTGGTTCCCAGCACTCACACAGAAGCACACAACTATCTATGGCTCTAGTTCCAGGGGACTGAGGCTCTCTTTTGGACTCTGAGAGCACCAGAGCACAAGATGTATATACATACAGGCAGGCAAAACACTCACGCATATAAAGATAAAGAAATCTTAAAAAAATAAAACAGGGGGAGAGAAAATGATACAGAGAAGCAAGACTTCCTTAAAGCCCTTTCCAGACTCAGGTTTCAACTTCTTTTTGAGTCTCCAAGTAAATAAAATCCCTTCCTCTTTCTCAGACCTGGCTTGAATAACTTACTTGGCATCTGGGAAACTCATAATCCAACACCCTTACCCCACAAAATACAAACTTCTCAAGATGGCTTTGGTCTGGCTTTTTAAATTATTATTATTATTATGCTTCATTTCATTTCACAGATTGTAACTTTTTGTAAACGTTTTTAATTTGAATTTTTCACATAGCTTTTTTTCCCCATTTTAAAATTTTTACTTTATGTGGATGGGGGCTTTGCCTGCACGCACCGATGTGCGCCCCTTGCATGCCTCAGACCCTTTGGGAGTAAAACCACAGCCAGTCAGGGCTACTCTGTGGGAATCGCACTAGTGTCCTCTGGAAGGGCAGCCAGTGCTCTTACCACCGAGCCATCTTTCCAACTGCATAGATCACTATTTTTTTTTTTTTAAAAAAAAAAGCAAAGTGTGGCCAAGCATGGTGGCGGTGGCACACGCCTGTAATCCCAGCTTGCTTAGAGCCAGAGACGAGGCCATGCCTACTGGCCAGTGAGTGGAGTTTACATTTAAACTGAAAGTCTGCGACAGACAAAAAAAAAAAAAAAGATCCGGCGCACCCCTTTAATCCCAACACTTGGGAGGCAGAGGCAGGTGGATCTCTGTGAGCTCGAGGCCAGCCTGGTCTACAAATTCTAGAACAGCCAAGGCAACACAGAGAAACCTTGTCTTAAAAAAAAAGGGGGTGGGGGAGAAGAAAGAAGCCAGCTTCTTTAGACCGACCAGACTTCCTGGAGCAAGGGTGGTGAGCGGAGGATGGGGGCGGAGGGAGAGGTTGAAAACAACTGATCTCAGAGAAGTTATCCTTAAAGGGTCTGTCTTGGAGAGCAAGGGTTCCTTCTGGAGAAAGAGAGCCAAGTCTACCTGCCTAGGGACAACGTGCTGAGCCCGGGAGAGTCCTTCTTCTCACAGAAAGTGGACTGCCCCTTCCCACACCTCCCTAGGGAGCCCCTGTACAGAGAGGCCTGGATATGTGCCTCTCTCTCAGGACCCAGAATAGCCCCAGGCGGGCCCCAGGCCAACTTGGAGCCCAGATCCAAGCCCTGACCTCTCTGGGGAGTTTTCCTCCCAAACAGTCACTGCCCAGAAATGGACATCTGGCGTTAGCATGAGAAAACCAAGGCAGGAAGACGTTTCCTGGTCCTGGAGAAGCAACAGATCAAACAGGGCGCCAACCTGGTAAGTGGCGAAGAGGGACGGTCGCCTCTCTGAGAATGAAGCTGGGGCAGCGACAAAGAAGAGGAACAGGCTCAGGCAGCTCATTCTGAGGCAGAGGATGACCACAACCCACCAACCAAGCCAAGCCAAGGAAGGAACTAGGGAAGCAGAGGGCAGGTCGCCAGCCCCAGCCTACAACACCCAACCACTCAGCATGCCCCCGCAGCATTCTTCTTCCTCACCGACCGCCCACTCCGCACCCTCCCTCACCTCTCCTTTACAGACCCTCCGCTCCTCGCCCCCACTGTCCCATCTTCTCTCCTACACCCCAGCCCTTCATCCTGCCCCCCAACTCCCCTGCAACCCCCTCCCACCCATTCCTCCGTAGACCTTCCGCTACCCTCCAGCCTCCTCGGCCCCTTTCCTCATCCCTCCTGCCCTCATCCCTCCCATACCTGCATGACAGCACTGGGACCTCCGACCTAAGAAGTCAGCGTCTCTGTTACAAAGGTCAGCCTTTGGACCTTCCTTCTGCCTCGCCTCTCCTCGCCCCTCTTCCCCGTCTCCAGGTCTCAGGGCTGGATCTCCGGGGCATCAGCCAGGGGTTTACCTCCGCAAGGAAGCTGGTGGGCTCTGGAGTGGACGGGACCATGTACCATCTCTCTGTGGTTTCACGGAGCAGCAGAGATATTGCAGAGCAAGATCTTGTATCTTACGTATTAAGAAGGACATGCCAGGGGAAGTAGATTCTGTTGTTAGCTATTTAGATGGAAGGCAACGGAAACCTGTTTGTAAAAGGGTAAACTCGGTGGTCTGGTTAAAGCTGCTTGAACTTTTGATTTACAATCTGGCTTTGACTGAGGGGGGAACTTTTTTCTTCTCCCTCTCTCTCTCTTTTTTTCCCAGACAGAATCCCTCTGTGGAGTCCTCGTTGTCCTGGAGTTTTCTATGTAGACCAGGTTGGCCTCGAACTCCCAGAGAACCTCCCGATTCTACTTTCTGAGTGCTAAGATCAAAAGTGTGTCCCAGCACACATGCTGCCTGAGAAACTTTTATTTGGCCCTGGGTATTTAAATATATCAAATACGTATATAAGTAAAATCCTTGCTGATGGTAAATCAGAGAATTTTAAACAGTCCATCAGCATACAAGTAATTGCACACCATTTATTAAAGATGGCAGCTAATCATATACCAAGATGGACATGCTTGCCTATTTTTACATAAAGAACTAAATCTTAGCTGATGATTTGATGCTGCAGGACCTGGAGCCTTTTCAGCTCTATTCAGAGTTGACTGATATTTGGATGTTGTATGATTGTCAAAGCCGACTTCCCATAAATACAGAGCACAAAATGATAAAGGATGTGTGAAGCCATTTCAGAAACTGTTGGCAGTTCTACCCCCAAGTCAAAACTCATTTAATGATTTTAAAATGAAACTCGCAGTCAGCAGGGTCCAGGAAAGGGTTGTGGTTGGTGAGTGCTTGTTGAGCCTCCGGCCCTATGCTCATGTCCCAGGACCACAGAAACCGGATGTACTGGTGCAGCCCTGTGATCCCAGCCTGGTCTACAAAGCAAGTTCAGGACACCCAAGGCTACACAGAGAAACCCTGTCTTAACAAACCAAAATAAATTTCTTTCTTTCCTTTTTTTTTTTTTTTTTTTTTTTGAGACAGGCTTTCTCTGTGTAGCCTTGGCCGTCCTGTGTAGCCTTGGCTGTCCTGTCTGTGTAGCCAGGCTGGCCTTGAACTCACAGCGATCCATCTGCCCCTGCCTCCCTGAGTGCTTGGATCACAGATCCAAGGTGTGGGTCACCTCACCAGATTCTCTTTCTTTTTTCTTTAGTTTATCATCTTCGTCTTCATCATCATCATAATTATTGTGTGTGTGTACATGAACACACAAATGACAGGAAGAGGGCAGGGCACACGTGCACCAGGCCATGTGTGTGGAGGTCAGAGGACGACTCTGTGGAGTCAGTTCTCTTCTACCTTTATGTGGGTACCTGGGACCAAAGCACCCTTATCCACTAAGCCATCTGGAGAACCCTGTTATTTTTGAAGTTGTTGTTGTTTTCCAGCCACACTTTTGAGACCTGTAACGTCTGTGCCTTTCTTCTTATCATCCCTTGCAGTCTTCCCTCATTTTGTGGATGTTTGGGCTCAAGCGCTTGAAACACCCTTTGTTGGAGCATGGTATTTATGCTGGTATTTATTTACCTTGTATTCCTCCAGGGCCGTCAGGGTAGGGAGTGGGTTAGCTCAGAACAAGCCAATCATTAACCGTGTGCTGAGCTAGCGATAGCATGTGCATTGTGGGTTCCTTCTTATGACACGGAACACAAATACGTCTTTTTAAAAATTAATTTATTTTGTGAGTGTTTTGCTTGCGTGTATGTCTGTGTGCCGTGTGTGTGCCTGTTGCCCAGGGGGGTCAGAAAAAGGACCCCCCCTGAAACTGGAGTTACAGTTTTAAGCCGCCACGAAGGTGGTGGGGAACGAACCTCTGAAAGAGCAGTTAGCACTCCTAACCGGTAAGCCGCCTCTCCAGCTGCGTGTTTGGTGCTGTCTTTTACAGAGTCCAGGAGAAGGAAAGGTTAGGTGGTTAGGGGCTTAATTTCAAGATTCTCCATCTTTATTGTGCAAGTACCCCAAAGCAATCAGCTCTGGATTGGCCCCCTACCCTGAACACCTGGAAGTATCAGGGATGTGTTGGAATAGAAGAATAGAAATTGTCCAGATTTGATGGTTCTTAAGGGCAGAACAATGCCATTGTTTGGAGCACAGTGCAGCTTGATGCAGGGATTGCTGGCTGGCTAACAGGTGGCTAGGACCTTGTTCAGGGAAGGCAAGTATATAGCTCAAGGCAAGGTGAGGGGTCTCAAGTTGCTGGTAGGTTGCTAGGTATTTTGGTTGGAGTGGGGTGTGTACAAACAGTATATGATGGTAGGGTTCTCAGGCTGCCAAGCGCATCATTAGAATACCCAAAGACAAGTGGAGTCCGGTGGCTAAACTCTGCCCTGTGTGTGCCTGTCTCACCTCCAAAAAAAAGTTTTTTAAGGTTTTTACTTTTCAGCTGGGTGTGGTGGCACACGCCTTTAATCCCAGCACTTGGGAGCCAGAGGCAGGTGGATCTCTGGGAGTCTGAGGCCAGCCTGGCCTACATAATGAGTTCCAGGACAGCTAGAACTTCGTAAGAAAGAGATCCTACCTCAATATAAAAGTATATGGGGCTAGGGCGATGGCTCAGAGGTTAAGAACATTGGTTATTCTTCCAAAGGTCCAGAGTTCAATTCCCAGCAACCACATGGTGGCTCATAAGCATCTATAGTGAGATCTGGTGCCCAGGCATACATGCAGGCAGAACGCTGTATTAAATAATTAATAAATAAATCTTAAAAAAATAAAATAAAATAAGGGCTGGAGAGATGGCTCAGCGGTTAAGAGCACTGGCTGCTCTTCCAAAGGTCCTGAGTTCAATCCCCAGCAACCACATGGTGTCTCACAATCATCTATAGTGAGATCTAGTGCCCTCTTCTGGCGTGCAGGTGTACATGCAGGCAGAGCACTGTATACATAATAAATCAATTAATTTTAAAAATAAAATAAGTAAATATATAGTGCATATGTGCATGTATATTATATATCCACTGTTCAGGGGGCTGCAGGGGCCAGAGGAGGATGTCAGATTCCCTGGATTGGGAGTTCCGGGGCCACTGTGAGTCTCCAGGTTAGTTTTAGGACCCATACTGGGGTTCTCTGGAAGAGCAGGAAGTTCTCTTGACTGCTGAGTCATTTCTCCAGCCACCCCCACACACCTGTAATTCTTATTCTAAAACTAATAGAGTTGTAAAATGTTTCTCTAGAAACTGGCAATGCTCTTGAAAACCCTGTGATTTTTCCTTGGAAATTCATTTCCCCCAGGGAACCATATTCAGTCTGGTAGGTGCCTGTGTGCTCAGAGCCAGGAGGTAGGGTGAGATAGAGAGGTAGGGGCCTGAAAAACACTTCACTGAAACCAGATTTTCACATTGTTTTCCTGGGAGCAGGACTCACCCCTAAAAAGCAATAGGCCCCGAACACTTGGGCGGGGGTGGGGAATGGGGGCACTGCTGAAAGTCAGATGATGCCTGAGTTTTCTCAGCAGAACTCAATCCTGGGACAACAGGGCAGCCCTGGTTCCAAGCCAAGCGTGCCAGAGCAGAGGTCTGAGTCACTGCAGAAGTGGAGGGTGCAAGTATTGTCTGTTCCAGAGTCAAGGGGCAGAACCCCCACCATGCCTACGTCACCCCAGGATCTTCCCTTTCTGATGACTGGGCCTGATCCAGCGTCTGTATTCCTTGTCTAATGTCTCCGTTACTCCTCCACTCTATGACTGAGCATATTTCCTGGGTAGCCAAGTAGTAAGAAAGACCAACTTTACTTTTACAAATGTGACGCAGGCTTAGAACAGCCTATTTCTCTACTCCGCGAGTGGTTGAGCTGTTAGCCTCCCTCCATGGTCTGGAGTCTCCTGGGTCTGTCTGCACTCATTTACTACTTATTTGATTGCACATCTCTACGCTCAGGTCCTCATTTCATTACTTATTTCTGTATATATAGATCCGTATCAGGTACCACTCACTTGAATCCAGTAAACAAAGTTTGGGGCCTCCTTGTGCTCTGCTAAATGAAAATGGAGAGGACAGAGTTGACGGAGAAACAATTGTCTTGGGTGCATGAAGTCAGCCTTTCAGTGAAGCAGCCACTTACAGGAAATCAGCATGTTCCTCGAAACTCAAAAGCAGCCTCACCCTGAGGCTTTGTGGGTTTGCAGCAGTAACAACACAAAATAACAGAGCACCAAATGCATGGCAGCAGCCAAGGCTCAGAGAGGCAAAATAGAGATGTGCCCCATCCTTGATAGCTGCCCCCAGATTCTGTCTCTCTCTGTCTCTTTCTCTGTATGTGTGTCTATCTGTCTCTCTTTGTCTGTCTGTCTCTCTGTCTCTTTGTCTCTCTCTGTGTAGCCCTGGCTGTCCTGGAACTCACTTGTACTCAGTGATCTGCCTCCAGCCTCCTGAGTGCTGAGATCAAATGTGAGCTACCACACCCATCTTGACTTCAAACTTCTGTCCTCCTGCCTGTCTTTAAATTGCTAAGATTATAGGCAAGTACCACCGTCCCCAGTTTATTCAGTACTTGAGTATTCAGACTGAGCCCAGTGCTCCATGCACAGTCAGCACTCTACCAAGAGAGCTGAAGCCTCAACTCCTCCCTCCTTATTTTAAACATGGAGATAGTTTCACTGAAGTGAGACTGGCCTTGGACTCTATACCCCAGGAAGGCTCTGAACTTCAAATTCCCCTCTCCCCCTCCCAAATAAGCAGGATTATAAGTCTGCTCCTCCAGGCCTGTTTTTGTTGTTTTTCTTTTTTTTTTTAAAGATTCTTGTTGTTTTGAGAGAGTCTCTCTGTATAGCCCTGGCCATTGTGGAACTCACTCTGTAGACCAAGTCGGCCCTTCAATACAGTTCCTCATCTTGTGGCTCCTCCAAACCATAAAATTATTTTCCTTGCTACTGTTATGACTTGTAATATAAATATCTGTGTTTTCTGATGGTCTTAGGTGATCCCTGGAAAAAGGCATTCAATCCCCCTACAGAGGGGCTGCAACCACAGGCTGAGAGCCACTGCACCAGCCAATCTCTCTCCACCGAAGGTCCTTGCTTTTCTTTTTTTCTGGCAAGCCCAGAATTTGCTAGACCTGCCTCTGCCTCTTGAGTGCCAGGATTAAAGGCACTACCACACTCAGCCATGCCCTGGTTTCTCTGAGCTTCCTGGCTGTGTGCCTTCTCAAAGTCATGACCACTATGGGGACAGGAACCATACATACCATTCCAGTAAATCTTGATGCCTGCTTCCAAGAAAAGCCCAGAAGGAGGGAGAGGAGTCAGGTCAATCTAAAAGTCGATAAACAAATCAGTACTAAAGTGTTGGCTGTACAGAAGAGCAGGCCAGCTTCTGGAGATTTCCTCAGGCTGGTGTTTGGGAAGCCAAGGCCAGAGTATGTGTTGGTGGCTGCTGGCTAACTCACAAAAAATCTGAATTTGGTCCCCAGTGGAAGTGGAGTCTACCATGGAGTCCACAAAGTTGTCCTCTGGCCTTCACATGCACACACACTCACACATAATAAGTAAAAATTTTAAAGCAGACCAAAGCTGTGTATGCTAGAACACTCCTGTAACCCTAGCACTTAGTAGGTGGACACAGAATAAGGCCCCTATCTCAAAAAACAAAAACCGAACCAAACCCACTCATTCCCCTCAAAAATAAACAACTATGGAGTTGTAAGCCATGGTGTGGTGGCACACTTCGCTCCACAGGGCATTTGAGGTTAGACTACATGAGGCATTGCCTCATATAAAAAGGCTGGGGAGAACTCCTGTGGTAGGAGCTTGTCTGGCATACATGAACTCTTTGTCCCCAGCAACGTTACACACACACACACACACACACACACACACACACAGGAAAGAACCTTTTATTGAATTCCTCGCCAGCTTGTTCTGTGAACTCTACGATTTCAAGGTGGATGATATTAAATGAAAATCGTTCTCCTTATTAACCACCATGACTCGTGAGCCTATGAGGGAAACTGATGCCAGTTTTTCTTTTAGTGTCTCCCTCCAATCCCCCCCCCTTTTGTTTGTTTTGCTTTGCTTTTGCTCTTAGACAAGGTCTCTATGTAGCTCTACCAAGTTGGCTTCAAACTCACAAAGATCCACTTGCCTTTACCTCCCAAAGGCATGTGCCCCACTCCCATGTTTAAATTTTTATTTTTTGTTTTTGAGACAAGGTCTCACTCTGTAACCTTGGCTAGCCCAAAGTTTACTAGTTGACTAGGCGAGACTCAGAGCCCTACTGCTTGTGCTTTGGTGCTGGGATTAGACATACAGCACCAAGATGAGCCCATGTGTTAAAGCATCTCATCTAAGACTGGAACCAATACCGTTCCTGGCAGTTAGTGGAGAACCTGAACGAGTAATGGCCCCCAGACTTTTAAAATTACATTTATTTGTACGTGTTCATGGTTGTTAGAGGACACCATGTGGGGCTTACTTCAAACAAAATGGCCTGGCCTGGCGCAATATTGCCTCAGCCTTCAGGTGCTGCGGGTACAGCTGTGTACCACCCCGCACAGCTCCAAGAAATCTTGTCAACTCTCCTCTTTCTACATTACCTCAGAGCAAAGGTCCACTTCCTTGTCACATTCCCCACAGAGCTCTATGGGCATTTCTTCAGCAATCAAGAGAACCTAGGACCACAGACTACAAATGGCTTTTTGAAAATTCAAGATTTGGGGGCTGGAGGGATGGCTCAGAGGTTAAGAGGTCCAAAGGTCCTGAGTTCAATTCCCAACAACCACATAGTGGCTCATAACCACCTATAGTGGTATCTGGTGCCCTCTTCTGGTGTGCAAGCAGATTGCTGTCTACATAATACAATTTTAAAAACCAGGATTTGAATTTTTAAATTTTTTGAACTTTGCACAGGATGAGGCAACAGTCTTGCTATGTAACTCATCCTGACCTTCACCTGTAAGTGATCCTGCAGTACCAGTCATAGGTGTCACATGTTATACCCAACAAAGTAGCTTCTAAAAAAGCAGACAGCAAACATTTCTTTCCCTTGTTCAAATCCCAACTTGCAGAGTTCAGTAAGACCCGAAAGATTCTTTAAAATTCCCCCGCCAGAGCCATGTGTGGCAGTGCAGGTCTTTAATCTCAGCACTCAGTAAGCAGATGCAGGTCAATCTGTTCATAAGCCAGCCTGGTAGCACCAGGACAGGCAGGACCACATAGAAAGACCTTCTCAAAACAAATACAATCCTAGGCAAGGGGGTGAAGAAATGACTCAGAGGTAAAGAGCACTGGCTGCCCTTCCATCCGGAGTTCCATACCCAGCAACCACATAACCATCTATGACATCTGGTACCTTCTGTAGAGCAGGCATACAGGCAGAGCACTGTATACATAATAAACCTTAAAAAAAATTCTAAATGAGACGGTGGCCTGTAATATCAGCACTCTGGGAGGTAAAGGTGGATCTCAGGGAGTTTGAGGCTAGCCTGGTCTACAAAGAGAGTCCAGGACAGCTAAGGCTTCACAGAGAAACAGTGGCTAGAGAAAACAAAAACAAAGAAAAAAATCCTAGACAAGATGACATTTTTAATACTAACCTTTTGGGAAACAGGTATATCTCATGAGAGTTCGAAGCTATCCTGGACTATAACGTGCACTAGGCTAGCCAGAGACACTTTAAAGACTAACAAAAACCACCAGGCAGTGAAGTTTATGCTAAATGGCAGAGGTAAGATTAGTTCAAAGTAACCAGTCTGGGCTATACTTTTTTGCAAAATTAAAAAGGTGCAGGTAGGCATCCAATAGAGGGCCGAGTTAAGATAGCCCAGATTAAGCTGCTTGCCAGACAGACCACTTGATCTGCTCCCCCACTAAATTAAAGAGGGAAACACAAGTCCATTCATTTTTAAAACTCGGGTTTACTGCTAAAAAAACTGCATGTTATATAGTCATACACACAAAGCAGCTCACATACCTGGATAGCGTTTAACAAAAGATTGTCGCCTCATTTCTCCTGGAGACAGGGTCTATGTAGCCCTTGAACTCACTGTGCAGAGCAGGGGGGTTCCTGCCTCCGCTGCCCCAGGGCTGACATTTAAAAGCTTGAACAAACATGTCTGGCTACTTTAACAGAAGTCCTGTGATTGAATGCAGGGGATTTTCTTTACAAACCTTTATCTTCAGCAGGAAACTACCACTTAATGTCTCAAGCATTTAAAAGACCTTGAGACATATTAACTTCAACAACGTAATGACAGGATTTGTAGGTTGGGAGTTCTTGGCGAACCCCTAAAACAGGCTTTTAAGTCCCATTTGAAAATGCTTGCTGGGTTGGAAATGGCTCAGAGGTTAAGAGCACTGGCTTGGGCTGGAAAGATGGCTCAGTGGCTAAGAGCACTGTCTGTTCTTCCAGAGGTCCTGAGTTCAATTCCCAGCAACCACGTAGTGGTTCACAACCATCTATAATGTGATCTGGTGTCCTCTTCTGGCTTACGGGTATACATGCAGATAGAGCACTCATATACATAAAAGCAAATCTTAAAAAAAAAAGGTCCGGGAGTTCAATTCCCAGCAACTACATGGTGGCTCACAACCCATCTATGATGAAATCTGGTGCTCTTCTGATGTGTGTAGGCATATATGCAGGTAGAATACTGTATAAATAATAAATCTTAGACTTATAAAAAAAAAAAGGCTCCTAAATCTGGGGAAACATGGGTCTCAAGTTTCAGGCCAGCCAGAGGCAGTGAGACTGAAAAAAATATTGCTAAAAATTTTGGGGATCGAGGGGATACAAACCTTGGAATGACAGGTATTCCCTTTAAAGGCTTTCAATTTTTCCATTACTTAACACTCTTCCAAATGTGGCTGAGTAGTTTTCCTAGGCAAGAGAATTACCTCCCCAACCAGAATAAAAACCTAACTCACCAGTATCTTACCTCCCCAACCAGTATAAAAACCTAACTCAACAGAATCTTACACCCAACCAATGTAGTTATGTACTTGACCACCCCTGCCCCCAATGATTTAAAGTGCCTAAACATAACAAACTCAACCAAGAGTTTAAGTTTGGCTGTTTACCTCTAGAAGTCTTTGATGAGATTCAACCAAGTTTCTACTTTCTCCCAAAGTAAAAAGATTGTATGGCAAGCCCCACCCTATATTCTGTCCCATATAAACTTTTCAGCAAAGTTCTCATCAAATTTTGCTAACACCAATCCTGCTAAAATAGTGCCAAGAAGTTAAGATACCCCACTACCACCACCACAAAATTTCACAGACACCATATATGCTTACCATGCAACAAAACCTTTATTAACATTTTTAACAGAGGTTCAGCTATTATTGAAACTTGTAATTTCTAAACTTAAATTGGGGCAAATGGCCAGAGTGCAGAGTAATGCCATCACTGCCCACTGGGAATGCAGACTGAAGAATAGCCAACCCTCAGAAGGAGCAGGGTTGACTCTTTCAGATGTTGTAATCAGAAAGAGTGCAGCCATCTTTCAGCTGCTTGGGGGGAGATGCCCTCCTTATCCTGGATCTTGGCCTTCATGAAGATCTGCATGCCACCCCTCAGGCGGAGGACCAGGTGCAGGGTCGACTCCTTCTGGATGTT
>NW_026596152.1:7634319-7640104 GCF_907164565.1 Psammomys obesus
TGCTGGTCAGGGGGAATACCTTCCTTGTCCTGGATCTTGGCCTTCACGTTCTCAATGGTGTCACTGGGCTCCACCTCCAAGGTGATGGTCTTGCCGGTCAGGGTCTTCACGAAGATTTGCATTTTGACCTTGAATTTAAAAGGTAAAGTGTCACAATTTCAAAAGACTAGTAAAAATTTCGATCCCCACGAAATGCCTCTAGTCTAAACTCTCCCTCCCGTCTTGTGACAACGCAAAATCTGTTCTGTCACGGTTCCAAACTGCTAAAGCATTTCAAAACACTAAACTGGCATCCGGAACATTCACCAACTGCGGGGCATCCAAGCCTGCCAGCGACAGCGGTGATAAATCACAAGTCAAAAAAAAAAAAAAAAATCTAAACTAGAGGCCGTTAGTACAATCTCCCGTTTAAACGGGAGATCATGGCTCCTACGTTAAAATCAGCGTCTAAACCTTGCAAACGCCCGGAGTACCTCTTTTCTGACTTCCCCCACTGAAATAACCACGATGGACTCTCCATCCGTTAAGCGTCCGTTAAGCTCCCCGGCGCGCGCGCCAGGGCCGCCCCCGCTCCGCGCAGGCGAACAAGGCCCACTCTTCCCGGAAGGCCCGTCGCCGCGTCACGGCAGCTCGCCCTCCCCTCCCCCACACCGCGAAAAAGCCCGCCTGGCCTCACGCAAGCCCGCTTTCCCGTCCTCCCACGACTCAGACGCCGCGGACCAGTACCTGCTGGAGAATGTGGTCGGAATCGCAAACTGCCAAGCGCGTCGAACAGGCCTCGACGCGGGAACCAGCGAGCAGGACAAAGCCTCTCGTCACTAAGCGCCGGGGGCCCCCGCGAGCCGCTATTTATGCAGCGTCTGTTGTGGCGCTTCTCACCCCTACGTAGCTGCCGTCTCCCTGCGCCGCGGAAAGTAGTTCCCCGGAGCCCGCCTCCCGCAGCTCAACCAGGCTGCCCACCCGAGCTCCCGGTCCCCCAGAACGCAAGCAAGGGACGCTGACAAGTGAAATCGTCTTCATTCCAGGCGACCCTTCGCCTTTTGTACCCCCCGAAAATGGAAAAATTGTCGGGCGGATGAATCCAAGTGAAAGGGCCCTCCCTCGAAGGCTCTGGAAACTTCCTCGCGGCGTCCGCGCCGATTGGCGAGGAGACTCAGATGAGGCCGGCGCTGATTGGTCGGGGAGGCGGGCCGCTCGATTGTTGCTGGGCTCGGGTCTGGGGCGACTAAACGTCGACGTTGCTAAGTGACCGAGTGCGCAGGCGCCGCGTCTGGTCGCCTTGAAACCCCGAGCTTTCTTGCCTGAGGTGGGGGAGGGGGTTCTCGTCTGCGTCCGACACCCCGGGCGTGGAGGCCCCTGGGGTCCCTTCGCACCCCGGGCCGGGCCCGCTTACGTTTTACTGTGAATGGTGACCCCCCACCCCCACCCCCACCCACACACGCTCCTCGCACTGGCTGGACGCTCGCTTCGCTGAGGCCCCTGCAGTGTGGCCCTTGGTGCCTCCGCAGCCATAGTCCTTTTAGTCGCTTTGTTTCGTTCCCAGCCGCCCGCGGGTCCAGATGTGACCCTGTAGGGCAGCGGCGGGGCTGGGGTCTGCGGCCTTAGCTTCAGACCCGCACCCCCGGCCCTGCAGATCCCCCTACCCTGGGCAGTCTCCAAGCAAAGAAAGAAAGAGAGGGGAGACATGCCGCTAAGACTCAGGCTCGGGGTGCAGCCACCCCTCCAGTTGGGGTCCCTGCTGTGCGAAAGAAGGGAAGTCGGCAGTTAATCCCAGAACCTCAGTACTGGGTTCAGGCTCTGGGTGGGGCTGCCTTCCCCTCCTCGAGATAAACAAGGAACTAGCGATGTCATGCGGAGTCACGACGTCGGCCTTGTAAATAACCTTGAAAATAGCTTTGTTTGCACAGGCTGCCAACCTCTGTACCGCAGGACGCCCGGAAATGTTAACAGATTCGGTCAGCTTCGCTCTCTAAAGGTTCACTAGTTATTAACATATAACTGAAGGAAACCTTATCTGCTTCGCCTAGCTTGATTGAGTCAAGTTTGATTCCCCAGCCCAATTTGTGCTTTCTGGAATAAAGAGCAGGTAGAGTTGAATTTGAAGTGAACTGAAATTCAGAAAATGTCTGTTTTACATAATATTTTATTCTTATGAGGCTCCATGAGTTGAGCCTCGTTTCACCAAGCGCAGTACATCCTGAGTCAGACATTTTGAGGTGCAGACTGAACTAGAATGCAGATCTTATGACTTCACTGGGGTAAGTTCCGGCAATCGCCAGAGCAGTCTTACTGCTTCCTGGTATATTGTTTTTGTCAAAGTAGATGGTTTGGTTGTTTCAGCACAGCAGTAGTGTTTCGAACGGATGGCACCTGGAATATTCTGCCGTAGTTTTTCATAGTACAGTTTTTGTTTAGCCGTGTGTGGCCTCCGCCCCATCCCGTGGAGACAGGACATTACTATGTAGTAGGCCTAGTTGGCCTAGAATTACTCTGTAGACCAGACTGGCTTGGAGCTCACAGAGATCTTCTTAGCTCTGTATTCTGAGTGCTGTAAACAAATTTTTTAAAAATTATTTTATGTGTATGAGTGTTTTTCTTGTATGTATGTCTATAAACTACCTGTGTACCTGGTCTCTGAGGAGCTCAGGAGGGCTTCAGATAATTTGAAACTATAAGACTGTTGTGAGTATTCATATGGGCCCTTGCAGTACATACAGACATACAAACATATAATTTTTTATTTTTAAGTTTTTGTTGTTTGTTTTCTTCTTTATGTAGTCCTGACTATCCTGGAACTGCTCTGTAGACCAGGCTGGCCTCTTGAACTCAGAGGTCCGCCTGCCTCTGCCTCCCAAATGCTGGGATTAAAGGCCTGTGCCACCATTGCCCGGCTATTTAATATTTTTTAAAAAAGACTTATTTATTATGTATACAGTGTTCTGTCTGCATGTATGCCTGCACAACAGAAGAGGACACCAGATCTCATTACAGATGGCTGTGAGCCAGCATGTGATTGCTGGGAATCAAACTCAGAACCTCTGGAAGAGCAGCCAGTGCTATTAACCTCTGAGCCATTTCTCCAGCCCTATTTAATATTTCTAATGTTAAGACAGATGGCTTTTGTGTGGACAGTTCCTCTGAAACTGAAAAAAAAAAAAAAATTGACTCTTGAGAGTCCAAGTGGTTTTACTTGGTTAAATGTCCCTTAATAAAGCATTATGAAAGGACATTCCTACAAGGCAGGAACTCAGAGATTTGCCTGGGGTCTGTCTTCCTAGCGCTGGGATTAAAGGCATGTGCCACCAACTGCCCAGCCAATAATTATTTCTCACTGGGAGTTGTGACAAAAACCTTTAATTCCAACACTGGGGAGGGGGGGCAAGGGGGCGGAGGGCAGGGGCAGGCAGGTCTATATGAGTTCAAGGCTAGCTGGTTTACAAAGCAAGTTCTAGGACAGCCAAGGTTACACAGAGAAAACCCTGTTTCAACCCTGGCCCCCCCACAAAAAAAGTATTTCTGTTCAAGGCAGTATATTGCTCCATGCTGAAGATGGTCCTACAGTTACTGCCAACTCTTCTGTCCTCTTTAGCTTTCATTTATTCTTTCTACAGATAAGTGCATGTCACCTGATGTAACCAAGAGGACCACAAGTTGTAGGTCTTTGTGGCTTGAGTCTAAGGCCAGACTGAAATAAAATAGATTGTCTAAAAAAAAAAAATTTAAAAAGGTAGAAGTGTTTATGTTTTGTACCCAAATGAACACAAAATACTGTAATTTTTTTTTTTTTTTTTTGAGACAAGTTCTCACTATGTAGCCCTAGGCTGGCTTTTAATGTTTTTGGTTTTTTGAGACAGGGTTTCTCTATGCAACCCTGGCTGTTCTGGAACTTTGTAGATCAGGCTGGCAACTCACCTGTCTCAGCCTTCCAAGCACTGAGATCAAAGGCATGTGCTACCACAGCCCAGCTGCTATTTTGATATTCTAAGACAGGCTTTCTCTGTGTTGGTTGTCCCGGCTGTCTTGGAACTCACTCTGTAGACCACACTGGCCTTAAATTTAGAGATTCCCTGGCTTTTAACTCTTAATGCTCCTGCCTCCCTGAGTGATATATAGGCAATCCCAGCACTGGAAGCTGAAGCAGGAGGATCACAAGTTAGACACAAGCCTGGGCTGTATAAGGAGACCTTAAAATAATCCCAGGTTTCAGGAGGCAGAGAGAGAGGCAGAGGCAGGCAGATCTCTGAGTTTGAGGCCAGCCTGGTCTACAGAGTAAGTTCCAGGACATCCAGGGCTACACAGAGAAATCCTGTCTCAAAAAAAATTTTTTTAAAAACACCAGGGATGAGGCCTATCACGTGAGCTAAGAAACTTGGGTCCTGTGGCTGAGAGGACGGCAAGCCACAGGGTACAAACTGGTGCACTCTGCCTTGCCCCGTGCCTGCTCATGTATTAGCTGAACTACAGCTGTGTCTGGAAGGGGATTACCATCTCCAGCCCAAATCCTGTCTGAAAAGCATATTTGTATATGAGAGTCATGATTTGCTTTCTCTGATTCTGTATTTCTGTGGTCCTGTTACCCCAAATAGGAATGTGTAGAGAAGTGTGTATAGGAAGCAGGTCTCTTGAACCCCATTCTGTGTTCACAATCCCTTTTTCTGAAGTCCAGTACAGATTTGTCAAGGCTTTTGTTTTGTCACTTTGGAGTGTTCTGTGGGTTCTTGGTTTTGTTTTTTGCTTTGTTTTGAGACAGGTTCGGACTGTGTAGCTCTGCCTGTCCTGGAATTCTGTATAGACCAGCCTGGCCTGGAACTCAGGGACACCTGCCTGCACTCCACCCCGCCGTAGGTGCTGGGGTCACATGTGTGGATCATCATCCCCAGGCTTGGTTCCTGTTTTCTGAGACACTGTATGGGAGTCAGTCCTCATGTCCTTCATCACCAACAAGTTGATTGCAGGAATTTCAACTAGATGCACAAAGCCTAAATTTTTCTTTAAGGATCTGGAGAGACTTATTAGGTAGTGCTACCCTCAAAAAGAAGTAAACATCAATTCCTAACCTTTACACTGGGTCACTTACAACTGCCTGAAATTCCAGCTCTGGGGGATCTGTCACCCTCTCCTGGCTTTGGCAGGCGCCCACATGTAATGAAGTTAATCCCAACTGTGGGATTGTAGTTGGGCTTTAGTTTGTCCACAGCTGATAACTGTTTCTTGTGGGGCGTGGCCTTTGCCAGCTGATAACTTGCTCACCTCCTGCAGCATAGAAGGGGGCGTGGTCTAGGACTCTTGAGGGATGTAAATAGGAGAGCCCAGATGGAGAAGGCATGGAGCGAAGCAGTTCAGAGGGGCCCTTTGTGGCGCTGTGGTGTGGAGGAGCTAGATGGAGGAGCCTGCTGGCTGCTTTTGCTGTTGATAGACTTTGGTATAACCTCCCAAGTGCTGGGCCACTGCACTAGGCTTTTTAATTTTTTTTAATAAAATTTTAAAATTAAAAACAAACATTAATTTTTCTTGCAGTTGTGGTAAGATACAGTATACATAAACATTACCATTTGAAGCATATTGTCTTTTTGTTTTGGTTTGGTTTTTTTTCGAGAGAGGGTGCCTCTGTGTATCCTTTGTAGACCAGGCTGACCTCAAACTCAAAGAGATCCACCTGCCTCCGCCTCCCTCTGCCTCCCAAATGCTGGGATTAAAGGCATGTGCCACCACACCCAGCTCCTTAATTTTTTAAGATCTATTTATTTATTTATTTATTTATTTATTTATTTATTTATTTATTTAT
>NW_026596152.1:7640114-7643563 GCF_907164565.1 Psammomys obesus
TATTTATTTATTTATTTATTTATTTATTTATTTATTTATTTATTTATTTTGAGAGAGGGTTTCTTTGTGTAGCCCTGGCTATCCTGGAACTCACTCTGTAGACAAGGGTAGCCTCAAACTCACAGAGATCTGCCTGCCTCTGCTGGAAATAAAAGTGTGAGCCATGGACAGATAGCTGCCTGGAGAAATAATTCAGTGGTTAAGAGCACTGGCTGCTCTTCCAGAGACCCTGAGTTCAATTCCCAGCAACCACATGGTGGCTCAGAACTATCTAATGTGATCTTATACCCTCTTCTGGCATGCAGGTAAATGTGCAGATAAAGCATTCATATACATAAATAAATCTTTGAAAAAAAGCCAATAAATTTTCTTTCAGTTGTGCCTAAGATACAGTATATATAAAAATAAGCATTTTAAGCGCATTGTTTTGTTTCCTGAAAGAGGGTTTCTCTGTGTAGCCTTGACTGTCCCGAACTGGCTTTGTAGACCTGGTGGCTCATTCCTTTAGGAGGCAGAGGCAGGCAACCTCTGTGAGTTCAAAGCCAATCTGGTCTACATAGAGAGCCCCAGGAGAGTCAGAGCTACATAATGAGACACACCTCAAAACAAGAACCTTGAAGCCATGAAATAACTCCCTCTTCCCTTCTTCCTTAACCTCTAATGACGTTTTAGTTCTGTGAATTTGAATCTAGGCAGGAATCATCTCTGGTAGGGAACATTTCAGTTTGCTGCAGCAGTGGATAGATTTCCCATTGCCAGGTAGGACTCTTTTACTCAGAAGACAGCCCATGTTAAATAGAAATTATAATTTGACAAACTCATGGATGCTACTAAAAGGGAAACACATTCAGAAACGATGCAGCTAAACATGAGATATCAGCTGGGCGTGGTGGGACACACCTTTGTCCCCGAACTCAGGAGGCAGAGGCAGGCCATTCTCTGAGTTGAGGCCAGCCTGGTCTACAGAGCGAGTTCTGGAAAAGCCAGGTCTACACAGAGAGATCCTGTCACAAAAAAAAAAGAAAAAGAAAAAGAAAAGAAAAGAAAAGCAAACATACGAATCCTGTGATGAGTCACTGATTCAGCCTGTTTTATTATTTTCAGATCTGGGGATTAAACTCAGGGCCTCACATGTCATGAGTGCTAAATGAGGGCCTGCTGCTGCTGTTTCTCCAGGTTTATTTTTACTTAAATATCTTTACTATTTGTGTGTATGTGTGTGTGCAGCTGTGTGTGCAGAAGCCAGAGGAAAACGTCTGCTGTTCTGCTGGGATAGTCTCTCGCTGAACCTGGAGCTAGGCTGTCAGCCAGCAAGCCCCGCCATCTTCCTGTCTCCGCCCCAGGCCCCCAGCACTGGATTATTGGTGTACACAGCCACACACCTTTTTACATGGGGATTTGAGTTTAGGGGAATGTTGTCTGACTTTACAGAGAAGGACTTGACAGTGGCATCAGTGTGAGGATTGGTAAAATATAGCAGTGGAGCAAAATGGAAGGTTAAGATAGGCCACAAGTAAAGTAATGGGTCAGTTGACATTTGACAGAGAATGCAGTTCAGTGTGTATGTATATGTGATGTTTTCTTTTTGTTTTTTTCTTTTCTTGAGACAGGGTTTCTCTGTGTAGCCTTGGCTGCCCTAGACTTGCTTTGTAGACCACAAAGATCCACCTGCCTCTGGGAGTGCTGGGATCACCGGTGTGCGCCTCACTGGGAAACATTTTTTGTTTTGTTTCTGTTTTTCGAGACAGGGTTTCTCTGTGTAGCCTTGGCTGTCCTGGACTCGGTGGAACAGTCGGTGGAACTGTTTGGAAAGCATTAGGTGTGTGGCCTTGCTGGAAGATGTGTGCCACAGGGGTGGATGTTGACCTTTCAAAAGCACAGTCCAGCCCGATCTCTCTCTCTCCCTCTCACTGCTTTTGAATCAGATGTGAGCCAATTCTCCAGTGCCATCCCTGCCTGCCTGCCACCAAGCTCCCTGCCATGAAGGCCACAGACTCTAATCCCCCCAACTGTAAGCCCCCAATAAACTGTTACAAATTGTCTTGGTTATTGTGTCTTACTGAAGCAATAGGAAGGTAACCAAGACAGTAAGTCTGCCAAGCAGTTTCTTTATTCATGACTGATGAGAGGGCTCAGCCCATGTGGGCAGTGTGGTCCCTGGTAGATGGTCGTCCTGGATTTTATGGAAAAAACAGCTTGAGAGAGTCACTCCTTCACTGTCTGTGTTTCAGTTCCTAATTGCAGGTTCCTGCCTTGAATTCTTTCCCTGACTTCTTTTCAATAATGGACTGTAAACTGTAAAATGAAATAAACATTTTCCACCCCAAGTTTCTTTTGATCATTGTGTTTATTACAAGTAATAACCGAAGACAAACCTGACTTTAAAATAAAATAAAATAAAATGGACTCTTGCTGCGTGTGGTGGCGCAGGCCTTTAATCCCAGCACTCAGGAGGGAGGCAGAGGCAGGCAGATTCCTGTAAATTCAAGGCCAGCCTGGTCTATAAAGCCAGTCTAGGACAGCCAAAGCTACACAGAGAAACCTTGTCTTGGGGGGCTGGGAAGGAAAAGAAAACGTTCATGACCTTCAAGGTAGGCAGAGTTCTGTGTGATAAAAGAATTCACAAGTTGAACTTCATCAGAGTGCACAGGCTACTTTTGAAATGATGTTTAAAGATAGGCCGAAGCAGTATGGTGGATCACACCTGTAATTCCAGCACTTGAGGCTGGGGGATTGCTACAGGTTTGAGGCCAGCCTTAGCTACATAAGTAAGTCTGAGGCTAGCCTAGGCTACATAGTGAAACAGCCACGGCAGGTTCCTAAAGGTGCTTGTGGCCAAACCAAACAGCCTATTTGGCTGTAGGACGAACTGATGGTGCAGGTTGCCCTCTGGTTTTCATGTCCCAGTGCACAGAAGCCCCTACCTCCCGGATAAAGACTTTAAAATGAACTATGTATCTCGAGGCAGAGGCCGGCAGATCTCAGTGAGTTCAAGACCAGCATGAGCTGGCTGCAAAGTGAGTTCCAGGCCAGCCAGGGCTACACCCTTAGACCTTGTTTCTAAATATATATGTGAAACTGGCAAAAACAACTTAGGTGATTAAAAAGTCAAAATAGTGGTTACATCTGTGTTCTTCTTGGAGACAGTCTAGTGTGCCAGGACGGTATATGCAAATCTGTATATGTAAGATGGGGCGCTTGCTTTGCTCTATGCAAACTGTAACTCAAAGGAAACAGCTATTATATATCTAGAAAATTTTAAGCATTGAGAACTTTGTGTTCAACTTCAGATGTGTAAATTATGCTTGGGAAAATCCATAATCAGTATTTTCATTGCTGGAAAGACAAATAAATGGACCCTATAGCCTAGTAAAGAAAATGTTTCTTTAAAAGTATGAGAACAACTTTTGAGGCTTTGGAGACTGTCTGGGATGCCCCCGTGGGTAGTT
>NW_026596152.1:7643573-7680664 GCF_907164565.1 Psammomys obesus
TGTGTGTGTGTGTGTGTGTGTGTGTGTGTGTGTGTGTGTGTTTGTCTTTAAACTTCAGACTGTATTCCGCAAAAGCATATGAATGGAATATAATCCTGGCTTCATTCATTTGCTTAAAAATTGAAAACAAAATCTGGGGCTGGGGATGTGGCACAGTGGTAGATTGCTTGCACAAGGCTCTAGGTCCTATTCCTGGTTCTACAAAAAACCTGTTGCTCATTGTTGCCAGGTGTCATTTATGCTTCAAGTAGCAGCTGCCAGACAGTGTACACAGGTTAACTGCTGTTAGGTCATGGTGGCTTCTGCAAGGCTGACGTGTCACCACCTTGGAGACCACTAAGTACCCAACCTTGGCACTCCCGATGTGGCTGTGAACTGAGGCCTGACCCAAGCCCCCAGTCACGAATGTGTGGTGAGAAGTCCTGGTGTCAGTGGGGACCGGAAGCACCCTCACAGATCAAAGGGCTACCTAGGAGCGCAGGTGGAGGCGCGGTCCTGTTAGACCGTCCGCCCCAGGCCACACGCCCCACCGTCCCCGGTTGCAGGCAGGCCGGTCCCCAGCTCCCGCGTCCCGTGGCGCCTCCCACCACCCCCGGGGCATTCAGGTTGCTGGAGGCGGGGACGCGCACCGGCCGGCGGGGGCGCGCAGAGCTGACAGGCCTGTGCGCCGGGCTGAGGGAGTCATGCGGCGGACTCGGAGCGCCGTGGCCACCGAGCCGCGGGAGCAGCGGCGCTCCGGGTCCTCCGGGGGCCTGGCCGGCGGCGAGAGCCGCGCGCGGCGCTCGGGGAGCGGGACGAGGGCCCGGGGCGGGGGCGGGGCGGCCAGCCCGAAGCCGCCGGCAAAGCCTCGGCCCAAGCCGCCGCCGCGGGCCCAGGAGGCGGCCGCCGAGGAGCCGCCGCCGCCGGACACCGCCGCCGCCTCGGGGTCGGCGCTGGACCTGGGGGAGCAGCGGGAGCGCTGGGAGGCGTTCCAGAAGCGGCAGAGGCTCAGCTGCGAGGGCGCCGCCAAGTTGCTGCTGGACACCTTGTGAGTGTGGCGGGGGCGGCGGCGCCCGCGCGGGCTGCGGAGCCCGGGCTGCTCGGGACGGCGTCGGCTGCGTGCGCGGGAGGGCCTCTCCGGGTGAAAAAGGCACCGGCCCCCGGCCCCCGGGACTGCTTTCCCCGTGTCCGCACGTGCTTTTGGGGGGCGGCGGGAGGAAAGGTCGAAGTGGGGGGATTTGGCGGCCTGGGGGGAGGGTGCGGGTTATTGATCTCGGAGGGAAGCACGCGCAGAGCCAAGTCCCGGACGGTCGCCGGCCGGGGGACCGCGAGGCTAGGCAAGACTTCGTGCCCTCCTCCGGGGTCCGGGGTGGCGGGCTTTACTCTCTGCCCCCCCAGCTGTACTTCTGAAGTGCGTACAACTTCTTAGGTGGCCCGAGGAGCATCTCAGAGGTCCGTCGCTGGGGAAAGAGCGGGTAACTGCTCTGGCCAGATGCGTCCTCTTTGTCAAAGGTGGTGTGAGCCCCTTCCCCCTTTAACCATTGTGCTACGGGGAAAAACCGAGTACCCTAGTCATACAGCTCCCACTCGCAGATGAACTGAAAAGAACAATGAAAGACGAAGAAAACGAACATTAGCCTAACAGTTGCTTAACAATCTGAACTACTTTCTTTTTTTTTTTTTTCTTTTTTTTTAATAAACAACAAGATGTTCTTTTGTTTTCGTTCCAGAAGAAGTTCTCTTGGTTTTGGTGCATCCTCTCAGAAACGGACTAATTATTTAGCTTTCTATGTACTTCGTTTTTAAATTTTATCCTTTTGGGCTATACATTGAAATTTGGAACAAAGATTAGTTAAAACTTAAAAAATTAAAAAGAGCATCGTTCAGTACCTGTTGTGTACTAGCTCCTGGGAGGTCTTCAGTGATGCCACATAAAGATCCGTAGAGCTGGGGACAGTGGCACATGCCTGTATTCCTAGCGGTCGGTCAGGAGACTGAGGCAGAGAAGTACAGTGATTTCAAGGCCAGCCTGGGCTAGAGACAGACCCTTTCTCAAAAGAAGGAGAGAGAGCGAAGGAAAAGAAAAGAGAAACAAGCCATGTCGAAGGCTGTCCACGTCTGTAAATCCAGTGCTTGATTTGGGGCCAGTGTAAGCCGCACAGACACCTTTTCTCAAATGGAAACAAAAAAGCCCTGACCCTAAGAAACACAAAGCGAAAGTCTGAGATAATATTTTCTCCTAAAACAAACTGATACTTAGAAAAAAGTTACCAAAAATATTAGCATGAAAAGTTGAGTTTCACTCACTAGATTAACGTGCTGTATGCTTGCTTATACTTTCTTTTATGTCTGCTAAGCTCACTTTTGTGCAAAGAAAGTATGCTATCTGCACTAACGATTTGGTTGAAATATTGCATAGGAAAAAAATGAGGTACGTATAGCAAATACGGGAACTCTCTTGGAATGATCTCAGGAGGCTCTCAATGAGTTATTAATTGTAATGCTTGGAATTTTTTTAAACAACAAACCTTGCATGTGGAAGAAGAAACTGAGACCTTAACTTGTTAGGGGAACCCGGGGGCAGCATTCAGCCTTTGCCATCAACGGAGGGCAAACTGAAGCTACAGCAGTGAGCTGTTTTCCCTGCACTTATTGTTCAGGAGTCACGGTGAAACATCCATTTATTTTTGGCAAGAATGTTTAGTCTTTCGGGGAAGGGGCTTCATGATGTCTGTTTAGTCTTAATGTTCAGTTATGGGGCTTTCTCAGACTGTATTCAGTTGTGTGAAAAGGCATGTATGTGAGCGAAGCACTAGAGGAGAGTGGCTGGGGTTTAGAAAAGCCTTTGTTGTCCACTCGGAAGGAGTTTCTGAATCACTAGACCCAACTGGCCAAACTGTCTTACTTTTTCATAGACATTTCTTTGTTATAGTCAAGTTTAAATTGTTTGGGCCGTTTGCTTGGTGGCTGCTTAAGGTTGGTAAGGTCTCTTCTTGGTATTTAGCTTGTAATTTTTTTTCTTTTTCTTTTCTTTCTTTCTTTTTTTTTTTTAGCTAATCAGTTGACACATAAATAAAAACGTCTGGGGGAGATGAGCTAGGCTTCTCCCCTATTATAGTTTCTGAATTCTGGGAATGTTTTATTTTGCAGTCTTATAAAATTCAGGACAGTTCACAGTGAAAATACTGAACCCCTTTTAGGAAATGCACCCAGTTGTTCTATAAAAAAAAAAAAAAAAAAAAGGCTTACTTTTGTTCCAACCCGGCTTTCTTTTAAGAACAAAAAGACAGCGTGGAGGAAGCATGCCGTAAAGCCGCTGCTTGCCCGTTAGAAATTCTCATGCTCTGGTTTTTGTTCCTTTCAGTGAGTACCAAGGCCTGGTGAAGCACACAGGAGGCTGCCACTGTGGCGCAGTTCGTTTTGAAGTGTGGGCTTCAGCAGACTTACACATCTTTGACTGCAAGTGAGTATATTACCTTACCAGTTGCCTTAGAGGACTTGAAGAGCGAAAGGGCTGTCTCAGACCAATCTGGGGAGTCAGGGAACAGATGAAACAGTGTTGGCCATGAGCTGATAACTGTTACATCAGGTACTGGGGACGTAAAGGCTCATTGTTCTGCTCTTTGCCTTGTGTATGACTTGAAATTTCTAGTGATAATTAGAAAATTTTATTATATGTTTTATTTTGCAGTCTCATAAAATTTAAGGCAGTTCACAGTGAAAATATTAAAACCCTTTAATGAAATGTACCCAGTTCTATCAAAGAACAAAATAAAGTTAAAAGTTTTAGTGTATGGCTTAGGTCAGAGGACAGGGAGGGAGGGAGTCTGCTCTCTCCTTGGTCCTCACGTTAGCTGGTCATCAGCTGGTGGTAGGGACCTGCCAAGCCATCTCACCAGGCTGATGATTTCTTTATGGTGGGGGAAGGCTGAGCATTCTGAGCTAACCAGAGTGACCTATAGTTTGTATGTTCAGGAGCCTGTACCCATGTGTGTTTGTATCATTGCACAGTTCAGGTGAAAGAAAGCAGGGTTTCCAGGGCTGTGGCTTATAGCCTCATGCTTCCAACTGATAGCACTGATTTAGGGGGTGATCAGAAGAGGTGGATCAGGCTGGCCATAACTCCTTGCCGGGATGCTGTGAATCACACCTTGGGCAGAATCATCTTAGTCTGTTGGTGAAACTAAATGGAAATAACCGGGCGGAAAGTATTTACATGTGGAAGGGAGCTTTTCATGCACTGACTCTATTCTTGGCATGAGGCCTACGGTATCACGCAGAGCAGTGGAAGGCCTGCTTCTCAGCACCTTCTCTGGCATTGCAATAGAGCAGGAACAACAGGCTTTGCCCTCTGGATGGGCTGTTGGCATGTACTTAACTACTTAAGAGGGTCCATTTCTTGTATCTCTAATGGTCCCTGAATTTTATATGAATAATAAATACTATGGATTTCCTCAAGTGGATAACTGGCTAGGCTACTAGTAGAATCCAGATTTGGAAGGAAGCATTATGACATAGTTTTTTGACGAATCCTATACTACGTCAGAATGCTTTAAAGTATGAATTAGGGCTAGGGTATAGAGTATTTGCCTAGCATGTACAAAGCCCTGACTTTGATCCCCACTACTGTGTAAACTAGGCATGATTACATGCCTATAATCCCAGAGGAGGTAGAGACAGGAAGATTAGAAGTTCAAGGTTGGGGCTGGAGAGATGGCTCAGCGGTTAAGAGCACCAGAGGACTCACCAGCTCTTCCAGAGGACCCGGGTTCAATTCCCAGCACTCACAAAGCCAGCCCACAACTGTCTGTAACTCCAGTTCCAGGGGACCTGGCACTGTTACACAGGCATACATGCACATGAAACACCATGACACAGAAAATAAATAAAATAATTAAAAAAAAATTCAAGGTTGTCCTCAGCTGTGCATAGTGTTTGTGGCCAGCGTGTGTACCTGAGACTCTTCTCGAAAAATAAATAAGCACATAAACAAAGACGTTCAAGGCTGCTCTCAACTCCACAGCAAGTGTGAAGCCAGCCTGGGAATATGTGGGACGCTGCCTCAAAAAATAACATTAAAACTTTAACATGACACCTCTCTCTCAGAGAATCAAGTTAAAGTTTAAACTTACCTGTTTTATGCGCCGTGCGGCTGTTTTGCATGCATGTCTGTCTGTGGGCCATGTGCTCCGGTTCAGAAGAGGATGGTTGTCTGGTGCCCTGGAACTGCAAACAACTACCAGGTGGATACTGGGGATCAACCCGGGGTCCTCTTCAGGAACAGTCAGGGCTCTTAACTACTGAGCCATCTCAGGCTACTTGGTTAAATTTCTTTTAAAAGGTGGCCTGAACGGCTTGAGGTGTGCCTGAGTAATAGAAGGCCTACTTAGTATTAGTGAATCCCCAGGTTCACTATCCCTGAGGAAGAGAAATAAAAGAAAACACACAAAGATGGTGGCTTGCAAAGAACAAATTTTGACTCCATTTCCAGTTTGGTCTTTCTGAGTAAGATGCTCGGAGCTTGGTTTTCGTATGTGGAGCTAAAGGAAACCTGAGGTTCTTTCCTGGGGTCTGGCATGCTCATCCAGAGGTGCAGGAGAGCATAGCAGCGTCTGTGATTCATCTTCTGAGTATCCACTGTTTCTCTTCATGGCTGGGAGGGCAGCGAGGGGGCAGCAGAAATGAGGTCCAGGACTGCTGTGTGGCCTCCCCTGCTGGCTCTGGCACCAGCGGGCTTCACTGCCAGGAAGAGCAGAGGCTGCAGGTGGCCCATCCAGCTGCCTGAGTCCCCTTCCCTGGATGGTGCTGAGAAGTGGGCCAGCTGGTTCTGCAGGCCTCCGGCTGGGCTCGAAGACAGTGCAGGTAGTAACTCACAGTCCACTCTCTGCTCTCTCCGTAGCTGTAGCATTTGCAAGAAGAAGCAGAATAGACACTTCATTGTTCCAGCGTCTCGATTTAAACTCCTCAAGGTTAGTACTTAAGAGCAGAGTCAGGCAGGTATAACCCATGCCCCCTACCCGGTCTTTTTAGCTTTTTAGCCTGCTGACCGTACAGTGTGAGGGGCAGAGAACCTAGGACATTTTAAGGGCTTTGAGATCCTTTTTTATTCTTAGATAAATGATGTTTCAGTGTGTAGTTTAGGCTAGCCTCAAACTTACAGTCCTCTTACCTAAACCTCCTATCTCTGCTGGGATCACAGAGTTGTGCCATTATTCCTAGTTTTTTTTTTTTTTTTTTAAGGTTCTGGGATTGAACTCAAGGGCCTTGACTATGCATAGCTTTGACACTGAGCGCTGTCCCTAGCCCACAGATGTATGCTAACTGACTTAGTTGTTTTTGGTGGTTTTTTTTTTCTTTTTCTTTTTTCTCTTTTTTTCTTTCTTTCTTTTTTCTTCTTTTTTGAGACAGGTTTCTCTGTATAGCCCTGGCCATCCTAGAACTTGCTCTGTAAGCAGGCTGGACCTCACAGACATCCCCCTGCCCCCGCCTCCCTGAGCACTGGGACTAACGGCGTGTGCCACCACCACCAGCTTCCTTTAGAGTCTTTACTAGTTGGTGGACACATGGCACAGCGCACAGTACCGCCAGACTCTTCCTACTTCTTGGGTTCTTTCTCCACCGCTTTTCTTCTTCCTTTTCAACCCCTAACACCAGATAAGCGAGAGAGGGAAGGAAAGAGACCCCTGAATAAAGTCAGGGGTTGGAAAGGGAGCGGAGCGTTATTGTTAGAACACCTGCTGATTAGGGGCGTTCAGTTCCTTGGAGCAAGTTGGCTCTTCACCACCAGGTGAAGGTGAATTCTTCTCGTTGTTGTTTCTTCTTTGCACATGACTACTTAAACTTCAACCAACGACCTACCACAACCTCACGGGGCCCTAGCATTTATATACCCTCTGAAAAGTCCCCAGAATTCCCAGTGTCACACAGTCATCGAAACTGTCCGCAGCTGGGAAAATCACACCTCCACCAGAGCACAAGGCAAATCATAGTCAGCCACTGTGAAGTGGCCCTACATTTCCACACCTGGAATTAAAACAAAAACATATTCTTAAAATAGTTCTGTGTTGTTTAAAGAAACCAGAATTCCAGACTTGCCGCTACACACATGCGGGGGTCCAAAAGATAGCTTTGTGGAACTGGCTCTCTCCTCCCACCTGTATTAGGGTGTCTAGGGATGAGACCAAGTCATTGCTTCTTTGGTAAAGCATCTCTCCCTGTTGAGCCATCTCATTAGTCCCTTCCTATTTCTTTACTTTCTGAGTTGATAATTTTTGTTTTTTGAGACAGGCTGATTCTTCTGCTTCTGCTTCTGCCTCTGGAAGACTGGGCATTTTATGTTTATTGGTGTTTTGCCTGCATGTATGTCTGTGTGAGGGCGTTGGATCCCCTGAAACTAGAGCCACAGACATCTATAAGCTGTCATGTGGATGCTGGGTCATATGGAAGAGCAGCCAATGCTCCCAAATGCTGAGCCATTTTCTCCAGCCTCATATTTGTGATTTTTTTTTTAATCTTTTTCACCAAGTAATGAGAAATGTTTTGTAGGTCATCAATCAGTGTAAGCACCATTTTATATGTTCTTTTCATTCTCTCAACTGTCCATTCACACTTTGCCAATTTTTTTTTTTTTTTTTTTTTGTTATTCATATTGGTCATTCATATGGCTCAGTGACTGGAAGCATTGGATGCTCTTCCAGAGGAACTGGGTTCAATTCTCAGCACCCACATGGCAGCTCACAACTGTCTGCAATTCTAGACCCAGAGGATCTGATACTCTCACACAGGTATGAATGTAGGCAAAACCACCAATGCATATAAAATTAAATAAATTATTAAAAAGTACCCAGGACCACCAGCCTAGGGGTGGCACCACCCACAATGGTCTGGGCCCTCCCACACTTAAAAAAAATGAAAATGAAAACTAACCGTTTGTCTATGACATATGTCAAAGGTTTTTTCCCAGTTTGCCCTTTATAAATAATTCAAGTATAGTTAAGTAGTGCCCTTAAGATCTTGAGTGGTGCTTTCTGGAGACATGGAGAGCCAGTCCATCAGGGGCACCGGTACTCCCTGACTCTTTCAGGAATTGTGTTGCAGTGTCCCCCAGTGAAGGCTGGAGCATGGCTGTTCAGGGTGCAGTTGGCATAAGAGAGCCATGGACTGTCAGTCAGGCTCCAGAGAGAATTGTGTCTGGGGAGTACAGATGGGTCCCCGTCTTCCAGGAGCTTTCAGTCTTTTCTAGGAACTGGGAGCTGTCCCCATAACCCAGAAAACACTTTCAAAAGAGTGATTCTTGATAACGTCACACGCTCACTTTGTCCATTTGCTTCTGTTCTCCAGGGCGCTGAGAGCATAACCACGTACACGTTCAACACGCACAAAGCCCAGCACACCTTCTGTAAGCGATGCGGCGTCCAGAGCTTCTATACTCCACGCTCCAATCCCGAAGGCTTTGGTGAGTGAAGGGAGCGCCTGTGAACTTGGGAGCCTGGGGTGCTTGGGAACCCAGTGCTGGTTGGGCACCCTGATGTGTAGGAAGAACAGGTTCCTCTGCTGGGCTCTGGTCAAGTGTCCATCACTGCTACTGTAGGCCTGTGGGGAGACCTACAGGGAAGACAGAGGCTCATGCTTAAGAGCACTGGCTGCTCTTCTGAGGACCAGGGTTCGATTCCCAATCTCTACCTGTAGCTCCAGTCTTGGGGAGGTGACACCCTGCTCTTGTCTCTGTGGGCACTGAGTGCATGTGGCACACAAACATATGTTCAGGCTAAACACCTACACCCATGAAATAACGCAATTAAAAAAGATAGGTGGGAAATGAGCCTGTGGGTTCAAGGGAGACCACAGGAATGATGACAGTGTAAAGGGAGGGAAGAGGATGGAATGATGGCTGTTGCTGATATTATTTGAAAACAAAATTAAAGGCTATGGCTATAGCTCAGTGGTACACTGAGCATTTGCCTGGAGTGCATGATCCTCACCCTGTCACTAAGTAGATAAATAAAATTAATTTAGTTTGTTAAAAAAAAAAAAAAAAAAAAGGCCAGGTGGTAGCACGTGCCTTTAGCCCCAGCATTCCAGAGGCAGGCAGATCTCTGCGTTCAAGGCCAGCCTGGAGTACAGATTGAGTTCCAGGACAGAGCCAGGTGTGGGTGCAGTTAGCAGTGAACATCTTTGATCCTAGCACTTCGGAGGCAGAGGCAGCTGGAGTTCGAGGCCAGCCAGCTCTACCTAGCGAGTTCCAGACAGCCAGGCCTACATTGTGGGACCCTATCTCAAAACAAAAACAAAAAAAGAAACAAGAAAACCAGGTGTGGTGCACCTCTGTAATCCCAGCATTGAGCAGTGAAGGCAGGAGGATTGGAAACTCAAGGTCATCCTCAGCTGTACTTCGAAGCTAGCACAGGCTAGAGACCCTGGCTCAAAAACACAGACATTGGGGTTGGGGGGCCTGGAGAGTCAGCTCAGTGGTTAAGATCTCCTACTGATCTTGCAGAGGACCTGGGCTTGGTTTCCAGCACCACAAGGCAGCTCATAATTGCCTGTAGTCTCAGGAGCTCAGTACCCTCTTACTGTTCTCTACGGCACCAGGCCTGCATGTACACATATACACGGTACAGAGACATATGTGCAAGCAAAACACCCACACACAAAATAAACACATATATTTAAAAAGAAGCAAGAGGAACCTCTTCATGTCCTGCTTGATCTGGAGGTGGGGTGGTGGATGAAACCAGTCCTTAGAGCCAAAAGAAGGCTGGAGAGATGCTTCTGCCGTTAAAGGCGAGGCTCACAACCAAAATGTAAGCAAGAGCCAAAAGAGGTGGACATGCTCCTGTGTGGTAGATAGCCCTACCTGGAGCGTGGGGGTAGCTGTGACTATGCCCAGCCCCGTCCTCTAGTGCAGACAGGAAAAGGCGTGGCACCATGCCAGTCCCTATATCCTGTGTCTTCAGCAGCTGCTGCTGGCTCCTGGTCTACCAAATCCTGGTCACCTTGAAACAGAAAATGATTTTTGTTGTTGTTTGTTGAGTTGTTTCGTGCTTGTTTTTGATGCTGTCTTTTACTGTGTAGCCCAGGCTAGCCTCATGGCAGGCCTTCTGCTTCTGCGGCCTACATGCTGAGATTAAGGCATGTGCTACCGTGCCTGATCAGGAAAAGGTTTTAATAGTTATAAAGTCAGCCAGGTGCAGTGGCGCACACCTGTGATCCTAGCATTCAGCGAGGCAGACGCAGGCGGATCTCTGAGTTCCAGGTCAGCCTGGTTGACATGGCCATTTCAGGACAGCCAAGGCTACACAGAAAACCCTGTCTCAAAAAAAACCAAAACAAAACAAAAAAGATTTAAAAAGCTCTGTATAAATTGGAGAAGTCTGAGAATTTTTCCGGCTGCCACTCAAGAGCTTGCCAGGCCCTGAACCTTCCTAGAACTTTGCCCATGGCGCCTGCCCCATCCTTTGTACTGAGCACAGGGCCTGTGCATAGTGGACAAGTGTTCTGCCACTGGGGTGTGCCCCAGGCCGGCATTCTGAATGCTGCCCAGCATTGGCCCTCCCTCAGTCAGGACATCTGCTCTCTTTGTGGCGGGCGAAGACCGGAAGCCAGAAGGCTGAAGGTGTAGGCCTAGCCATCAGCACACCAGGCTTAGTATATTAGCAGGGCACACGCCATCCTCACAGGCTGCCACTCGGGTAGCACACATGTGGGATGATGGTACACTTCAGTGAGGGCTTGTCTGACGCATTCTCTGGCCTTACCCACATGTGGAACCCCTGTCTCTGTTCCACTTGTGCCTAGGAATTGCCCCCCACTGCCTGGATGAAGGCACTGTGCGGAGTGTGGTCACTGAGGAGTTCAATGGCAGCGACTGGGAGAGAGCCATGAAGGAGCACAAGACCATCAAGAACATGTCTAAGGAGTGAGCGCGTGCTTCCTCCTCCTGAGAGGGCGGGATCGGGGCAGCCGCCCTGTGGGTGGTGTGAGCGGGTGTGTGTCGCTGTGCAGACCCGGGCTGCCACTCCGTGTCCCTACGGTTCGCTCCAGCCACCATTTCCTTAGGCAGCTCTGCCCGTAGCCCAGGTTTCATTAAGACGATAGGCCTTTACCCTTCCCTCCAACTTTTGTGTGATCTTTTAGAAAATAAACATTTCTGACATTAACACTATTACCATGGTTCCTTCAATGCTTTGAACTTTGACTTTTGCCTCCGAGGCCTATCACTTAACAGCTGATTAAAACAATGGGCACCTTTAAGACACCTGCAGCCAAGCTAAGAAAAGATAAGGTTCAGACAGCAATTATAACCAGAAGACTGAATGATCGCCATCCATGTGAGTTACGGAGGTGCGGACTCTAGGTGCTCAGGATGTGCGGGGCCAGTCCAGGAACCCTGGGGAGGCTGTGGCAGAAGTCGCTCCGGGCTTGAACGTTTAGTTCATTTCTTACCTGTTCAGGTATTTGTTCGTTTTTGTCCTTTTTTGGGCAGTCTTTCTTTTTCCTCCCTCTCTGTCTACATGCCCTTTCTTGATACTTTCATCATGTATGGCAGGCTGACCTGCAACTCAACCTGTGTGCCTCAGCCTCCTGTGCGCTAGGTCATAAGCATGTACTCCTGGGCCTGTCCACCAGCTTCTTTGTTGATTCTCTGTTGTCATGTGCTGTAGTTAGAAGCCAGGCCCACATGCGTGCTAGGCCACACCCTTAACACTTATGTTCTCTTTATTTGTGGTAAGATAGGTGAAACACAAATGTAGCATCTTAACCGACCGTGAGAACATATAACCCACAAACATACATCTAAAGAAGAAAAAAGAGAAAGGATGACTTGGGCATTCACTGGCTAAGGTTTTAGTATCAGAAGTTTGGCTTTTATTATAAAGGCATTGAGAAACTGAAAACAGCTTTGAACAAGACAAAGTCAGCCTACTTTACAAAAATTTTAATGTAGCCGGGAGTGGTTGGTGCATGCCTTTGATCCCAGCACTTAGGGAGGCAGGCAGATTGCTGTGAGTTCCAGGCCAGCCTGGTCTACAAAGGGAGTCCAGGGCAGCCAAGGCTACACAGAAATATCATGAGAATGTGTTCTCATTTAATCCCAGGTGTGGGGATATGGGGCAGCATCCCACTGTCTGCAGCATCTCACCATGATTTGTCTTGTGCTCTACCAGAGGTGGGGTTTTACCAGCTGCAGATTGTTTCTGCCCTTGTGTGACGTTTGGAATTCTGGGAACTTTTCAGAGCGTATACAAATGTGAGCCCTGACAGGTGTCGGTGGTTGTTGGTCATTTAGGGAGGTTGTTTTTGTTTTTTAAGACAGGGTTTCTCTGTGTAGCCTTGGCTGTCCTTGACTTGGCTTGTAGATCAGGCTGGCCTCAAATTCACAGAGATCTGCCTGCCTCTGCCTCCCTGAGTACTGGGATCACAGGCATATGCCACCGAGCCTGGCTCATGGTTTCGGTTTGTTAGCTGTGTGCAAAGAAGAAAGTAAAGGAAAGAAATTAGATTCAGAGATTTTCCTAATTCCTCTGGCCCCTCTATCCTTGTTTCTCTCTGATCTAGTGTTAGGGGATAAAACTGGGGTTGGGGTGGGGGATAAAGGGTGGGAAAAAGAACCCACAAAGAAGCAAAGACCAGCTACACTTGAGTATATTCAGTTCTTCACAGTGAAAGGGATGTTTGAGGGAAGCTACTGATGGAACAGTGAGAGAGGCAAGGAACCAATGAAAACAATGCAGGGGAAGAGTGACCAAAAGAGGTTTCATCAGAAAATGCCATAATTTAGCTCATTAGCTAAAATCTCCCAAAGCCTGACCAGAAACCTGATCCCAGGAAACCATGGTTGGAAGAATGTTGTCCCCTGATCTCCATATAGGGTTAACTACACCCCACAGAGTTAGGAAAGACAGGTTTGTGGGATGCTGGGAGGGGTCCACATTGTTATTCCCTGGTCAAAGACAGTCCTGGGGCTACACAATCCACAGAAACTCGATTTTCAGAGTCCAGTCTCCGTGGTTGCTTGTAATCCCTGTAATCAGGAGGCAGAGGCAGGAGGATTATGGCAAGCTTCATATCAGCCCATCTAAATAGCAAGTTCCAGATAGCCCAGACTACAGAGTAAGATATAGTCTCAAAAATAAACAGACAAAAAGTACCAAAATTCCCAGGCATTCTTGTTTTTTTTTTTTTTTTTAATTAGAAATGTATCTTTAAATGTAATTTTCTAAAAAAAAATATTTTTTTAAAATTTGTTTTATGTATATGAGTGTTCTATTTTGATGCCAGAAGAGGGCATCAGATCACATTATAGATAGTTGTACTGGGAGTTTTGGTGTCTTAAAAAACCCAATTATGTTATTATGTATACATGTTTTGGTTTCAGTCCCAGGTGTGGGATATGGGGCTGCTTCAGACCGTCCACAGCAGCAGGCTATTTGCCCTGTGCTTGCTCTGGCAGGGGCATGATTCTGCCAGCTGAAGACAGTTTAATTCTGGGGACTCTAAAGAGGGCATAAAAAGACCCAGAGCCCCAAGAGAAAAGGCACAGCTGTTTCTCCTGCTGGTTCCTGCTCTTGCTGCTGCTGCTGGTTTGTCAAATGACTGTGAGAAAAGAAATGATGAGAAGTTGGAGGTACCCTGATGAGACTTAAGACTGGTCCCCAAGGAACTCAGTGCCCCTAATCAGCAGGAAGTGCTCTAAAAAGATCTCTCCTACCTAGTGTGGGGGTGTTGGAAGGGTTAAATTGGAGAAGGGTGGTAGATATAAGAACCCAAATAGAGTAGCGTGAATAAATACACCTACTATAGGAACTGAACTCGGGGCCTCTAGTGGGAGCAGCCTGTGCTCTTAACCACTGCGCCATCCCTGTAGCTCTAACATTTTCTTTTGTTTCGTTTTTTTCAAAACAGGCTTTCTCCGTGTGGCCCTGGCTGTCCTGGAATTTGCTTTGTAGACCAGGCTGGCCTCAAATTCAGAGCTCTATCTGCCTCTGCCTCCCAAGTGCCGGGACTAAGGCCTGTGCCGTCACACCCTACTCTAATTTCTTTTTAAGATTTCATTTCGTGTAAGTGTTTTGCCTGTTTGTATATCCGCTACTTGCATGCAGTGTCTGCAGAGGTCAGAAGAGGGTGGGTAATCCCCAGGGACTGGAGTTGCAGAGGGTTCTGAGCCACCCTGTGTGCTGGGACTCCAACCCAGGATCTGGGGCAAAGTCAGGAAGCGGTTTCAGCTGCTGAGCCGCGCCTCCAGACCCAGGAACGCTGTTTGTTTACCAAAGGCTCTCTCTACCCGTACTTTCTTCTACTTTCATATTTTGTTTTTGTGTTTCTTACTTTTCAAACATACAGCTCTTTGGTCTAGACTTCTTGTTTGTTTTCCAGACAAGGTTTCTCTGTGTAGCTTCTGCTGTCCTGGATTCACTCTGTAGAGGAGGCTGGCTTTGAACTCACAGAGATCTGCTTGCCTCTGTCTCCTGAATGCTGGGATCAAAGGCGTGCACCACCACTATCTCTGTCTTTTTTTTTTTTTTTCAGTTTCCCTCCTCCACACCCTCTCTTGCTAGATTTTGTTAAAGGTGTCAGGGAGGAGTTTACTTCTATAGCATCGAAATAGGTGACAGGTTGTCCACACTTTCCTTGACTAAACAACCATCCACTCTTCATAGATTTAAAATGCTGGTGTACAAAATGTGCTTTCGAATCTGTACCTTAGGGAGCTGGAGAGATTGTCAGTGATTAAGAGCACTTGCCTGTTCTTCCAAAGGACCTGGTTTCAATTCCCAGCACCCACATGATGGCTCACAACTGTCTGTAACTCCAGAGATCTGATACCCTCACACAGGCATATGTGTAGGCACACCACCTATGTACATAAAGTAAAAATTAAAAAAAAATATCTGTCCCCTAAATTTCTTCTCATCTACTTAAAAGACATTTTTATTTGTCCTGGGTGTCTGCACGCACCTGTGTGTCTGTGTTCCAGAGGGCACAGGGCAGCTTGCTGAGTCAGTGCTCTCCTTTGCCCCTGTGGGTTTGGTTGTTGAATTTAGGTCATCAGGCTTGGTGGCAAGCACCTTTGCTCACTGTGCCCAGCCTGTGTTCTTCCTTTTGTGAACAGAAGTCCTTGCTGCCCAGGAACTGGCCTTGAATGTAGAGATCTGCCTGCTCCTAACCCTAGGACTTGGGACTAAAGGTGGGGTGCTGATCTTGCTTATCAACGTGTCTGCATCTGGAATCAGCTGCTTGCTGTGCGAGATTTACTTGATTGGATCATTTGAGGAAGGAAGACCCATCCTTGAGCAGGGACACATCTTCTGGTGGCAGCTTATACGAACAGAAATGTAAGAAGGGAACTTGCTTTTGCCTGCTTGCCCTCACGCTTGAGGGCAGGTCCATCCACCCTGCTGCTGAGGTATTCGTTCACTGTTATTAGAACATGTTCCTTCAGGATTCCAACATAAATCAGAGAGCATACAGCCTGGTGAATTGAGCAAATACCAGATTCTCGGCCTTCGTATTTGTAGGCAGCCATTGTTGGACTAGCCAGACCACAACCTGTAACCATTCTAATAAATCACACACACACACACACACACACACACACACGTGCACATACATGTAAACCTATTATAATTGTCTTTCTAATTTATGATTATTGGGTTTGTACTGTTTTGCCTTTTTAGAGTATATTTTACTTCTAAAAAGCTCAAGCTGGGCAGTTGTGGAGCATGTCTTTAATCCCAGCACTTCGGAAGGCAGAGGCAGGCAGGTGGATCTCTGTTAGTCTGAGGCCAGCCTGGTGTACAGAGCTAGTTCCAGGACAGCCAGAGCTGCACAGAGAAACCATCTTGAAAAAACAAAAGAAAACCAAAACAAACACACAAACAAAAACCTCTTTAGGAAAGCATTGTGCCATTAGATATACCCTTGCTGTCAGCTGGCACCAGCTCCCTGATGAGTCTTTGTTTTGAAATGGTGGCACACTTTAAGCTCTTTCTATAATGTGGGGTTGTAAGGGCGTTCAACTGGAAATGGTTGAGTTGGGGCGTGTCCAGTTTAATGATAGTATTTTTTTGTGTTGGAGGACAAAGGAACAATCTAATTCTTCACTTGAAGAGATGCTTTGTCAAGGCTCTGCCTGGGGTTCAAGCCCATATGGGCCCTGACGTATCTCCCTTTTTTTGGCCTCTCCTCACTGCAGCAGCACCCCAGCCTTGTGGTGGATCCTGAGTCTCTGCACAGGTCTCTTATGGCTCCTTCTAAATCGGAACAGCTCTCTGCTATAGGAAGTCAGGATCAGGACACTGGTGACATGAAGGTTTGCTTGGCTTACTTACTCTTCTATTGCTGTGGCAAAACACCATAACTAAGAAACTTAGACAAAAGTATTTAACTGGGCTTTTGTTTTCGGAAGGTGGAGCAAAGGCACGGTCAAGAGGAACGGTCAAGAGCTCACATCCTGATCCACTAGCACCAGGCAGGATGGGGGTGGGGTTGGCACCGCCTCCAGACAAGCCACACCTCCTAATTCTCCCCAAACAGTTCTACCAACTTGGGATCAAAAATTCAAACCTGAAGCCTTTGGGGGAGCATTTTCATTCAAACAACCAGGGTACACACCAGCAAGGCTTTGAAAGGTTCAGACCCTGAATTTCCATGTGGTAACACAGCCTTACTTAGGAAACTGAATTGCTTGTGCCCTATTTATCACACTGTGGCTGGGATTTGTGGTATTCTGATACTGGCTTAGAAATTTGCCTGTTTCCACTAGGCTCCTCACTTGGTTGCCATGGGATTGTAACACTTTCTTTCCAGTAATGACTTCCCTATTCTATCTCAGAAGCCATTCTGCTTCCTTTTTTATTTTGTATTTCCTTATGCTGATTTATTCTTTCTCTATTTTTCTCCCTCTCCCTCTCTCTTTCTGGAGTTGAGGACTGAACTCAGGCCCTTATGCTTGCTAGGCAATTGCTCTACCACTGAGCTAAACCCCTAACTCTTGATTATTTTATGTCATTTCTCAAAGAAAACTTGTCCTTTCTACTATTTTGTTGTTGTTGTATCTGTTATATTCATCTGTAACTAAGTCTTTCTTCAGGTTTATGGTGTTGACTTTCTAGAACCAAATTCTATAGTTCACTTGTTTCCTCATATTTTTTCACTTTTTTTTTTTTTTTAAGATTTTCATTTAATTTTATTTTATGTTTATTACTGTGAAGGTGTCAGATCCCTTGGAACTGGAGTTACAGACAGTGTGGTTGAACTGCCATGTGGGTGCTGGGAGTTGAACCCGGGGTCCTTGGAAGAGCAGACAGCGCTCTTAACCACTGAGCCATCTCTCCAGCTCCCTCATCTTTTTTTAAAAGAAAGAATTTATAAAGACTATAGATTACCTACCCACATATGTACTTATTTCTAAATAATGTGTAGTGTGTGCGTGTGCAGGGCATGTATCCATGTATCTCTGTGTGTGCATGTGTGTTTGTGTGTATCTGGGGGGGTGTTGTGTATATGAATGTAGCTGGCTGGAGGCTGGGGTCCCCTTGGAGCAGTCGTTTGTGAGCCGCCTGACACTGTTGGGAGCCATACTCGTTCCCCCTGCAGAAGCAGTGGGCACCTTTAACAAGGAGCCGTCCCCAGCCCAGGGCTGGTGTTCCTAGTGCTGCGCTGGAGCTGGCTGCTGCCTGATTGTCAGGTTCTGGAGGAGGTGAGAGCTTCTGGCTGTTACTGCCTTTTTGCTTGTTTTGCTTTGCTTTGCTTTTGAGACATGGTCTCTCTATATACTGTGGCTGCCCTGAACTCACAGAGCTCCGTCTGCCTCTGACCTCCTTCTCCCCAGGGCTGGGATTAAGGGCATGTGTTACCGTGCCTTACTATTGTTGTTGTTTTTTTGATGAAGATATTTGTCTCTAGGTTTTGTTTCGGAGTCTGATCTGTACGTACATCTTGTAGTATGAACCTTGTTATAAAAATATACATCTTTGTCTAGCTTAATGCTTTTTGTTTTCCTGGGATTTGGAGCATGGTTCACCCTTTTATTTTTAGCCTTTGTCACAGATATAGTATGCTTTCATGGAGAAATTCACTCCATTAGTGTATTTTGAAAGTAACTGAGACCTGACTTTATTTCCTCTGTGTTACTCCCATTAAATTTATTACAGTCTTCCATTTTAGACTTCGTTTCCTTTTTCTCCTTTGTTTTTTTGCTTTGAAGGCTATTTACTTCTAGAAGCGTTCCTGGGTAGTCCAGGGCAGCCTTGGGCTCTGTGTAGCAGAGCACAGCCTTGAACTTCTGATCTCCTGCCTTCCCCTCCCGATTCCAGGCATACGGCACACACTGCACAGCACTGAAATCAGACTCAGGGCCCCGCGCATCCTAGGCAAACACTTCTCTGAGCTCCAGCCCAGCTGTTTTTCAGGCTTTTAAGGTTCCCCTTGTGAATCTGGACACAATGCCCTCCCTCCTCTGACAATCCCCACTGACCCCTGTTATTTGTCCCTCCACATGGTGACACTTTACCCCCTTCCCTGGGGGTGCCCCTACTCCAGAAGAGACCTTTAGACTGCCCCCCCCCCCGGCCCACACACACACTCCGTCACAGCAACTACAGAGCAGTAATGAGGCAAATCGGAAGGCAACCTGCTGACTGGATTTCAGCCTGGGCTCTGCAAATCCTAGCTCCCACCCCAGGAAAGGGCATTTTCTAGAGTGTCGCATAGTTCTGGCCTCAGCTGCTACTCACAGGCTGACTGTTTTAAGGAGGCAAATGTGACTCTGTTTATGTTTTGGTTTGGTTTTCAGAGAGAAGGTCTTGCTGTGTAACTCAGGGTGGCTTTAAGCGTGAAATCCTTCTGCTGCAGCGTCCTGAGAATGTGTCACATGAGGGCTCTTTTTATGCAACTCTGCCTATCCCGGAACTCACTATGTAGACCAGACTGGCCTATTGATTTATTTGTTTGGTATTATTATTATTTTTATTATTTGGATTTTTTTTAAATGTATTTAATTTTATTCTCTGTGCATTGGTATGAAGGGTCAGAATCCCTAGAATTGGAGTTACAGTTGCGCACTGCCATGTGGATGCTGGGAATTGAACCCAGGTAGGTGCTTTGGAATTGCAGCCAGTGCTCTTAACCACTGAGCCATCTCTCTAGCCCTTATTTTACTTTTTTAAACAAATAAAAGATACTTGTGTACAGTGAGAATTTTGGAATTTTTGTTTCTTTAAAAAAACACAAAAATATTGTAATAATATGTTTTAATCCCAGGTAAAGTGAATTGAGACTTCAAAGCAGCTGCTTATGATTTTCCTCCTGCTCTAGCAGAGGCGTGATTTTACCATCTGCAGATAGGTTCTTCCATCCTGTGATGTTTGGGATACTGGGGACTTTCAGAGGATATATAAATGCTAGGACCCCGAGAGAGGCATGATGGGTTGCTTGGTTGCAGGGTTTTTTGTTATTGTTGTTGTTTTTTGATATAGGTTTTCTCTGTGCAGCCCTGGCTATCCTGGATTCTCTCCAGAGACTGGCCTGCCTCTGCCTCCTGAATGCTGAGATTAAAGGCGTGTGCCACTGTGCTCCACTAATCCCAGTTTGTTAGCCCTGCTAATCCTGGTTTGTTAAGTAGTCAGAGAAGAAACAAGAATAAATTAGATATCTTTAAAAAAAAAGATTTTATTTATTATTTATACTACATTCTGCCTGCACACCAGATCTTACTATAGATGGTTATAAGCCACCGTGTGGTTGTGGGAATTGAACTCTCTGGACCTTTGGAAGGACAGCGAATGTTCTTAACCTCTGAGTCATCTCTCCAGCCCAAGAAGTTAGATATCTTGATGGTAAAAACAAACTTCCCCTGAGGAACTTGATGCCCCTGACCAGTAGGAAGTAGTCTAACAATGAGGTGGCCCCTTTCTGACACCTAAGTTTACTCAGGGATCTTGTTCCTTTCCTCTACATCCTTTATTCTCTTTTATCTAGTGTTACAGGGTTGAAAGGGTGGAAGAAAAGGGGTAGAGAAAACTCACAAAGTCGCAAATGCCAGTTAGACTTCAGATTTGATGAGTTCTGATAGACTTATTCCAATTATGGACATTCACTTTTATTGTCCCTTCCCAGTGGCCTTGTTCCCTTCTGGGGCTGTTTTCACTGACATCAAGACGACTGTATGTCATTCACCTCTTCCAACATGACTTCTGCTTTTTGGCTTTCCCCACTTCACTCTCTCAGATCTTGTTATTGTAGATGCATCCATCCATCTATCCATCCATCCATCCATCTGTTCCCTTTTTCTTTTTTTGTTTGTTTGTTTGTTTGTTTGATGTAAAAAGGAACCAAACCAGCTGGGCAAGGTGGCTCATACCTGTAATCCCAGCACTTGAGGAGGCAGAGGCAGGAGGAGCTTTGTGAGTTCAAGGCCAGCCTGGTCTACACAGAGTGTATCCAGGACAGCAAGGGCTACACAGAGAGACCCTGTCTTGAAGAAAAAAAAAAAAAAAACAACAACAAACAAACAAAAGAAGGAACCAAACTGAAGCCATTTTGAAGAAAACTGCTATTTTGAATAGGGGACAAAGAAAGTTTAAGTTTCCAAGATCTCCCTGGTTAACTGACATCGTGCTTGGCAGAGAGAGACATGTCTGTGGGTAGCTGATATCCTGGTAGGCAATCAAGATACATCTGTTAGGCATGTCACCCTGACACAGTTGAATAACCCAACCGATGAGGACAGGATAAGTGTACCACAAAGACACGCTCCTCAGGAAGTCCCTTATCCCTAAATCCTGACTGGTGGGAAAATATAACTGTAACTTGACACACGAGTTTGCGGTTTTCAAGCCTAAAAACTAGCATTCTGGCTTGGTTGGGGTAGGAGGTGGGTGAGGTGGGAGTGGGTGGGACATGCCCCAGTTCAGCTCCCAAGTCTGTTGTGTGGCCCTGATACATCACTAGTGGCTCCAGTAGAATAAATTTTTGTCACCTGAAGGCGTACTATTTTAGCTATTTTATTGGGTTCTTACACCTTTCACGCTTTATCCCAATCTCTTCCAACTCCCCAGCACTAGGTGAGAAGGAAGGTTAGCAGGGAGAGGGAGCATAGACCTCTTTTTAGACCACTTCCTGCAGATTAGGGCCATTGGGCTCCTTGGAGCAAGTCCAGCCTTTCTCATCTAGCAATCCAGCAATAGTCAACATAGCAGTGTGAGGGACAGCAGGGGGAGCAGCAGCCAGCACGGGCCCTCTCCATGTTCTTCCATTTATGCCCTCTCTAGAGTCCCCAGAATTATCTGTAGCTGACAAAAACTGTGCCCTTCCTAGAGCATGAGATGGTCACAGTTAACGGCTGTGGGCAATCCAAAGCAGCCCCACACCCCAGTGCCTAGGATTAAAATAAAAAACATCTTCACATAACAATCAGATTTCTAAAGAGACCAGAATTCTCACTACAGTCGCCTGCTTAAACAGGAAGACGAACACTCAAAGATGTTGGTCAGCTCCTGAGTCTGTGCTGTTGTCCCTGACGGGTCATCTTCTCCCTGATTCAAATACAGACTTTGCTTTGCATGGACTCTTGTGTCTACTTGGGTTGTTTTGGATTTTTGGACCCTAACACGGAGAGGCTCTCACTATGTAGCTTTGGCTGGCTTGGAACTCTTATGTAGACCCAGCTGGCTTTGAATTCACAGAGATCCTCCTGCCTCAGCCTTCCAAGTGCTGGAATTTAAGTTGTGCGGCACTGTGCCCTATGCTATTGGAGATTTCTAATCTGGCCACTGCTCGGAGCATCCCTCTGTTGAAAACAGTTTTGGAGTTTTCATTACTATAAAGTCTCTTTGTTCCTCTACTGAGGTCCACCCCCTCCCAGAGTGGAATCCACCCTTTTGAGCCTCCTCAGGTAAGGAGACCCCATTTGTTTTCTATCTGGTGGCTCTTGGGTCTTGCTTCTTTGAGAGCTGAGTGTGCTTGAGTAGTGGCTAAAGGGAAAAGTAGTTGTATTTTTTGTTGTTTTGTGTGGGGGTGGGGCTCCTTCTCTCCTCCCAGCCTGGTTGTCTTCCTGAAGGAACCCCTGGAATTTTGACCTCTGTTCCAGGCCTCAAGGACTGCTACCTAAATTGGTTACCACATAGACTGACAACTGGCTATTTGGATCCCTGAGGAGGACTTTTGTTTTGGGGGACAGGGTCTCTCTATGTAGTCCTAGCTATCCTTGGAACTCAACTATGTGAACTCAGAGTTATCTGCCTACCTCTGCCTCCCCAGTGCTAGGAAATTAAAATCTCCAGCCACCAGTAAGGGGCTGCAGAAAGAGCTGCCTTAGGACAGTTTGAGGTAAGGCACTTTCCTCCTGTCATAAGCTGCCCCAGGGTTAACTTCACTAGAAGGTACCAGCACTTGGCCACATCTGTGGCTGCCCCGAGGGCCGCAAGAGCCACCCTCCCTCCATTTCCAGTCCTTTGCTCTCTGAGCATCAAGAAGACACTAGCTTCTGAGCTTTTCAGAACCCAGAAGGGAGTGTGTGGGTCAGGGTCGTGTTGCCCATGCTGTGTCCTCTCTACTGTGACGTTCTGGAGTCCAGCCTCTAAGCTGTGGGTGTCCACCCTGGATGTGAGTGAGCATGGGGCTGGGGTGTGTGTGAGCCTTCTGAAGACACAGCAAATGAAAACTCACACTAAGCAGAATCCATTCAGAAACCCAATGTATAATGGCTATTTCTGGTTCAGCCTTCGTATTGTGCAACTCCACTTCAACCTTGTTCTGAACACAAAGACATGCACTGTCCACTGTATGCCCTCATGCCGTACAACCCTTGGAGAAATATAGTGCTTTCATTATGGAAAACCAATACTTAATGTTTTTCTACTGAGTATGAATATATCAAATCGGTATGTCTTTGGAGTATATTGTTACAAAGTTTGGGTTTTTGTTTTTTTTTTTTTTTTAGCTTTTTCTTTAATAAGTATAAAATAAGTGTTTTGCCTGCGTTTATGTATCTGCACCACAGATGTGCCTGATGCCCACAAAGGACAGGAGAGGACAGTGGCTCCCTTAAAATGGCAGTTTTAGGCAGTTGTGAGCCACTATGTGGGTGCTGGAATCTAAGTCCAAGTCCTCTGCAAGAGCAGCAAATGCTCTTAACTGTTGAGCCATCTCTTCAAGCCCCACAATGTTTGATTGGTAATAATTTCTTTAGGAAGGACGAGTGTCAGTAGCTATGAGACTGCAAATAAATGTGGCCTGATTAGCACGAAGCTTGAATCTAACAGTGAGATGGCTCCGCAGGTTAAGGTCCTGTCCCTGGAACCTACATGGCGGGAGGACAGAACTAACTCCTGAAGGTTGTCCTCTGACCTCCACACCATACGCAAACACACACAAATGTAAAAAAATGTTTATATTGCTGTTTGATTTGGTGACTTTCATAAGGAAAATCATGAAATCATTTTTGGCTTGGGATTAGGGCAGGATTTCCATCAATTTCTGAGATGTTCTTAAACACGTCTCTGCTGTTTTGTATTATGTATCTATGCGAATAGGCACTGTCACTAATGGCTATACAATCAAAATATCAATCATCTTTGAAAAATACTGAAGGTCCTGTATCATCAGGATACTTGCAGCATCAAGGACTCAGGCAGAATTTAATTCTTTAACGTGAGCATGTCCATCTCAGCATGCAGATTTAGTATTCAGCAAACGGTAAAATTCTATGTATACCAAGGAATTATTTAGAAAAAATTCTTTATGATCATTATTAGTAAATGATGTATTTATGTACTTATTTGTACACCTGTGTATCTGGGATTGTGTAAAACTCTCTCAGGTGAAGGAGGCTCATGAATGGAGACTGCCTGGGCAGCGCTGACTCAACAGAAGATGCTCATGTAAAGAAATAGCATCGACCAGGCAATCAGCAAATAAAAAGACCATTAGAAATTCCTCCCTACGTGTTCACATAGTATTTATTTTTGAAGAGAGTCTCCTTTAGCCTGGGCTGGTTTCAAATTTGCTATGTAGTTGAAGATGACTTTAGATTTCTGATTCTCCTGCCTCCAGGGTCCGAGTGCTGGCACACACGTTTATGCTGTGCTGAAAACCAAACCCAGGGAAATACTCTACCAACTGAGCTACCTTTCCCAACCTCTTAACTGATGAACCATATAGTCAAACAAATACAAACAGGCACAAAATAATTCTCAAAAGTTGCTACCCGGAAACACTGTAATGCTGCACATCTTTTTAACCTCTAAGATTTGAAAATAATTTTCATAGGTTGTGCTGTGTGTATATCATAAACATTTCAAAAGGAACGGTCAAAGTAACAGTTCTCATATCAATGGGGCTGTGAGGTAGTTTATCCTGGAGTGAAATATGTACCGATGACCCAGGATACAGACTGAGGTTATTCCGGTTCCATGAGGTTTGTTTTTTTTTTTTTGAAGTTTTCTTTTTTAAGATTTATTTATTTTATGTATATGAGTGTTCTATTTGCTTTTACACCTGCTAGAAGAAGGAATCAGTTCACATTATAGATGGTTGTTAGCCACCATGTGGTTGCTGGGAATTGAACTCATGACCTTGGGAAGAACAGACAGTGCTCTTAACCACTGAGCCATCTCTCCAGCCCATCCATGAGGTTTTATAGCAGCAGGACAATGAAAGTCATACACAGGCACTTTCCCCATACGAGGTGGGACCATCAGGAAGGCAGATCACAGGCAAGCAGGGACGTCTCTGCTGCAGGCCCCTAAAGCTATCTGAAAGCACCCTATATTCCTAATGGTCACAATGATGTTAGTCACATCCAGAAGCGGGGAATGAGTGGCTAGTACGGCGTATAAGGATGCCCCAAGAGATCTTGGTTCTGGACTTGCAGCCTTTCAACCTCTATAGTATTAGTAATCAGCTAGTGAGCCTTTCAGAGGGATCAGTGTAAAACACGGCACAAAAGGAATCTGCTTCTGGGACCTGCTCCATAGGCACAGGGACCCCTCTGTTTATACACGTGGGCATGGAAACATATCTTTTTCCCAAACAAATTAAGAAAATTGTTTATGGGGCTGGAGAGATGGCTCAGAGGTTAAGAGCACTGGCTGCTCTTCCAAAGGTCTTGAGTTCAATTCCCAGCAACCACATGGTGGCTCACAACCATCTATAATAAGATCTGGTGCCGCCTTCTGGTGTGTAGGCAGAATGCTGCATAAATAAATAAATAAATAAATAAATAAATAAATAAATAAATAATAAATCTTTAAAAAGAAAATTGTTTATTCATTATCTTGATTTTGTCACATAGATTTTTACTTGTGGGCATATTGCTTTATTTAAAAGTAGTTTTATCACAATCTGTTCTATTAAAATATCCATAATTTATTTACTTGAGGTTAATTTTTTTAAGGGTCTCTCTGTGTAGCCCTGGCTGTCCCAGAGCTCACTCTGTAGACCAGGCTGGCCACAAACCTAAGGTAGAGAGATCCGCCTGCGCCTGCTTTCTGGATGCGGGGACGAGAGGCGTGCGCCACTACACCTACGCCTAACTTCAGTACAAAAGAACTTTTTTGCATTGGTTCAATATTTCACTATCAGAATATATATGTGCATACGTATTCAGATAGGGTCTTTCTTTGTGAGTTCTGGTTGTCCTGGAGCTCACTATGTAGACCAGGCTGGCCTTTTTCCTCAGTGGCTGCTCGGCCGGGGTCTCCCTGCGTCAAGGAGGTAAGTCTGCCCAGAGCCTGGCCCAGGACTTCTGCTTTCCCCTTTTGTTCTGAAGATCTGAAAACTCTTCTGACGCTTCAGAGGAAGTTCAGGGAGTTGATTCTCATGTACCTAGAGAAGAGGACGTAGAGGTGGCGGAACCAGACGAGCTGACTGTGGTGGCAGGACATGGCTTTCTGGAAGAATCAAAGAGGGCCAGTGATGGACTTGCTCTGGAGCTGATATTTGCAGCGCTTCCCTTCTTGCAGGGTAGGCATCTCAACCCCCAGCCCCCAGCCCCAGCCCTAATGATTCTGAGTTACCTGCCCCGCTAAGCTCTTTCTGTGTTTGAGCACGTGTGTGCACCCTTATGTGCAGTACCCATGGAGGCCAGGGGAGGGCGACGGAGCCCCTGGAACTGGAGTCATAGATGGTTGTAGGCGGCTCAGTGAGGGTGCAGGAAACCGAACCCAAGAGCAGCAAATGCCTCCTGACCACTGAGCCGCCGCTCCAGCACCTTAGTTTCATTTTACTGATGCTGTTATGTATTTCTGAGTTTCCTAAAATGAGCATGTACCATTTATTTACTTAAAATTTGTATAATCAGGGAAAAAAACGCTCAAGTCATTAACAGTGTACACCTGTCAGGTGTAGCTGGAATGATCTGGCGCCTGGGGCAGGGCTGGTCCCTGTGGAGGAGAGTGTGTTGTGGGTAGCAGGGCTTAGAGCAGCCAAGGGAGCTGAGGCTGGTTCACAGTGCAGTGTCTAGGAAGTACAGTCCTTACCTTGGCCTGGGCCACTTCTTGGCTGGTGAGCATGAAGAGGACATCCTGGGGTGACAGGAGCGACCAGGGCAGATCTAGGAGGTAGACGTACTTCCGAAGTACATTCACAGACTGGAGCGTGAGTACAGAACACCCTGGGCAAGGAAGGACGGCAGGTTGATTGCTGCTCTCAGCCAGGGGTTTCCCCAGGCACCTCCCCCATCTCCCGGTACAGGCAGGCAGGGGGCTTGCTCTTCAGCTGCCAGGTGCCTTGTGGCACCAGACTTGCTCTTTGACCAGGATTCTCCCACATGGGAACAGTGCCAGGCAGCAGAAACTCTACTGTGAGTGTCCTTGAAAGAGCACAGGTTTGCTAGACAGGGAGGAGGGACGATGGAGACAGAGATTTCTGAGCTGGGAGGCTGGAGACTCAGTCCAGCTCTGCTCTGCCATCAGGCACTGGGTGTGGTGGTTCTCATCTGTAATCCTAGCACTTGGAAGGCAGGTGGACTGCCTCCAAGCAGCCTGGGTTACATAGCAAGTTTCAGGCCAGCCTGGGCTTCAGAGTAAGACCTCATCTCTGAAAAACTTGTGGCATGGGAAGTCCCTTTGCTGCTCTGGAGTGTGCCTTCCTGGTTGATAGAGCGGTGTTGACAGTGTAGGGACTGCCCATCTCATATGGCAGACAGAAGAGCCAAGTGGAAACCAGCAGTGGTCCTAAGGCCTCACAGCCTTGAAGACAGCACACATCACCTACGTTTCCCTCTCTGATCTCATGTCACCCTTGTGATGCAGGCCAGCCTAGAACTTGCAGTAGGACACCAGGAAGCCAATGGCCAGTGGGGTCCTGTGCTTCATGGGAGTTAGAACGTGTTACTGGTTCAAGCACATCAATCTCTCAGGAACCAGGAGACACTCAGAACCTCAGTGATGAGGTAGGTGATTCGAGGGGAGTTTGGGCGGTCTAACAAAGTACTACCAGTGGAAAAGAGCTACCTGCCTGTGCAGAAACTAAATGAGGCGCAGCAATGGATACAGGCTGAAGCCGCCACGCACACCTGGCTGAGTCAGGGAGAGTGGCCCACCCTGCACAGCCTAGGGCTGCTCTGTGCACAGGCGTCCTTCAGTCCCCAGTGGTGCTGTTCGAGGACCACCACAAAGACTTCAATTATGCATGCTCAGGTCTCTCACATAAAACCACCCAGTGTCTACACGGAACCTGCCCACAACCTCTTATATACATTAAATCATCTCTAGGTTACTTATAATTTCTAATATGAGCAGATGCCATGGACATAGTTGCTATGTTACATTGTCTGGGGACTAAGAAGGAGAAAAGAACCTGCATGTTCAGTGCAGGTGCCACTTTTTTTCTCCTTGCATATTTAAATATATTTTTATTTGTGTGTGTGTGTGTGCACGTGTGCGTGTGTGCCTAAAAGGGCTATATGCACCACATTCGTGCACAGGGTGTCTGACTTCCCTGGAATTGGAATTATAGGTTGTAATATGCCTGATATGGGTGCTGGGAAGTGAACCCAGGTCCTTTGCAGGAGCAGAAAGTGCTCTAAACTGGGGAGCCCATTCCCCTGAATAATTTTGGTCCATGGTGTTAAGTCCATAGATACACAGAAATCCATAGATACTGAAGGCTGACAATATTTGCAAATTTCCTTGGTAAGTTTCTCAGAGAGGTAGTAACTGGTGTTTATTTGCAAACAAACAAACAAACAAACAAACACTCAAAACAGCAGCAAGCCTTCCTTACCTTTAGGAAGCCTCCCTTCTGAGTGCAGGGCCCTGGAGGATGTGCAGGACAAGCATTAGAGAGGGTCTGAGTCACCTGCTCCTCTGTGTAAACAGGAGGGACCCTCAGAGCCAGAGCCCTCAGCCCACGCCCCAGCCAAGCACACAGGCGCCCGCTGGTTTCTATGCATGAATCAACATCTGAATGTACAGGGTGCCTGACTCTGGAGGGAGCAAGAGTGGGCATTTTACTCCCATACAGCTCGATCCAGAAGTCGGTCTATGGCTTAGGAACAATCTGGCCCCAAGTTTTGCCCATTAGAGATGAGGATAATTACCCTCAAGTTATTTCTCTTAAAACTGGTTAGTGTCCTGGTTAGCTTTCTGTTGCTGTGATAAGGACAGTAACCAAAAACAACTCTGGGAGAAAAGGGTTTATTCCACCTTAGAAGTCCAGGTCACAGTCTATCCCTGTGGGAAGTCGAGGCAGGGACTCAAGAAGGAAGCTGGAGGTAGGGACTGAAGCCCAGGCCATGGAGGGGTGCTGCTCACTGGCCTGCTTTCTTCAACACCTCAGGACCACCTGGCCAGAGGCCACCACCCACAGCTGGCTGGACCCTCCCGCATCATCAAACAAGAAAATGCCCCACAGACTTGCCTACAGCCCAACTTGATGGTTTGGAGACAGCCATGGCTGTCCTGGACTTGATTTATAGACCAGGTTGGCCTCAAACTCACAGAGATCTGCCTGCCTCTGCCGAGTGCTGGGATTAATAGGCGTGTGCTACCTGGCCGGCTTGGCAGCCTTTTCTTAATTGACATTCCCTCTTCCCACATGACCCCAGCTTGTGTCAAGCTGACAAAATAAGACAAAATGAAACAAAACAAAACAAAAAAAAAAAAAAAGCAGGGATGAAACTAGCCAAGTGCCCCATCAAGGGCCCTACCTAGTCTGTTGAGGTTCTCTTGGTTTTTCTGTAGCAAACTTTATCTGACTCTTTTTCTGGTGAATATCTGGGTACGAATTTATAAGGCTCCATGTGGACCTTGAATAAAGTGGGCCCCCTGTTCCTATCTGTTACTAGCTTGCTTTCCAGCAACCCAGGCCTCAGAATAACCATTTGGTTAAAAGTTCATTTCTGGGATGTACACTTTTCTGTGTATCTTCACACACACAAATCATATCTTTGACTGTAACCTGTGGTGTGTCTTTCTAGACTATGAATGAACCTAAGGCAACTGACAACACATAGCTGTATCTGTGGACTCTGTTGGCCAGGAAGCAAATGATTTTTACAAGGGGGGAGTGAAGTGTGGCCTCCCATCATTCCATAGTCAAAGAATCAGGATGAACTGTCTGTGGAAAAAACAAATTGGAGAGTAATCATCTCTGGCATCTTCTGAAGTTGCACACAACTTAAAGACAAAGCTGGGGAGCCATCATGTCAGGTCCTCCCTCGTGGAGGCACCTCATGGAAGGGAGAACCAGGATGGTACCCACAAAGGCAAAACACCATACATGTTTTTTTAAAAAAGGGATATGGTGAGGTGGGTGAGAATAGGGCAGCGATGACTGTGAAGTAGCATAAAAGTGAGTTTCTGGGGCAGGACGTGTTTTAGTAGCTGACCCTTGAGCAAACAGAGAAACCCTTTCCCACATCCGTCACCCAGAGATGCGTACCTCACAGCTCTGTATAAAGCAACGTGATTGCTGTGACCAGTGACTCCTTCGGCATCAAAAGTCACCACCTGCAGGGACAGACCCAGGGAGAAAGGGCTCACTCAGAGCTGTTGAATGGCTTCTCCACCGCCTCCGCTTCAAAGCGGCCTTCACCATTCCTTTGGGGGAAGGGAACAGCAGAACCCTGAAACTTAAAATTTGGAGCATCTGAGTAGCTTGTGGGCAGACAGATCTGTGTGTGGCAGCTGTGAGTTTCATGCTTCATGCTTGCTCCTGAGTGGGATTCGCCCCGAAACAGAAACTTGTCTTCAGAATCTGTTCCCTTGGAGACCACGGGAGAATAGCAGGTGTTCCCCAGGAGCTGTCCACCTTGGTTTTTGAGCTAGAGCCTCTCCCTTGCCTAGAGCTTGCTGGTCAGGCAAGTCTGGCAGGCCGGGGAACCCCAGGGATCTTCCTGCCTCTGTCTCCCTAGTACTGGGACCATAAACACACAACATCATGCCTGCCTTCTGTCTGATTGTTTCTAACACGGGCTTTTCTGACCTCAATGTCTCCAGGCCTCAGGACGCCTCTGCTCTAGGCTGGGGTGCGGCTTACATGGGAGAGTGCTTGCCACGCATGCATGAAATCCAGGGCTTGTTCCTTAGCAATGTCTGAGTGTATGTGGTGGCGCACGCATGAAATCCCAGTTCCCGGGAGGAAGAGGAACAAGGATCAGAAGTTTACGGTCATCCTTTGAGCCACAGTGAGTTTGAGGCCAGCCTGGGACACATGAGAACCTGTCTCAATCAATAGTTGTTTCTTCTCTGCCGGCCACGTATCAGCACATTCGTTTTCTTGGCTGGCTGCTGCATAGGAATTGTTCAGGTAGATGCAACCTGCTTTGCTGCAGTTCCTTTCCTCATGCCATGCCACAAGTACAGCGCCCTGAAGACAAGCTCACAGAGATCTATCTTAGGCTGCTTCCGCTTCCGTTTGCACAGATGTCTTCGTCTATAAGTTTTGTCTAGGTTCTAACATTTCATTTCTGCATAGATGGATTAAAGAAAAATCAATGACAGCTTAATTTTTGGGTGGGGATGGGGTGAGTTAGGGTCTCTCGTATAGGTCAGGCTAGTCTAGAACCCACTATGTAGTCAACAATAACCTTCAACTCCTGTCCTGTTTGCTTCTACTTCCCAAGGGCTGGGATCATATGCATGTGCTCAGCTCTACAGTTTGAATAACAACAACAGAATATATAGTGTGGCCCCACAGAGATCGCTCGGTAGGTAAGCTGTTTGCTGCCCAGCCTGATGACCTCAGAAACCCACATACAGTTGAAAGAATTGACTCCTGCAAGTTGTCCTCTGACCTCCAAAGGCATATTGTCCTGTATGTGCACCCCCACGCAACACAGACACACAAATAACGTGAATAATAAAAGAAACATAAGAAAACAAGGACTCAGGAAAGGGACTAGGGATGGTTGGTTAGAGGGAAGAGAAGGGCCGTCCTGAAGGGCAGAAGGTGCCCTGGCGCAGATGAAGGGACTGGAACTGGAGTACTCTGGGAAAAGAGTCTCTTGCTCTATTTCTTTTGTGATTATAACTGTTTTGGAGATGTCTCATACACCTCAGCCTTGCCTGGAACTCAACATAGCTGAGGCTGGCCTTAAACTCTTGGTCTCCATGCCTCTACCTTCCAGGTGATGGAGTATACACCTGGACCGACTCACCACACTTAGTCTTTCTATTTACACTGGAATGGCCCTGGCTACCATGAGAGCTGGGTCTCTTTTTCAGGAGCATCATGGAGCATTAGTGTCAATTCAGGGAATCCCCTAGATAGTCTCATGATGACAAAGAGAAGGCCTTTATGGCCGGGATAAATGTTCCCTTTTGTTAAACTAAGAAGCAGTTTTTCTAGCTAGGCGGTGGTGGTGCATGCCTTTAATCCCAGAGAGGCTAATCCCAGAGAGGCTATTCCAGACAGGCAGGTGGGTTCAATATAATCATGGTGGTCCTTAAATGGGGCACAGGAAGCTCAGAGGAAAGGGTCCCATGACAAGAAGCAGAAACTGGCATGATTTCTTTGAAGGTGGAAGAAGAGAGAAACGGGATACGCAGCTCATGCCTGTCATCCTACACTCTGCTCAGGGTCCTCACCACCCCCAGCTGCTGCCCCTCAATGAGGAAAAAGCCTATTCACCGTGTTCAGGATGTAAGGGCCAGATCAAGAAAGGCCATGGCTCCCAGATTTTGAAATGATGAAATCCCCTACAAATGGAGTGAGTGGTATGGCCAACAGCTCTACTGCTCCATGGTGAGGACCAGGATTGGGGCTAGTCCCAAGAAAGCCACTACCGCGAGAAAGCAGGGTGCTGAGGCTAAATGATGGCTCAGTGGCTAAGAGTGCATACTGCTCTTCCAGATGACCCAGGGTCTATTCTTAGCACCCACACAGTGGCTCACGACCACCCATAACTCTAGTTCCAGGGGACCCAACTCCCTTTTCTGGCCTCCATAAACTCCTACACATTCATAGTGCACATATACATAGGCTCACACATACACATGACAAAAAAAGGAGTCTTGAAAAAAGGTCTAATGTGTCAATTCACTCAATGAACGTCTCATTGACAGAAAAGCCCTATCTGCTTCTCAGTCAGTATGCTCTGCCCTTTAACAAAACTCAGTCAATGAGGTGGGCTTTGAACAGTCAAAGTTTAGCTATTAGCCTATGAAGAATTACTATTTTGATTACTTTGAGCTTTGGAAAGAAAACCTTGGTAGCTTTAAAATGGACTTTAATGGCAGCATTCAGAGGCAGAAGCAGGAGGACTTTTGTGGTTCAGGTCAGCCTGGCCTACACAGAGTTCCTGATAGCCAGGGCTGCACAGAGAGCTGAGATGGCTTTGTTCACTTTTACAAGCAAACATTACTCCATTACTTCTCTATTGTAACGGTGACTGAGAAGTTTTCATAAAGTGAGTATGAATTTATCATCAGGGGCTGGAGAGACGGCTCAGTGGTTAAGAACATGAGCACTGGCTGCTCTTTCAGAGGTCCCTGGTTCAATTCCCGGCACCCACACGGCTGGTCACAACCGTCCAGTCTGTAACTCAAATTCCAGTGGATCCTATTCGCTCGCACAGACATATGTATATGGCAAACAGCAAATGTACATAAAAATGAATATATTTTAAAAAATAAAAAATTAAATTTATCTTCATTTTTTTTTTTTTAAAATATTTTCAAAGAAATGGAGGCTATCTGGGCGTGGTGGCCATCCCTTCAATCCCAGCATTTCAGAGGCACAGGCAGACCAATCCCTGTGAGTTTCAAAGCCAGCCTGGTCTACACAGTGTGACCGTATATCTCAGACAAACAAAAAAACGAAACAGAGATTTAAACATCATAGCTTCAGAGTTGAAAATGCCACTTATTAATACACCTGGGGCTTTATCATATTCAAAGCTCTGGGTGAAATCCCTAGACGCCCCTGCACCCCTTGTATGTCTCTGAAAGTCGCTGACCCTGGATCAAATGAGAATTGTAACATTTACAACTTGTCTTCAAGGTGAGGATGAAATGTGAACCCACTTGGTGTGAGGAGCTCTGTGGCAGTGACAGTCTTGTGCAGACTCCTGGGGTTTTCTGAATTTTCAGGAGGCAAGAGAAAGGTGGGGGAGCAGGGCAGGGTTAGAAAATGTTCTTCTCGGAACGAGGGTTGAGAACTTGCTCCCTCAGTCATCCAGAAGATCAGAGGGAACGGAAAAGCGCACCTGCTCTTCAGTGGGTTTAGCAGACAGCCTCTTAGGTGGGCTTGGAGCAGGGCTGGGAGTGGGAAGCGCCCACAAGTCAAGTAGCGGGAGCAGAAGTGACAGGATGGAGACCTCAGGCTTTCCATTCGGAGAGGCGTTCCCTTACCAGGTTGATGTCATTGACATTTATGTGTTGAAGGAGGGTGCTGGCCACAAGCTCTGTGTCCCACTGCACTCCTGGGTGATCTGGAAACTCCCTGCAAGAGAGAAGCACACTTGAACCCTTTTCCAGGTAGAAATAACCTTTCTTCTTCCTTCCCCTCCTCCTGTTTTTATTTTATTTTATTTTATTTTATTTTATTTTATTTTATTTTATTTTATTTTATTTTATTTTATTTTTGTTTTGTTTTGTTTTGTTTTGTTTTGTTGTTGAGACAGGGTTTCTCTGTGTAGTTCTGGCCATTCTGGAACTCACTCTGTAGACCAGTGTGGCCTGGAATCACAGGGACCTACCTGCCTCTGCTTCCCTAAGTACTGAGATTACTGGCAAGCGCCATTGTGCCCAGCTTCAGAGGACACTTTTAATGAGTCACTTTTCTCCTTCCATCTCTTTTTTTAAATAAATTTTTTAAAGATTTATTATTTATTTTATGTATATGAGTGTTCTATCTGCATGTACATCTGAATGTCAGAAAAGGGCATCAGATCCTAGTACAGATGGTTGTGAGCCACCATGTAGTTGCTGGGAATTGAACTCAGGACCTCTGGAAGAACAGACATTGCTCTTAACCACTGAGCCATCTCTCCAGCCCCCTCTCCTTCCATCTTTATATGAGCTCTGGGATTGAACTCAGACCATCAGACTTGGGTGGCAAGTGCCTTTTCCCACTGCAACATCCCACTGGCTTTGGGCTACAACTTTAAGGAGATTGGGTGATCAGAATTGGACCATTGAGATCCTGCTTCCTGTTAGGATTCAGTCAAGCTGCTGAGATTCCTGATGATCTGATGACATTCTGGTTTTTCTTTTCTTTTTTTCCCCAAGGTTGTCTTTTGCACCTAGAATGGCACTAGGCTAAAGGGAACTCCTTTAGCCTAGGGGCTAATGGTTCCCCTTATTCTGAAATGTATTCCTCATCATTTCTCTCCTGTGTCCTAGAGAGGGCCTGTTTGTCATCCTTGTGAGGAACGATGCTCCAACTCCAGGAGAGCATCAGTAGTAACCACTGATCTATGACTCTAAAGAAAGGCCCAGCGTATGGAAGCGCTTGCTCTAAAATTCTGGCCATACCTTCGTTCAGTCTGTGTGAGACAGAGCTCTACGGTGGCCAGCTTTCCAAGGAGCATGAAGACAATGAAATCAGAAAGAACACTTTTTGCTCCATTGCTCCTGGGACCCTCTCTTCAAGGGGAATGTCCAATTTGGGCCTCTTGTTAACTTAACACTTCTCTCTCTGCTCTTCTCTACTTCTGTCTAGGTGGCACATTCCATCTGGCACGAGGCTCACCTTCAGTGCTGCTTCCTCCGTTGAGTCTGCTACAAGGGGCTTGAGGCCATAATTAAGGTTCAGGGGGCCAGCCTCCTGCACTGCCTACACTTTTTAAAAAGTAAATTTCTTTACTTACTGGGGGGGTGCACATGTACACCACTGTGTGTGTCTCTGTGTGTGTTTGTATCAGATGACAGCCTGCAGGAACTAGATCTCTCCTTCCACCACGTGAGCTCTTGGGATTGAACTCGGGTCATTAGGGTTGGCAGCAAGTGTCTTTACTGCTGAGCCTTGATTTTTTATACTGACTGGACGTTCAGAAGTTTCCCTAAGCCATCAATGATTCACTAGAAATACATATACAGCACACACATATACAGGTAGCGCACACCTGTAATGCCAGCACTCACGAGGATCTCTGTGAGTTCGAGGCCAGCTTGGTCTACGAAGTGAGTCTGGGACAGCCAAGGCTACAAAGAGAAACCCTGTCTCGAAAAACAAAACAAAACAAAAAAAAGGGTGGGGGAGAAATACATATACTACTCATTGACAATAGTTCTATACGTTATTAAGCAAAGAAGGAGTATAGATTAAAGTCGTCAACAGAAAGAGATGCCTAATGCAGAGTCTAGGCATAGAGATGTTTTCAGATGCAGAGATCTTGCTCCCTGTGAAGGCAGAACATGTTGGTCCGGCTTCAATATGTGGCAACAACACACAGGGCGCACTGTCAGCCAGAATTCACCAACACCAAGCTTTGGTTGTAGCAATTGGCTTGGTTGCCTCTGGTTGATCTCAGCCTTCATGTGACTGATACCGTGTTGCCCAAAGTCTGCATGGGAAGCAGATACTATCAGCTATGACATGGATCGCTTCCCAGAGGCCAAGTGCAAAGTCAAGTTCTTTACTCTAGATTATTCTATGTATAAGAACCTTCACTGAAGCCAGGCTCGGTGGCGGTGGCACGTGCCTGAAATCCCAGCACTCAGGGAGAAAGAGGCAGGTGGATTGCTGTGAATTCAAGGCCAGACTGGTCTACAGAGTGAGTCCAGGATAGCCAAGGTTACACAGAGAAACTCTGTCCCCAAAAAACAAAGACAAAACAAAACAAAAGAACCTTCACTGTCCTCCTCTGTCAACTATGGTCTATATTATATCTTTCTCTTGACCTTAAGCAAAAATATGTAAGAATAAAGCTATTTCTTGTGTACTTGGTATAATTTGAGTTCAGGGACACTTTAAACAAACAGTAAGAACCGTGTCTCTCCATGTGCAAGGCACTTTCATTAAGGAGTATTTAATAAGCACCAGTTGGTTGAAATGTAACTTTTATCTGGCTATGCCAAAGGCAGTTGTACTAGCCTTTTGGCAAGAACTTAGAAAAATAGCACTTTTATAAAACAGATCTTGCTGGGCAGGGTGGTGAATGCCTTTAATCCCAGCACTCATGAAGCCGCATCAGTAGGATCCCTGAGTTTGAGACCAGAATGGTCTACAGAGAGAGTTGCAGGACAGCCAGGGCTATACAGAAAAATCCTGTCTCAGAAAACCAAAACCAAAAATGACAACAGCAGCAACAACAACAACAAACGAACAAAGTGGATATGGTTGGTGGCACATGCCTGGAACCCTAGCACCTGGGAGGTAGAGTCAGGAAGATTTCCTACAACTTTAAGGCTAGCCTGGTCAACAGTGAGTTCCAGGCCAGACAGGACTACATAGCAAAACTTCTTCTTAGAAAACAAAAACAAAGGCTGGCATCATGGCTCAGATCTATAATTATAGCACTTGAGAGGCTGAAATAGGAGGATTGGTAAGACTCTCTCAAGAACAGCCACCACCACTGCCAAAAAAAAACTGATTTGAGTTAAAACAAACAAACAAAACCACATGGATTGGGAACAGACTGCAAGGCATCCTAGCTGCCTTCCTCCAACTCAATGTAAGAAAATACAAAAGCAGAAAAGTTCAAGCATATAAACACACACACA